>NW_020940355.1:19808846-20017548 GCF_900497805.2 Vombatus ursinus | reverse complement strand
ATGATGATGATGATGATGATGATGATGATGATGATGATGATGATGATGATGATAAGACTGGAAAGCCTGCCATACGAAGAAGAGTTGAAGGGATTGGGAATGTCTGGCTAGAAGGGCACACTTGGCAGGCACGTGAGAGCTATCTTCAATTGTATGAAGGCTTGTTCTATGAACTCATTCTGTGTAAATCCAAAGGACAGAACTAGAACAAATAAGCAGAAGTTACAGGGCAGTAGATTTCAGCTCAACATAAGGAGGAACTTTTAACACTTAACAACTGTCCCAAAGTGGAGTGGGCTGCAGTGGGAGGTGGTAAGTTTTCCAACACATAAGATGTTGAAGCAGAAGGATAGCCATTTATCAGGGATGTTGCAAGAGAAATGTCCTAAATTTGGTGGCAGGTTGTACTAGATGACTTTGTATCATAGGATTTAGGTTTCAAAGAAAACTACTTCTATCAAAGTTGATAGCATCTACTTCTACACCCCCATTCTATAAATGAGAAAACTGAAGCCCAACGGTAAAGTGATTTGCCCAATGTCACAGGTGGTAAGGAATAGTTAGGATTTGAACCCAGATCTTCTGATTTCAAAATCAGGGCTTTTTCTACCACTCCACATTCTGTCAAGGTCCAAAGTCCTTGGATTATCTTATGAAATGTAGCAAACCTAATAGACTACCATGAGGTTTGTTGTTGTTATTGTTGCTGTTTAGTTATTTCAGTCGCATTTGACTCTTTGTGACCCCATTTGAGGTTTTCTTGGCAAACAGACTGGATTAGTTTGCCATTTCCTTCTCCAGCTAATTTTACAGATGAAGAACTGAGGAAACAGGGTTAAGTGACTTGCCCAGAGTCACATAGTTAGTAAGTGTCTGAGCCCAGATTTGAACTCAGGAAGATGAGTCTTGCTGACTCCAGGTCCAGCGCTCTATCCACTGTGTCACCTAACTGCCCCAGATTTTGTGCCTTATTGTTGTTGTTATTGTTTAATCGTTCAATCAGGCAAGAGGGGAAATCTGTGGGCACCCCTTTGGAGCCTGTTTGCTGGCTTTTTGGAGGCAGCAGTCAACAGTCTGTATGCGTGCAGAGCTACGGACATGAGAAGCAGCAGTACTGGGGCCAAGGCCAAAACCACACTGGGACATTTCAGGCTGCCTGAGCCCCAGCGGGAAATTCTTCCTCTTCCCCACTTCAAATTTGTGTCCCACAAATATTTCTGGGATTCCACTAATAGATAAATCCTGCAGATGGCCCTGCTGTAGATTCTTAGTTAATTAGCTCTTATTTAGTTTTCTGCTATCAAAAATAATTAACAGATGCCTTCAAATTCCAAAAGCACTTATTACAACCTCAAAAAAATACTCACATATGTACATATGTGTTGCTATCTATTATATGTGTATATCCACATGGTATTTTCTGTTCTGGTGCTAATGCCACTCATGTGGCATTGAAAAGCTATCAGTATAGCATGATACCACCCACATGTTGAAAAGACATGGACTTTTCACCTGGAAAGACTTACATGAACTGATGTTGAGTAAAGTGAGCAGAACCAGGAGAACATTGTACAAAGTAACAGCAACACTGTGCAAAGATCAACTTTGATAGACTTAGCTCTTCTCAGCAATACAGTGATCCAAGACAATTCCAAAAGACTCATGATGGAAAATACTATCCACATCCAGAGAAAGAATTGATGGAGTCTGAATGCAGATCAAAGCATGCTATTTTCATGTTTTTTTTTCTTTCTCGTGGTTTTTCCCTTTTGTTCTGATTCTTCTTGCACAACATGACTAATGTGGAAACATGTTTAATATGATTATACATGTATAGCCTATATCAGATTGCTTGCCATCGGGGAGGGGAGAGAGAGAGAAAAAAGTTTGGAACTCAAAATCTTATAAAAGTGAACGTTGATAATGTTCTTTACATGTAATTGGAAAAAATAAAAATAAAAAGCTGGAGGAAAACGAACAAACAAAAAAGACATAGATTTTCACAAGATGAGGGAAAAGCTCATCTAGAGTTGAAAGGACATGGCTCCTGTGATAGTATCAAAAGGGTGCTCTTATAGCCAGCTGATGATCATCAGCTTGGAAGAGCCTCAGCTGGATTCCTTTGTGTAGGAACTCCAGACTCCAGTTCGCCCATCTCTGGAGGCACAAGAAGCTTTGGCAGGGTCAGATTTCACATCCAGGTACCACATGCAATCTAATAACCCTTGGCTTAACAGTTCTGCTAGGCCATCATGGAGCCAAATCTTCCCAGTGGCCATGACAACACCTTCCAATTATATTTTTTTGTTTACCATTTGCTGATTCAGTTCATAACATCCTTGTGAAATTGGATTGTGAACTTCTCGAGGGCAGGATCTGTCTTTTGCTTTCTTTGTATCCTTAGTGCTTAGTACAGTGCCTGCCAATTTAATAAATGCTTATTGACTGACTGACTATATTTACTAGCACAACACTAACCAATCATCTGAGTGAACCCCCAGTGATTGATCTCAGCCAACAGTTAATGAAGAGTTGAGAAGACATGGACTAGGGGGGAAAAAGAAGGTGTGCTATTAGCCTAATTGAATATTTGGATGTTTCAAACACAGCATCAGCACAATGTTTTTGATAGGTGTTGAGTATCACAAACTTATTTAGTTTAACCTATAACATGGAAATATCCTAAAGAATCCCAGGGCCTACTTACTCCTAAGATTGACCCACCCTAGAAGACAATTAGAAATTAGCCCAAGGATTTCAGTAGTCTTCCTTGATACTTTTAGACAAGGCAATTAACTTAGATATCTCTTCCCTTGAAACCCTAAAATCATGGGTATTAATCAAGCATCTAGGTATCCAACCCCATCTATTTTCAACCCCTCACCTCACTTGTTTCTCATGTATTACAATGAGCACCAGACAGGGAGACACAGAAGGGCTCAGTAATTGTGTTATTTTTTCCTAGAAGCTCCGACTATTACCTATACATTGATCTGTCCTGAACCTTCTGGAGCACACTTAATGATTTCCTGCCCTTTTCTCTAACCCTAAGTCCTACCCAAGTCTGTTGTTAAAGGCTAGGAAAAGATGGGTCAGCTAATCCTATTAGCAATCAGAAACTATGCCAAAGAGCTGCTACCCATAGAGCAAAGCTGGAGGAGGGCCATAACCCTTAGAAGGGAAGAACTCAGTGAAGCAACATGGTCTGGCAGATGAAGCTCTCGCCGGGTTTGTTACCTGAGGATCTGCCTTCAGACTTTAGTTCTCATTATTACCTATGTGACTTTGGGTAATTAAGTCACTTTATCCTTCTGGGCCTCATTTTCTTCATCTGTAAAAGGAAAAAAGATGGACTCTCCCATGAAGCTTTGCTACTATGCTCACCTAAGGAAACAGAGAATGTACCTACTGTGCACAGAGATGCCAGACTCTCTAAGATCCTCTTAAAACACTGGGGCAAGGGGGGCAGCTAGGTAGCACAGTGGATAGAGGACTGGCCCTGGATTCAGGAGGACCTGAGTTCAAATCTGACCTCAGACACATAACACTTACTAGTTGTGTGACCCTGGGCAAGTCACTTAACCCCATTGCCTAACCAAAAAAAACAAAAACAAAAATATTTTTAAAACACTGGGGCAGGGAAAAATGTGTCAAGTGGCCCAAAAGAAATTGAGTTATATAGCTACTTTGTCCTGACAGAAGCAGTATGCTTCGCTAACTCAGTCAGAATGGAGGCTGAAAAAATGAAATAGCATGTTGTAACAAAACAAGTACATCACTCCAAGTCAGGAGACCTGGGTTCAAGTCCTGATTCTCTCACTAACTAGCAGTCCTGGGCAAGTCACTTCATCTTTCTAAGACTGTTTCCTCATCTGCAAAATTAAGATGTTTAGATTATGATCTCTAAGATCTTTTCCAGATCTAACATTCATTGATGTGCCAAATCCTCTTCTTTTGTTAATAATAGAAGGGGCTGACATAGTGGCACATACCTGGAGCCCCTGCTACTAGGGGGAGCTGGGGCTTAGGCTGCTGTAAACTATGGACACCCAGTCTGTGAGAAAAAAGAGAGAGGGGCAGAGAGACAAAGAGAAAGGAGGAGGAGAGAGGAGAAGGAGGAGAGGAAGAAGAAGAAGAAGAAGAAGAAGAAGAAGAAGAAGAAGAAGAAGAAGAGGAAGACGAGGAGGAGGAGGAGACGAAGACAAAGAAAGAGAAATCAAGAGAGAGAAGAGGAAGAGGGAGAAAAAGAACACAGTGGAGGAAGGGAAGGAAGCAAACATTTATTAAACATCTACTAGTCCAGGCACCATGCATACTGAGCACTTCACAAATATTATCTCATTTGATCCTCCCAACAACACTGGAAAGTATTGGATGCTATTTTGATACCCCTTTTACAGTTGAGAAAACTGAGGCAGAGGTAAAGTGACCTGCCCAGGCTGCACAGTAAGTGTCTGAGGCTAAATGTGAACTCAGATCTTCCTGATGTCAGAGTCAGAACCCTATCCACTGTACCATCCAGCTGCTTCTAACTGGGGAGAGGAGAGGGGAGTGCCTGAAAAATCAAACTTTGGGCACAAAAATGGGAAATGGCCCCCTTTTCTGAGCAGGTAACACTGCCTTAAAGCAGGAAACCAATGGGCTACAGGCTTGTTCCCACAAACAACCCACAGTATGGCCGTTTTAGTGACTTCATGAATAGATACAGCCTTGGGTGACTTTTTCCTGTCAGAGAATGATGAGGAAGGTATTTCATTTCTTGCACACATAGACAATAAACCAGCAAGTTGTTAAAAATGTGATCATACAGGAAAGCCTTTAAAAAAAGAGTATAAACAAAAGAATTCAACTCATGGTATTTGGTTGCCCCATTTTGTCCTATATATCAAACAAAAAGGACCCCTTTTCTAAGTCTCCTTCTTCCCTTAGAGAAGTGAAGATCTCTATAAAAAGACTGTTTTCAGGAGCTCCTCGAGTAATATCTGGGCCCCGTGAGAAACCCCCACCCTTGACTCTGGGAAGGGGGGGGGGGGCAGCCTCTGCTTCTCTCAATCCACCCCTAGGCCTGTCCTCCTCCTTCTCCTCAGCACCACCTCCGTCTTGGCTCCTTCCCCTGCCTCCCTCAGGGTTGTGGATCAAGCAAGCTAGCTCAGATCTGCCTTATTTGCACACTAGCTTCAGGCATGACAGCCAGATGGCCCAGAAACTTCCCCAGCCTGCTCAACAGGCTAGAGCAGTGGGGCTCCCAGCTAGGAAGGGAGGGGGGAGTGGCAAACAGAACCTCTCTGTGTGGACGGAGCTTCTTTTGAACATCCCAGGAGATGCTGGGAAATTACAAGTTACTACCAAAAAAAAGTGAGGTCCTCCCCCACCTCCACCCACCCCAAACACCCACATTTCTAGTTATGATCTGCCTTTCACCTGGGAATGAGCCAGCCTGGCTGAGCAGGGGATGCTTTGAACATCTCTGAGTGTGTTTCAACTGGTTCAGGATTGATAAGGCCCTTAAACACATTTTTATCTTGAGCCTGCCCCTTCTTTATTCCTTGCCTGTTCAAACCCCTGAGTCTCTTTGGGAAATGTACTCTATGTGTTTCTGATTCGTTTCTATGAATTTCAGTATGACTCTGGTGAGGGAGAAGGGAAGCCTGGTGGCAGGGGAGATTTACCTGAGGAGATGCCACCTTGCTCCCACTTGCTCCTAGCAGGGCATGGGTCTGTTCCTGGCTCATTTTTGCAGATACAGCTCTCCTTTTAGGTTCAGAGGCTTTCCCCAAAGTTAGCAAACCTCTGGTAAGTCAGGGCTGTACCAAACCAGTTCTGAGAACCAAGTTAACCCTACATTGGCCTGAAATGATCCCCAAGATTTCAATCCTAGTCCCAAAACCAAGCCAAGAGCAAAACTGAACTCCAGAATTAGTCCACGAATCATTACAATCTTTCAGATGACCTCCAAGCTACACTGAAGCAAGGTGAGGCCTGGGCTACCTCAACACAAATCTGAGCTTCTGAACCTGTGATGGTCTAGGCCCAATCTTATGGAGAGGTATAAAACAGTGTGTTTTTCACAGGTAGGGCCATTAGGGCCCATCTGCCCAAACTTCTGCCTTTGTGAATTCTCCAACACATCGGGCAGCAGGAAAGATGTACAGAAGTGCTGTTTTAACCAGCTATATCCTATAACCTACAATGCCTGCAACTCCAGACTTTCCAAAGCACCCTCAAACCTAAACTTCCAAAATGAATTCCCTGCTATCATCAAGAATAAGCATTTATTAGGCTCCTACTAGGTGTCAAGCATTGTCCTAAGCACTTGGGATACTAAGAAAGGCAAAAACCTGGTATCTGCCTTCAAGGAGCTTACTTGGCTATTGGGTTGCCAAGTTCATTTATGCAGTACCTATTGGGTACAAGACATTTGCTAGGCTGTGGGAAAGATGCAAAGATAACTGAAAGAAGGCCCCTGTCTTTGGGTACTTGTCAACTAGGGCAGAGGATAAGACACTCAAAATGTGATGCAAAACGTGATAAAAAATAGACAGTGGCTGCACTGGACCTTTGGGTTTTTAATAGTTAAGACTCCCTACATTCCCCCTCTCCCTTCCTCCCTCCCCCCATGCAAAGGATGAACAGAAAGAGAGGAGAAATACTTAAACTGCAACATAGATGGAATCTGATAACTATTTTTTTAAAAAAACATGTTAATGTCTTATCCTGATCATTCAGATTATCTGTGTTTCCTCTAAATCAATGGGTCTCAAATCTCTTAGGTAGAGCCAACAACCCCATGGACCACCTTATTCTACTCATTTCAGCCTGCATCTTGAAAAAATAGAAAATAAAATCTCAACAGAATTATTGGGAATCCTAGTACTAAAATGAGAAATCTGTGAGTCATTTTGCTGTAGGGGGAAAAAAAAATCAGTCTTATAGATAGAAGACCTAAGAGGCAAGTCCTTAATTAGTAATGGTTAAGATTAATTATGGCTAAGATGTCACTTCTTGACATCAGCAATTTTTTTTGGCTGTCCCCCATGCCTGGAATCCTCTCCTTCCTCATTTCGCCTCCTGATTTCCCAGGCTTCCTTCAAGTCCCAGCTCAACACTCACCTTCTAAAAGAAGCCTTTCCATAGCCACCTTAAGATAAGTACCTTCTCTGTGCTGATTATTTTCAATTCATCTGTGTTTGGATTTATTTGAATTTTGTCTCCCTCATTAGACTGTAAACTCCTTGAGGGCAAGGAACTGTCTTTTGCCTTTCTTTGTATCCCCTCACTTAGCACAGTGCCTGGCAAGTAGCAGGCACTTAATAATGACTGATATGTGATGTCTGTTTGACCTTGGATGAGCATTTAACTGCTCTCTTCCTCAGTTTCCTTTTCTGTAACTGGGAATAGTGATATTTGCATTACCTTTCTCAAAGTTATTTTGAGGGAAATTTTACATTGAAGAAATATGAATTGTTGTTGCTATTTTTATTTGATTTAAGATAGTATTATACCTGTTAATAATACTAATTCATGCCAGAAACAAAAGTAGAGACCTCGTCCTAAATTTAAGCATTAATATTAGGCAATATCTAGGCAGCTAGATAGAATGTCAGATCTGGAGTCAAGAAAACTCATCTTCCTAAGTTCAAATCTGGCCTCAGATACTTACTAGCCCAGTGACCCTGGGCAAGTCATTTACCCCGGTTTGCCTCAGTTTCCTTATCTGTAAAATGAGTTGAAGAAGGCAAGGCAAATCACTCCAGTATCTTAGACAAAAAAAATCCCACATGGGGGTTACAAACGAGTCCAACACAACTGAAACAACTGAAAAACAACCACAAATTATGAGAGAGAGTTAGCATGGCATACAGCAGGGATGTCAAATTCAAATAGAAACAGATTCCTGCAGGCTGCATATTGACCTAGAAAACCACAAATTAAAATTATATTTTTATTATTTTATTAATCATTTCCCAATTACATTTCAGCCTAGTTTGGGATGCACTTAGGAGGGCTTTTCTTGACACCTCTGGTAGAGAATGGAGAAATAGTGTGGGAGTCAGAAAGACCAGGGTTCACATGCATCCTCTGAAATATACTGGCCTAGTGTTAAGGCCCTTAATTGGGCAAGTCATTTAATCTCTCAATGCCCTCAGGCAACTCTCCACAACTATAAATTGAAGAGTAGGTGTCAGTCTGCATTGGTACAGAGTTTCCTCACCAGGAATTCCCTATACCAATGAAATCACTGATTCAATTTTTAAAAAGTAGTGACTGCAACTCATGGGAGAAACTCAGGTAACTGAGGACTAGGGAAGGCTTCCCACAAATGAAGAGTCTAGACCAGATTTCCCATCTTTGAATAGCTGAAAGGGGAGGCAGGATGGGAACATAAAGATAATGAGGCAGCAGTAGACAGAGCACCAGGCCTGGAGTCAGGAAGACCTGAGTTCAAATCTACCCTTAGAACACTTACCAGCTGTCTGAAAGTGACTTAACCTCTGTTTGCCTCAGTTTCTTCCACTGTAAAATGATAGCACCTCTTTCCCAAGGTTGTTGTGAGGGCCAAATGAAATAATTGTAAAGTACTTAGCACACAGTAGACACTTTATAAATGTTAGCTATTATTATTATTGATGATAGCTAAGATGTAAGGAATGTAATAGTAAGTTCAAGGGCACTGGGGAGACCAGCCTGACTGAGTTGAGACTGAGCTAAGACTGTATGTGCAGAGAAGTGATAATGAAGATCATTCCATTTATTTAGACAACAAAGTCACCTCCCCCCCAGCTCCTAGGGCCTCCTCAGAAATTACTCTGTATTTACTCAGTAGATATTTTGTATATGTTTATACATTGTTTCCCCATAGAATGTAAGTGCCTTGAGGGCAAGGAGTGTTTCATTTCTAACTTTGTCTCCCAGTGTCTGATACATGTTCAGTCATTTTTCAGTTGTGTCTGACTGTTGATGTCCCCATTTGGGGTTTTCTTAGCAGAGACATTGGAGCAATTTGCTATTTCCTTCTGCAGCTCATTTTACAGATGAGGAAAACTGAGGCAGACAGGCTTACGTAACTTGCCCAGGGTCACACAACCAGTAAGTGTATGAGGCCAAAGTTGAACTCAGGAAGAGGAGTCTTCCTGCCTCAAAGCCCAGCACTCTATCCACTAGCAAACCTAGCTGCCCATCTGATACATAATAAGTGCCTAATAAATGCTTGTTGTTTTCATAAATCTTACAACTAGAAGGGGTACCCCTAACCTCCTTATCCACTCCTTCGCATGAGGCCCTGTGCTTAAGTAAGGTAACTGAGCCCTAGAGAGAAAGTGACTGGGAAATTATCTTGAAATAGAAGATGATTCAGTCAAGTACAGAAGGACTTGATCCCATTCTCTAGCAACTGACAATATCTTTGGAACTGAGATGACCTCACACTAGAAATGATCTTCTAATCCATAGGTTCAAATATCAGTCTAGTAAACTATATAAAGAAATGGGAATCCTCCACCTGTTAGGGCATTTTGGATGCCCAGATTCCTTATCTTATGTCTGTTCCTCTGACAACTTTGTCTTAAAAATCAGGAGTGACTTCCCTGGCCCAGAGTCTTTGTTAAACTGTGGCACTTCCTGAGATTCTGAGATTTGCTCCTAAACCTGGATTAAGCCGCAGCAGCAGTGAGTCCTACCCTGCATGTGTTCAAGGGGGCCCCCAAGCTTGGGGCTTTGCTAGACTGATCACACCGTGGCAGCTGCAGGCTGCTGGATGCTTGTGACTATTTGTTATGATTTAAATTAACATATTTGAAAACACCTTCTACTGCACACAAGACACTGTGCTACACAATGGTGATAAGGGGAAAAAACAATTTCCACCAAAGTGAAGCCCATCCAGACTGCTAGGGGAATGGAATTTAACACATTTTCCCTATCACCTGGATTAGCCTAGAAATTCCAGACCAGAGATCTGACTTTATAGGCCCACAGGTTAGAGGGTGGGGTGGTCCAGTGAAGTGAGCAACAGATTAAGAATACGGTTGCTCATTGTTCTAATTGAGCTTTAGGTATTAACTCACTGTGTCCATGTGAAGCAATCCCAAAACTTCATGAGGATTCCAATGAAATCTAGCTTGAAATGGTAACCAGGGAAAATTTTTGAAGAATAGCAGTAAAGAACCTTGTAAACGGTTAAATGAGTAGCAACAGTAACCCCTGGCATTGATACAGGGCTTCCATATATCAAGTCTCATTTGGTCCCATAATAACCTTGTGTGATAGGAAAGGGCAGGGATTATTATTCACTTTTTAAAAACAGGGAAGCCTGTACTTTGAAAACCCATGAGGGTGTCACAGAGAATCAGGTATGGAGTCACAGCCAAGCCCTCCTGATTCCCCAGCCCAAAGTTTTTTCCACTGAACTACAAGTTTGTGTCAAAATAGAAGTCAATCAGTCAAAACTCCAAGCAATGCCCTTGTACATACCACTAGAACTGAATCACTGAAGGACAAAGGAGGTGTGTGGGGAGAGAAGGAGAGAAAGAGAGAGAGAGAGAGAAAGAGTGAGAGAGAGAGAGTGTGGGAGGGAGGGAGGGAGAAAGGAGAGAGGGGAAAGAGAAAGGAGAAAGAGAGACAGAAAGAGAGAGGGAGAGAGAGAGGGAGAGAGAGAGAGAGAGAGAGAGAGAGAGAGTAGGAAAGAAGAGAAAAAGAGTAAAGAAAACAGACATGAAAATGGCAGGGGGATGGGGGGGGGAGAGTAACAGATAACCAACAATGACCAACAATGGCTCAGGTACCCATAAGTGAATTCAAAGCCATAGATGGCCTATCCCTGCTTTCAAATGTCTGCATTTCTTTTCTGGCCCTTTCTTTCATTAACACTCCAGGAAAGCTATGCATGATAAACTACACATCCCTCAATTTCCAATTTAAGGGGAGTTAAGTAATGGTCCCCACCCAGGGCCCAGTTTTTGAGCCGTGAAGTCCTAGCCCCCCAACTATTATTATCTTAGGTGAAAGGACAGATACCCATGTGGGTGTGTTGATGCTTAAACATGTTTATGTGAATCTTCTATTTAGGCAGATTCTGTCCGACTGCTTTCCTGTCAGCCAAGATTGCAGCCCCCACCTTCATCTAGGTATGCAGGGCTCTTGTCCTCCTGAGCCGTGCAGTGGCATCACTGAGCAGTCAGTGAAAGAAAGATCATGTAAAAAGTTTAACAGAGGTAATTTACCAGACACACTACATTTCGTGCATGGCTGTGGCTGAAGATTAAACTCATGGCAAATTGGACTTAGTACCCTTACCGCCCTACACAGTCATACTCCCAACGGAATAGAGCAAAGTATGTGAACTAAGTTGGTGGGGGAGGGGAATGGGAGATGTGTGATGCTAGTGGTGCCTTAAGGAGTATTTTATTTGATTTTAAAATTGCAGTCAAAATGACCAGGTTCTTCAGCATGCACCACTTCAGCTTTTATGGAAGAAATTTCAGCCCCAGGTTGAAAGGAAGCCTTTAGTCAGTCAGAAAATAAGCTTTTATTAAGTGCCTACTATGTACCAGACACTATGCTAAGTGCTGGGGATGCAAAAAGAGGAAAAAGACAGTCTCTGCCCTTGAGGAACTCACAATCCAATGGGAGAGACAACAAGCAAGCAAATATGTACAAATAAGTTATTTGCAGGAAAATTGGGAAACAATTGGCAGAAGGAGGGCATTGTCAGTAAGAGCATTGATTGGGAGAGGCTGCGTGTAGAAGGTGGGATCTTAGCTGAGACTCGAAGGAAGCCAGCAAAGGTAGGTTTTAAAATCAAAGCACTTCCTTGCTCTTGCTCCCAGCTGTGACATGGCTCTGCCTGCCCTGTATAAACCGTACTATCTATATGTGTTGTATGTGCTGGCCCCGAAACGTAGCTGAGGGGGCTTCTACTTAGAGTGATTATAGAGACAGAGAACACAACGGTACCATGAAAAGAACAAAGAATTTGGAATCAGAACTTCTTGTTCAGTCATTTTTCAGCCGTGTCTAACTCTTCCTGACCCCCTTGGGGTTTTCTTGGCAATGCCACTGGAGTGGTTTACCATTTCCTTCTCCAGCTCATTTTACAGATGAAGAAACTGAGGCAAACAGAGGTGAGTGACTTGCCTAGGCTCACTCAGCTAAATATCTGAGGCCAGATTTGAACTCAGGAAGATAAGTCTTCCTGACTCCGGGTCCAGCATTCTATCCAATGTACCACCTAGCTGCCCTTGGAATCAAAGAACCCTGGGGTTCAACTTCCAGCTCTACTAATATCACCTGAATGACCTTGGGCAAATCACTTAGTTCTCTCTGGGCCTCAGTTTCATCATCCGTAAAATAAGGAGATGACTAAAAGACTTAAAATGACAAGATGCCCTCCAGGGTCCCTTCCAGCTTCATCTCTGTGGTTCTTTGTCAGAGCTCTTTTCAAAGTCTATTTGTCCTTCAGTTAACATGCTCCACAAGGGTCCATGGGTAAGAATAAGTTATATGTGGAAGGGGCTGACCTATTTCAGCAAATTGGCTGCTGCTGACTTAAGTGAGTTGCTCAGCTTTACTCAGGCCTGTATTTTTGCATCAGCCAAACATGCAGAATGAGTATTCTCAAACCATACAGATCTGCTTAGGAAGTTTGGAGACCGCCAGGTTGAGACGGACAGCAGCAGGTGCCCCGTTTATCCAGTAGAACCCACTTGAGGCCTTTCAACTTTCCCTGAAAACCTCTTGTTTTGGGAATGGCAACCCCTGACTCTGGTACATCTCTCATTAAAACATATACATAACCGATATATCTTGTAAACATCTCAATCGGAGCTTGCCGAGGTGAGCTGCTAAATTTAACTGCCAGGTTCCAGGGTCACATGATGAGGCAGCCCAGGCCAGCTTGCCCTGTGAGTTAGTCAAGGGGGTTTAAATAAAGGCTCTCTGATGGAAAGGATGATAAAAGTTCCTGTTATTCACTGGTGAGCTCCTAGGGCCAGTTGGTCCAGTTTTTACTGCTGTGTTCCAGCAGTGTTAATCTCATCAGCACTTTCTCACTGTTTCCTGTTAGCCTATTAAGGGGAAGGCACAAGGGGCCAGTGGAAAGAGCTTCTGGTTTGCCAGTTAGAAGATCTGAGCTCTATTCCAAGCTTGACCTGTTCTCCATCTCATTGCATGACCTTGAGAAGGAAGTCATTCTCTGTGCCTCAGTTTTTCTATCTAGAAAAAGGATAGTAATAAAGTGTTCATAATAAAGACTTTTTAAAACAGCAGCCAACAATAACAAAAACTGAAGGTTCTGTAATTATAATGACTAAACTCAGAAGAGTTAAAAAAAAAAGTACCTCCCTTCATTGCAGAGGTAAGGACTATTACATATATTCTCAGTCATGCAGATGTATTCGTTAGTTTTACTAAATTGATTTTTTTTTTCTTTTTGACTCTTTATTCTTACATGGGATGGTTCCAGGAGTGTTGTGAGTCCCAAATAAAACAATAAATGTAAAACGTTTTTGTAAGTCTTAAAGCGCTATATAAAGGCCAGTTGTTGTTATTACTATTTGTTATTATTATTATTATTATTAGCCTTCAGTTATCGGGCAGCCAGTCTGGTGATGACTTCATTCCTTGAACCTTCTACTACACTCCTGCTAAGCTCAACCAATGTTTATGGGGCAATACTGGGCTATGCTGGTCAATGTTTAACAACAAGCTCTAAAGGAAGGAGAGGGAAAAATATGCAGACATTCTGAAATTTAATCTTCCTTATTTGCACTTTCTTAGAGACAATCAATAAAACAAAGCAAGCTCTGATTTGCAAGTTTCTGGGGTGGCAGTGTTCACACAGAAAATTTAACAATAGGTTCTCCAGCACACCCCTAGTTGGAGAATGAATGAATGAACAGATGAATGATAAATCATTTATTGCTTGCCATGTGTCAAGCTGGGGATGGAAATAAAAAAGAGAGACAGTCCCTGCCCCCAAGGAGCGATGCCACATAGAGGAATGAATGACCAGAGAAAGGTATTTCGATCTGGAAAGACTAGGGATGGTGGGATGGAGCCATAGAGCCACTGGATTAACTGACCCTTTCCAGACACAGAGGTAGTATTGACTTGATTACCTTTCCCAGAGCAAGAGACAAAAGGAAAGGGCAGGTAAGACAGATTCCCAAGGTAGCTGGGTGGCACAGTGGATAGAGTTCCAGGCCTGGAGTCAGGAGGACCTGAGTTCAAATCCAACCTCAGACACTTACTAGCTATGTGACTCTGGGCAAGTCACTTGACCCTGTTTGTCTCAGTTTCCTCATCTGTAAAATGACCTGGAGAAGGAAATGGCAAACTATTCCATTATTTTTTGCCAAGAAAACCCCAAATGGGGTCACAAAGAGTCGGACACAACTGAAAGGACTGAATAACAACAAGACAGGGTCCAGTATGGCAGCAAGACAACCAGGGTGAAGCATAGTCCGATTGCTGGAGCTGACTTGATATATTGGGTGCCCCTAAGTTAGGACAGCAATGCCCCAGAGCAGGAGTGCTAACAGTACCAAGGTGAAGTGAGAGGGAAGGGATAGAATGAGAAATAAAAGTTATGTGGAAAGAAAAATATCCATTTTTTTTAATTTAAGAGTTTTCCTTAAAGGAATACTGGTATAGAAACACAAAGTACTTAACTTGATTATTATTCATTCAAGAAAGCTATCTCTATAACATACCGGCAGCTAGATAATCAAATGGAATATCATAACTGCCCCTACCACTCACAAGACCAATAGAAATTAAATGGTTTTTTAAAATTTTATGGTTACTTCCTTATGAGGTTCCTACAAGCACCAACTTCATATTGCTTCTAAAGCATTCATTATTACAACTATTCCCTGATATCACCTCCCTCCATTTTTTTCATAACATGCACAGCACACGCTCCAAAGTTCATTATCCCAACTCCCACTCAATAGGCAGGTTAGGTCCCAGAGTGCAGCTGCCTACTTCTCCCCTAGGGTTCTAGAGGTAACTCTAAAGAGTCAGGAGGGGTTTCTATTACTGTGACACAACTCCCCATTGTTGTGTACCCTATTAATTGATAACTAGAATTCATGAGTTTTTAGAAAAGGGTATTTTGTAAGATGGTACAGTAAGAACAGTAAGTACCAAAACATACCACCCCCCCAAAAAAAAAATCTGGTATGGGTCATATCCTTTTTACAAATTTACCCACCTTTTCCTTATACTCTGGGTCTTTGATCTCTGAGATTACAACATGGCCTTCATTTGTCTTAATAATTAACTCTTTAACCATCTTTGGGTCCCACCTCTGAACCTCCAAATTTTTCTCAATTCTCCCTTACATCTTAGAACTTAAAACTCTAATAATTCTGTGCTTTTTGAAAAGAGAACAGTGCCAAAAATTACTACTTTCTGTACAACCATGTGTATATTTTCATACCTGGTAAACTATAGAATATAAAGCAATGACATTGGTATGTGTCATGAATGTAGAAATCCCTGTATTATGAAGTAAAGAGGCAGCCGGGAATAGATAGGGTGTGCTGTACTTAGAGTGAGGATGAATCTCTTCTAATCCTCCCCCACACCCTTACAAGTGTCTCTGTACAAGTCACACAACCTCTCTCCGTATCGGTTTCCTCATCTGTAAAATGAGGATAAAGAAACAAATGAGATAATCTGTATAAAGGGCTTTGTAAAACTTAAAACATGATATAAATGTTGTTATTGTTGTTAATATTATTGTTATTGTTGTTTTTGTGATTCTCCAGGACAGCCACATATTTAACTCGTGGTAGAATTTTGTCACAATTAATGCACTGCTAAAATTACATTCTCAATCTGCAAAATACAGAATAAAGTTATTATGAAATTAGCTTACAGACAAATAAGTTTTTTGACCCAGCAGGGCAAGAAGGATGCTGTCACACAGACATCACCTCTACCCCTTTTCTTCTTCTGGCCCCAGGTCTATTTTTGTAATGTTTGAGGTTAAATGGTGGCCCAGGGGTTAGGTGGATCTAATGTTTGAAATGAGAAGGAATGAGAAGAATGAGAAGAATTATAGAATAACAGACTCATGGAATGCTGGGAGCTGGAAGGTCCCAACCGCTGGAGTTGCCCAGTCCAGCCCCTGCGCTGTAGACAAGGAAGCTGAGGGCCTGAGAGGTGGTGACTTGCACAAGATCAGTGTTCTCTTCTCTTACTACTGGACGATGAGATATTGACCAATCAAGAACTCAGCTCTAGATCAGCTCAGTTGTCCCTCTGTTAACAATGCAAAAAGCTTCTAGTTAAGTCCTTACTAAAGTAGCATGGAAAAGGACAAAAGAAAGTATTGTTTGGGATTATTCATTCTACACTTACTAGAAATGTCTGTGACTAGAAAATTTAGAACCAATGTAAGCACTTTTTGTTGTTGTTTAGTGGATTAGTCGTGTCTGACTCTTTGTGACCCCATTTGGGGTTTTCTTGGCAAAGAAAACAGTTTCCCATTTCCTTCTCCAGCTCATTGTACAGAGGAGGAAACTGAGGCAAACAGGGTGAAGTGACTCGCCCAGGGTCACACAGCTAGTAAGTATCTGAAGCTATATTTGAACTCAGGTCCTCCTGACTCCAGGGCCAGAACTTCATCCACTTTGCCACCTAGCTGCCCCTAATATAAGCACTACCCTTAATAGTATGCCCCTAATAATGCCCCTAATATAAGCACTACCTTATTTGAAGGGCAGTCATATAGAAAATTAGCCTTATGATATGTAGCTCTGTAATGTATATATATGGTAGAGCTTTCTAACAATTAGAGCTGTGAAAAAATGGAATGGGGTTGGCTTGTAAGAGAGTAAGCTTTCTGTCATTGGAAAGATTCAAGCAAAGACTTTATTAAGATGTTATAGAGGAGATTCCAGCACTAGAACCTCTAAGATTCTGGGCATCTTGTGTATAGTCATATGGAATTAGACTATCACAATTCTGTTTATTATTATGGCAAAGTTACAACAAAATACAGACCTTTAGAGTCGCCCACACATATTATCTTGTATAATCCTAATAGCAACTCAGTAATGTAGGTTGGCATGGCTGTTATCTGTTTTTGTTCAGTCGTGTCTGATTCTTCATGATCCCATTTGGGGTTTTTTTGGCAGAGATACTAGAGTAGGTTATCATTTCTTTCTTCAGCTCATTTTACAGATGAAGAAACTGAGGCAAACAGGGTGAAGTGACTTGTCCAGGGTCACACAGCTATTAAGTGTCTAAGGTTAGATTTGAACTCATCTGCATTTATTTAACTGAGGAAGAAATAGAGGCCTGGAGGTAAAGTGATTTGCCCAAAGGCCCTTGGTTAACAAGTAGCAAAAGAAGGCCTATAGCTCAGGTCTTCTGATTTCCTAATATATCTCCCATTACCCCTAGCTGCTTCCATAACTTTACTGCTAGAAATTCAAATTTTATTAGTCTACTTAAAGATAACTAAGCTTCAAGAAGCTAATTCAGTTAACCTCATTCATAAGAAACTGATTTATATACCAGAATGCCAATTTCATAGGATCCTAAATTTATGAGTCATCTTCCCCCATTTAAATGCAAGCTCTTGAAGGTAAGGATTGTCTGTCTTTCAGATTATATTTGTATATCCAGGTGTTGGGCAGCTAAGTGGTAGAGTGGATAAAATGCCAGGCTTGGAGTCAGGAAGACTCATCTTCCTGAGTTCAAATCTGGCCTCAGACACTTACTAGCTGTGGGACCCTGGGCAAGTCACTTAATGCTATTTGCCTCCATTTCCTCCTCTGTAAAATGAGCTGGAGAAGGAAATGGCAGAACACTTCAGTATGCTTGCCAAGAAAACCCTAAATGGGGTCACGAAGAGTCGGACGTGATTGAACAACAACAGTTAGCACAGTTCCTGGCACATGGCAAGTATTTAATAAATATTTACTGACTTCTTGTTGACTAAAGTTGGAAGGAATCCTAGAGATCATTAAGTCCAACTGTCTCGTTTTACAGATGAGGAAACTCTGGGGTCATGCAGCTAGTAAATATCTGAAGTAGAATTCAAACCCTGGTTTTCTTGGCTCCAAGTTCAACACACTCTCCATTACGCCATGCCGTCTTTCTTACTCACTTATGATGAGATGCAACATGATATCATGGATAGAGGGTTGATCTTAGAATCAGATAGACCTAGAATCAAGTCCTGCTTGAGACATACTGTTTGAGTGAAGGGGGAATAGAATGATGAACATCAATTCATCTGTCAGTTTTCCTAGTCACTGCAACTAATTCTCATAAATTGTTGGAGTTGCAGATCTGCATGGAGGAAGTTTCCCCACTAGAAGTTTTCTACCAATGAGATCACAGGTCCAGAATCCTCCCCTTTTCTCCTTCCCCTTCCCCCAAAATGAGACCTAGACCCTTCAGATGTTTTAATGCTACTCAGAAAACCATTTCTCTAGTAGAGACATTATAATACAGTGGAGAGAGCACAGATGAGGAGTCAGGAGAGATGAAGATTTGGATCTTGGCTTTAGTACATACTGTGTGACTTTGAGTAAGCCCTCATTTAGAATTGGTTTCCTCATCTTCAAAATGGAAATAATAATACTAGCACTACCTACTTCTCAAGGTTGTTATGGGAAAAGCACCTTATAAACACTAAAGCACTTTATATATTTGGTTTATTATAATCTAGACATCTAGACAGGAAAAAAAGCCTTTATTAAGTACTTACTATGTGCCAGGCACTGTACTAAGTACTGAGGATACAAAAAGAAGAAAGAAAAAAAAAAAAGGAAAAATAGAACTGATCTCAAGAAGTGTAAGTTCTAATGGGGAGAAACAACCTCAAAAAGGGACCTGAAAAAAAAGGGTGGGGGTGTGGAATAAGGCCATGTAAGTCAGAAACAAGTCTGGGAGGAGACTCAAGACTGGCTTGGGTCACTCAACAAAATGGAAACCCCAGGAAGAACTCACCAATGGAGAAGGGGGCAAGTTTTGTCGAGGGATATTGCAAGTGGAGAAAGCTGTAGACATAGCTGGATGTTTCAGGATGAGGAGGCCCCAGGTACTATTTTGGCAAAAATTATATAAGCATAAGAATCAAAACAAAAAGCATTGAGGGATCTTGAAGAATAATTCACCTGGGCCACACTAGAGCCTCTCTTAGGTCCCTGCTTCACCACAAGATACAATTTTACAGGGACCAGGATACTCATGTCTGTCAGCTGTCATTTTTCTTCTTGTTCTAGACTCTATGAAGATCTTCGTGCTTGTTGCAACAACATAATTTCCTGATAGGATCTTATTCTCAATTTTACAGATTAGGGAGGCAATATGGTACAAAGGCAAGAACAATGACTCTGATGATAAAGGACCTGATAAACTGGGTTCTAATTCTATCTCTGGAGCTTGCTGCCGGTGTGACCTTGGACAAGTCTCACCTCCCTGAGCCTCATCTGTGAAATGAAGGGGTGGCACTAGGTGACCTTGGAGGTCTCTTCCTGGTTCTAGTCCTATGTTTATTTTTCATTGATTGCATTTTAGCTGAGCTGCTTCCAGATAGTTTCTAGGGAGGTACCTTCATCTCCTCAGCAAGTTATCTCTGAATCATACTCTAGGAGATGTGATTCTGGAGACAGCTAATCCCATCCCTGGCATTTAGATCTCTAGCCTATCAATAGGAGGTCTCTTCCTGATCTTGTTACTACATTGATTAACTTCTAGCCCCTTCCATCGTAATATTTATTGTGAAGAAATTTTACCTTTACATGGACAAGGCCACATAATTAGTAGGTAGGTTAAAAAATTGCCAGAAGACTATCCAACACTGACATTATCAACATAAATTATCAAACATAAATTGGAGGAACCAATGAATGGTGTTTACTTGATTAAGTCCTAGGTCTGAAGCATTTAAATTTTCCACTAGTGAACTGACAAAATAGAAGTGGGAAAGGAATAAGCACCTACTCTTTGCCAGGCACTAAGTGCTTTTTATAAATATTATTTCATTTGATCCTTACAACCACCCTGAAAACTAGGTGCTATTATTGTTTCCATTCTACAGTTAAAGAAACTGAGGCAAACAGGTTAAGTTACTTTCCCAAGGTCACACATCTCCTAAGTATCTGAGGCCAGATTTGAACTCAGATTTTCCTGATTCCAGACCCAGCACTCTGTCATTGTACCACCAATCTGCGATCCATAGGATAATAGGTTAAGTGTTGGAAGGCACCCAGAGGCTATTAAATCCAATCTCTTCATTTTGTGGATGAGGAAACTGAGGCCCAGCAAGGTTAGGTAAATTGTCCAGGATCATACAGCTAGTAAAAATCTAAGAAAGTATTTGAACTCATATCTTCCTGACCCCATATCCAGAGCTCTATCCAAACATGAACCAGGCATCCTTGTCAAGTTTGTTTTCCATTAGACTGCGATGTCCTTGAGAGCAGAAACTATCTTTTGACTTTCTTTGTATCTCTAGGGCTTAGTACAGTGCCTCGTATACATTGGGTACTTACTAAATGTTTATTGGCTGACTGTGACATCAAGATCAGAGCAGGATGGTACAGCCTGGTAAAGACAGCACAAAAACTCAATGGGATGTTAGTAAATTGGGGAAACAATCAAAATGAAGTCTAAACAGGGAAATTAGATATCAAGAACTAACTTTGAAGTGGAAAAAAAAAAAGCAAATCTAGGCTCAACATCAGAAAAAACTTCCTAACAATTTCATTATCGTTCAGTAACTCTTTGTGACTCCATTTGTGGTTTTCTTGGCAAAGATACTGGAGTGGATTGCCATTTCCTTCTCCAGCTCACTTTACAGATGAGGAAACTGAGGCAGTTAAGTGACTTGCCCAGAATCACATAGCTAACAAGTGTCTGAGGCTGGATTTGAACTCAGGTCTTCCTGAATCCAGGCGACAGCTCCATCTACTTCACCACTAACCTGCCCATACAATTAGAGTTGTCCAAAACTTGAATGGGCTGCCTAGAAAGTTGATCTGTTCCCACTTCTTAGAGGTCGAGCAGAAGCTGGAGGTCCACTTGCCAGGTACTTTATCATGGGGATTGCTTTTGTGAGATGAACTGGAAGTCCCTTCCAGCTCTCCAATTCTGTGATTCTATGAACTCACTAGTTGAAAGGCAACCTAGTGTAATGGAATCTGAAGATCTGGGTTCCAGGCCTAACTCTGCTACTTCTTACCTGTGTGACCTTGAGCATACTCCTTCACTTCTGGGGGTCTCAGTTTCTTCATCTGTAAAATGAGGAGCTGGGCTTAGTAACCAGTCTCTTCCAATTCTAAAGATACAAAATACAAGATTATACATAGGAGAAGAGAAAGACCAACAGGGTAACCCAAGATGGAGAAGCCTCCTACCTGACCCAGATAGCCTCAGTTCTTTCCCATGAACTCCATTCCAGCTATAAGATTCTAGGATTCTTGAATTCATGCTCCCAACAGGTATCACTCCCATTTCTAAGTATACGATGCTATTACCCTACATGGACGACCTTGTACCATCTTCTGTGCCCTGATTCAGAGGACCTGAGTTCAAATCCTGACTCTTCCCATTGCTGCCTGTATTGAGCAAATAACTTAATCTCTCTAAGCCTCAGTTTCCTCACCTGAAAAATGTTGGGGTTGGACTAGATGATCTCTAATGGTCCTTCCAGCTTTAAATCTAGAATCTTATGATCCTTTCCAAAGTATTCCAGCATAGTATTATGTCTGTCACATCACAGTGACCTCTTCTCAGCAATTGGAATGGTTTTAATATTTCAAGCGGCGGGGGGGGGGGAGGGATGAAAGGGTGAGCCCAAGTATTTGAGCAGAAGATGTAAAGGATCATGTCAAAGGCAGGGAAAGGGGTGAGGCCATGGGACTTGCTGATAGCAAACAGAGATATAGACAGCAGGACAAGAGGCAAAAGGCAAAGCCTGCTACATTTAGCACCCCAGACGGAGGCTTTGCTGAGACCAAGCTTACTATCTCAGACATTCGACAGATCCCAGACACTCTAGGACAAGTGGTCACCTCACTCGCAATGCTGACATTTTCCATGCCGGTCCACATTTCCTGGCTGGAGCTAGGAAAACACTGATGTGTACAACACTGGAAAAATCATGTCAATGAACAAAGGAAGTTGTCCCCAATTTAAGAAAGCTTCAGTTTGAGGCATAGAAAAGCACATGACTTTATTTCCACCTCAGTCAAACGGCACCCATTTACAATGCCAAAAAAACTGATAGCAGTCATACACTCTAGTCTACTTATTATAGCTGAATCCAGAGGCCCTAAGAGTTCTGTGTCGTCATAGACCTCCATCAGCTGCTGTCCCTAAACAACATGTAAAAACCGGGATCTTAATTTTAGCTTGGCAATAAATAAGTGCCTTCCGAAATCCTCGCCAAGACACAGACTATCAGTGGGTCTCCAGGTGTGCCCTGGAATTGGGCAGACAGAAAAGATTCAATTATTGCAATTCCTTGCTGTTTTACCAGGGTCTACTGAGATGGATATTACTCACTACACATGGGAGATGAGAATCATGTAGGACTCCCTTCCCAAGGCTTTTATCGCATCGACCCAGAAAATTTCAGAGGGAGACCTGAACCAGATTAGAATGTAATTGAGAGATGTTTAACAAAATAAATAAAATCACAATAAAACATTGATAATAATACATTTTAAAACTCAATCAATATTCAAACCTCAGGGATCCCCATGTACAGATTAGTGACCCCCATTTCTTTTGGAGTTTGATGCCACCGAGGTAAGAGGTATCTTTAAGTCAGACTCCACTAAATCTACAAATTGAGAACCAATCTATGAGAGCATCTGTGTAGTTCAAGTGTGTTCTTTGTTGAAAGATGGGGGAGGGGATGTTTCGTGGGAAATTATGTGAAGCAAAGAGGGAAGGTCAAATGCTAACTAAAGAAATACTGGGAAAGAACAAAAATCCACGGTTGGCTCTTTCCTCATGATGCCTAGGGAGAGGCAGTATGGGATAGTGGATACAAAGGTAGCCTCAAATTCCAGACATCTTCCAGTCCCTTATACTCTCAGTACCCAAAGGCATCTCTCTAAGGTTAGAGTTACAATTAAGGCCAGCACTTTATCGCTTTCAAACCATAGCACATGAGTGCCACAAGCTCTGTGAAACTCCTCCCCATACCCCAGGACTTCTACATTCCCCAGCCCCCACTCCAGCTGCAGTTGGCTGCTTGGTGTTTCCAGCTTCTAGTCTGAAGGTCACGGGAGCAGCTCTATCTTCTGAGGTAAATTGCCCAATGCAGGTCCTGGGGAAATAAAGAAAGGATGGGGTGATGGGGGAGAGGTGAGGAAGGACACTCCAAGAATCTCAAGACTCGGGTAATGGGTCTAGAGGCCCCAGTGCCTAAGAGTCTCTAAACTCTAAATGCTAAACTTCTATGATTCCTCAGGGCAAAGAATACTGTGCCGTGAGCAAAAAATGCTTGTGAACCACTATTCTGAGACGCTAAGCTGCAGAGCAGGTGTTCTGATGAAATCAAAACTCTGGACCAAAACCAAAAAAACAAAAAACAAAAACCCTAGGGAGGTACCTCACCCTCATCAGTAAGTTATCTACAAATCACAGTACACTCTAGTCTTTCTCCATCTAGACCATCTATGTCCTCACCCCTCCCACCTGCTCTGCCCTATTTCTGGAACCTCCCCTATCTGGAATTATCTATGCCTAAAACCTTCCAAGCTAGAAACTTCCAGTTTCCTAGCTAATTAATGCCTTCTGGTCTATGACCTGAGAAGTGGAAAACCAATCAGACTCACCTGAACAGTATCCTATCCCTTCCTATAAAACACCTGGCCTAGTAAGGCCTCCCTGTAACACATTGTGCAGCTGGATCCAGGAGTCTCAGCTAGAACTCGGTGTAGCCACGTAGCAAGGTATAGGAACAGCCTTTCACAAGGCCATGGAAGACTACTTCTTTCTACCAAGAGGCAGCTAATGTGGAAGGACTGGGCCTGCACTCAGAAACACTTGAGTTCAAATTTGACCTAATACCGCTTGCTAGCTGTGTGAACCTGGGCAAAGTCATTTAACCTCTGTTTGTCTCAGTTTCTTCAACTATAAAATGGGCATAATAACAGCACCTATCTTTCAGGTTGTTGTAAGGATCAGATGAGATTATATTTGTAAAAAAAAAAACCACTTATCATACTGCTTAGCACATAGTAGGTGCTATATAAATGTTTATTCCCTTCCTCCTTCCTTTCCTTTCCCCTTGAATAACCTAAAAATCATTCTGCCCAGGGTCTCTGGGAGTTGATGCCAATCACATCCATTTTCAGTCGTTCTCCATCCCATTTTGAAGGAATCAGACTTAGCCCCAGATAATGTCAGGGGAAATGTGGGAATAGGATACTCTAAAACTGAAGAACTTGCCAACCCTTCTGTGCTCCAGCTAAACCTTAAGGTCTTCCCTTGAACATGTCAAATAAAAGGGCCTATTGCTTTCTGTTTTGACAGGTCCACTTTCCAATGACTCCTAACAGTTGTATATTCAGGGTATGTCTACCCCTTACAAAGTATGTACCTCTGTGGTAGCTGAGGTGCAGTAAAGACAGAAGGTATGGAGTGTTGCACAGTCCCTGTGAAATTGGCTCACATTATAAATGTTTATAATTTACGTATCAGCATGTAAGACTTTAGCTAACGGCAACAGGAAAAATCATCATACCACAGCTCAGGAAAATAGCCACTCATAAATTCACTCTTCCAACTTTTAGTTAATGATTAACTCTATCCCCCCAAACAAAGGAGTAAGTAAGTAACAAGCATTTATTGAGCACCTACTATATGCTAGGTATTGTTGTTCGTCCTTCATTTTCATTCTATCCATTGCATCACAGGAGAGGAGGCTAGGCGGTGGGCCTAGAGTTCAAATCTGGCCTCAGACACTTACTAGCTGTGTGACCCTGGGCAAGTCACTTAATGCTGTTTGCCTCAGTTTCCTCATCTGTAACATGAGGATAATAATAGTACCTACCTCTCAGAACTATGAAGATATAATTAAATAATATTTGTAAACACATTGCAAACTTTGAAGCACTATATAAATGCTATTATTAAATGGCTACTCATTTGCAAAGAGGACCTTCAAGTTACAAAAACACAGACATTATTAATAGGGTCACAGATTTATAGCAGGAAAGGAACTAAGGGGCCATTTCATCCAAGTCCTTCATTTTATAGAGAAGGAAATGTAGACCTAGAGAGGTTAAGGTCTAAGAGCTTAAAAAATGCAGAATTGGGATTGGAATACAAGTCCTTCTACTCCCAACATGGCAGTTTCTTCTGTATAACACTCTTCCTCCCTGGAAACAGAATGAGAGAAGCCAAGATTCTGAACCACCAAAGGACAAAGTAGGTAACTGGACCCCAGAAAAGAACTGCCTTCCCCTTTGACCCTCCTTCATCTGTTGCTGTCTGTCCCCTCATGCTACTTACCTCTACCAGTCACTTAACCCCTCACCTCTTAAATTCTCATCTCCTCAAAAGTCTTACTCCTACATCTCTATCCTTTCTCTTACCCTAACCTCCTTCCTTTGAGTGTCTTTCATGTTTTCTGCCTAAAAGCTCTCTAAATCTCCTCTTTTAAAAAAAACTGTTTTTAATATCTTTTGGTTTTATGTCACCTATATTTCCCATTCTATCTCTCCCCCACCCCTCTTTACCCACAGAGCAATCTCTTATGACAAATAATAAAAAGGAGGGGGGGAATAAAACCAATTCCACAAAACTAACCAACACTGGAAAAGGTCTGATGTTATATGCAGTGCTCCACAGCCCTAGTTCTCTACCTCTTTCAATCCCTTCTAAACAGATTGAACTGCAAACCCAAGATTTCAGCCCACCACCAAGTTTTACCTAATCTTTGTGTTTCAGCTTCTGACAACCACCAACTATGAACCCAATTCTAAAGAAGTCAAAACAAATTACTAGCAAGGTAAGGCTCATTTATCTGGCTAAAGCTTAAAACCCTTTAAGTGATAGAATGTGGTGGTGGTGGTGTTGTTGTTAACCTAAATGGAAAGTTTCAATGCTTCCAAGATCTCCATTTTTCTTGGTGAGTGTACCCCTTAGACCAAATCAAAATTTTAACTATGCACCTTAGTAGTTGATTTGGGGGAGACTGTAATTTTAAGCATAGGGCAGTTAGGTGATGAAGTGGATAGAGTGCAGCTCCTGGAATCAGGAAGACTTGAGTTCAAATCCAGTCTCAGACACTTATTAGCTATGTGACCCTGGGCAAGTCACTTAACCCTGTTTGCCTCAGTTTCCTCATCTGTAAAATGAACTGCAGAAGGAAATGGCAAATCACTCCTGTATCTTTGCCAAGAAAACCCTAAATGGGATCATGAAGAGTCAAACAGGACTGAAAACAACTAAACAACAAAAGAATGATGCCTTTCAAGAAACCACTTGCCCCTACTGTAAATGGTCCCCATCTACTATGCTTTTTGAGTTCTAGAGATGCCTTTTGTTTTTGCTCCTTAATACAAAAGATGTCAGTCTTCCAAGGTATCCATTTCGATTGCTTAAGGCCAGGCTGTTCAAGCTGTTCCCAGCTGGCTGCAGTCTCTCTGCCTGCATCCAGCAGCCCCTCCCCACTATTAATCTGCTGCTTCTAATCTGCTGTGGACTTGGAAACCAGATAAACAAGCTCGTTAGAATTCTGTGGCCTGCTGCCATGCCTGAGTTTGGGGGGCAGGCACTTTGGGTATCTTTTTTTGACAACTTAGAGGCCTTTTTCTTACTTACTTCTGGACTTTGGCTATGTTCAGGATAGGTGGCCCAAATGAGTGACCTATGGATAAGATCCATAGGGTTAGATAAGGTTCCACTTGCCAGTATGGAAAAAGATCATAAATGGCTGATGGAGAAATGATCTTGATCAGTGGTTTCATGGAACACCAAAAGGTTAAATGAACTCCAGTATTAGAATATTTAAAAACATAATTCTGATATGAGGGAACATGAAAAATAGTAACAGCAGCAATAATTATAAGTCACATTCATATAGTTTTTAAAGATTTATAAAATGTACAGGACAATTACCACCATGCACTGAGAAATAAGATTTCTCTAATAGAGATAGAATCCCACTGGAGTTGGCCATGGCATCATTTTGCCATCTGACATCCTGCCTACATGTCCCCTCCACCCCTACCATCTTTGCTTTCCATTCCTTGCTCAGGGAACAACAATCAAATCGATATTACCACTAGGACTGGAAAAGCCATGACAATCCAGTGCCCTATCATTCTTAAAAATAATAATACTAGCTAACACTTATATAGTGCCTATTATGTGCCAGGCACTGTGCTAAGTATTTTGTAATTATCTCTTTTGTCTTTAAAACAACCCTGGGAAATAGGTGCTATTATTATCCCCATTTTACAGATAAGGAAACTGAGGCAAACAGAGATTAAGTGACTTGGCCTGGGTCACACAGCTAATAAGTGTCCGAGGTTAGATTTTAACTCCAGAAGAAGAGTCTTCCTGGCTCTAGACCCAACAGTCTATCCATTGTGCCACTAGCTGCCTCCTATTTTATTTACAATCTTTATGCCTTTCCTAGCCCTGAGCTAAAGCTCCCTTCTCTAACTACATGGGCTATATATATATTTTTTGTCTTTTGTCTTTTTTTTTTAATTTATTTATTTTTAATTTTCAACAATCACTTCCATAAGCTTTTGAGTTTTAAATTTTCTCCCCCTCCCTCCCCAAGACAGTGTGCAATCTGATATAGGCTCTACATATATATCATATTAAACATATTTTTACATTAGTCATGTTATAAAGAAGAATTAGAACCAATAGGAGGAATCACAAGAAAGAAGAAATAAAACAAAACAGAAGAAAAAAAAGAGCAAATAGCATGCTTCAATCTGCATCCAGACTCCGTAGTTCTTTCTTTGGATGTGGATAGCATTTTCCATCATGAGACTTTTGGAGATGTTTTAGATGCTTGCATTGCTGAGAAGAGCTAAGTCAATCAAAATCAGTTTCACACAATGTAGCTGCTACTGTGTACAACATTCTCCTGGTTCTGCTCACTTCACTCTGCATCAGTCCATACAAGTCTTTCCAGGTTTTTCTGAAGTCTGCTTGCTCATCATTTCTTATAGCACAATAGCATTTCATTACATTCATATACCACAACTTGTTCAGCCATTCCCTAATTGATGGGTGTCCCTTCAGGGCTATGTGTCTTTTATCTCCCTAGTCTTGAAGACAGGGATTTTTTTTTTCACTTTGATAGTGATATCCCTAGCATCTAGCATAGTATGTAACATACACTAACCATGCATAGTTCATACTTACTAAGTGCTTGCTAATGGATTTTACTTTCTTTTTAAAAAATAATTAGGAATGCTTTTTAAGTGATGGAAAACCTAAAAAAGGAGGCAGATTTATGTTTCTGATCTTTTCACTTGAAGATTAGCCTTTTATTTTATTTTATTTTATTTTATTTTGGTCTGGATCTGCTATTTCATCAATGTAGAGCTTTTAAACAGAAATGTGGACCACTCCCCCACACATAAAAATCCCTGAAGGCTGCATACTACCTTAGTTTTAAAATGTAATAATATCCATGTTTTATTGTATTTTTTTATTTAGTTTGTGAAATATTTCCCAATTATACTTTAATCTGGTTTGGGCCACATCTAGGAATACTGTGGATATTGATTGGTACCTCTGTTATAGGGTGGTCCCAGTGAGGAAACTTCACCCCCTCTACCAATCCTGAGAATCACCTATTCTACAGCTTATGGCTAGAGAGTTGCCTGGGGCATTGAGAAGTGGAGCTGGAAAGAACCCTTCTGACAGGGTCAGAGGCACTGGAACCCAGGGCTTTCTAACTTGGAGACAGGCCCTTTACTCATTCTGCCATACTTGCTTCTCCAAAATAGCACTAATAAACCCAAATCCACACCAGGACTTCTGGAACTTAGGATCTTAGATCTATTTAAGACTTAATTAAGGAGCAGAAACTATAAATAAGAGTATAGGATAAATGAAATAAAAGTTAGAACAAGTCAGTTTTTTGAATGTTTGGATAATTGATGTCTTGGTGATTAGAGATGGCACTCTTCAACTCAAAATGTGCAAAAGGACTAATATATCTCAGATTTTATATCAAAACACAAGGAATTTGCTATAGGCAAGGGAGGGGTCCCAAACTCACAAACTATGCCATATAAAACTTTTTCCACATCTAATGTATGCTTGAGAAACATGGAATATTGGCATGAGAAAAGAAAGGTAAAAACTGTGGATGTATAATTCTTTAGAACCACCTTGAGAAAGAGATAAATGATAAGATAAAATCAGCAGTGAAATAATCAGAGAAAACTCTGATAAAGCAACATGTTGCAATGAATTGAACGTTCACATTTTGCAGGATCTGGGCACCCCAAACAAATGAAGGAATGCCTGAAGGATCCCCACAAGACTTTTTTTTCCTCTGCTTCCTTCTACTTTTCAAAGGTCACTAGTGAGGATGCTACCTTCATCTTCTGGCCCAAGTGAAAGTAATGCTAGTGTAGAAGGCACACTCCTTGTGTGCTACAATTTGAAAAGCCCATTAGGGCCCCTTTATAAAGGGAAGTTCAAGGTGTGGCCCTGGTGAGACAGTAGGTTTTATACTGTGAACCAGGATTTTGTTTTTTGTCCTACAGTCCTGCTCAAAGGCTTTCTGTTCCTTTTCCCTCTGTTTATACTGTGTCTCGTTGTTTTCCAAATAACTCCAAGATTAAATCCCACATCCCTATTAATGTTGTTTGGGTTTTTTAGCCTTTCCAGAGCTCCTTTGCTAATCTGATGCGTGGAGTGCTTTTCTGTAGGAGCAGACAGGAATGTAGTACACATCAATGTGGCAATCACTCTCTGCAGCTGGCTGAATCAACGACACACTTTTCCCAAGATGGGTCCAATATCCCTTAATCCAGAGGTCCATGAGCATGTCTAGTTTATCCAATATAGCATTTCTCACGCTTGAAAGAACATGATCAATTCTGCCCTAGGTTCACAGAACACAATGCTTCCCTTTGTTTCCACGTCTGGTATTTTTAAGTAGTGTGACATCTTGGGTGGTGTGGTAGGACGAATATGGGACTGGCATCAGGAGATCTTAATTCTAGTCCTTGTTCATCCATTAGCCAGCTGTGACCTCAAGCAAATCACTTTACCACTCCAGGCCCTTATCTAGACCATAGTTTCCTCATCTGTAAAATGTGGAGGGTAGACAAGGCTATATGCTACCATGATCAGATGATCATCAGACTGCCATAGGGGTCCATGACATAAAAATGATCAAAAACTCCTGAACTAAGCTGTAAGGGGTCACCAGTCTACAGTAGTGGAAGGAAAGATGTTTTTAAATGCATGATATAAAATACATAGAATTATAAAGGAAACCAATTATATTGAGATAGTTATCAATTTTTTTAAGCTCCCAGATCCACCTAAAATCTATCCCTTGACCCCTTTGGGGGGTTAAAAAATTCTTGCTTTACTTAGATAGTATCCTGGACCAAAAATAAAGTGACACCTGGTAGCCAGTTTTCTGGTAATAAGCCTCCCCAAATTTAGCCAAGTTGGTCTTCAGACAAAAGTCCACTGGAGCCAGACTGGAAACTCTTCCAGCTTGGCAGGTCTTGAATAACTTTTGAAAACCCAGGGTTATCTCACCAGGTGATGAGGCAGCATTTTGGTAATATCACATCAATAACCCTGGAAGCATCAGGACTATCTGAATGACATAGTAATGAGACCTCTGGTAAAGCCTACTCTGAATCACAGGTGGTAGAGCTGATGGTACTACTTGGGTGCTGGCCAATTCAAATATTTTAACTTGTGAGTGAATTGGATTTACCTGAGGCCGAGTTGCACAAAGTCGTCAGTCTCACTCTCTCTTCCAGAGTCACTGAAGTCCAGTGGCAAGAGTCAGGATGACCGGCCGTGTCCTAGGATGCAGGGGATGACCTTGGCATCTTCAATGTTTGACCAACTCTAAATGTCCCACAAAGCTGGCATCAGTGACCTCATGACTGATGGAATAAATTGTTCTCATCTGCCCATTCTGCCAGGGAAAGTCTTCACATGCTTGGGGTAGACATTGCCCTAACTCATGAATGGTTTGATATCTTTGGATTACCCTCAGCCCGGTTTAGCCCATCTGCCAAGACAGTTTTCCCAGGATATGGCCGATGCACATGCTACAGCTTCTTGGAGCCACAGGTGAAAGTTGGGTGACAAGTGGATACCAAAGGTGAATGAGCAGCCCTGAAAATCATTCAGCAAGCCCTCTCACCTGAGGTGCTAGTCCTCCCTTAACACCCCATGTGTGATGTGCCATGGAGACTTACAGATCTGGTAAAGAGGGCATCAGACTGAAAATAGAGAAATTTAAGAATTGTCTGGTACAGAGAACAATCCTGACTTCTGTTGGTCAGGTCTTCTTACACCTTATTCCTCACCATGTACTCTTCAATCCAGTGACACTAGCTTCCTGGCTGTTCCACTAACTCCATTTCTTGAATCTGAGCATTTTCTCTGGCTGTCCCCCATGCCTAGAATGCTTTCCCTCCTCAACTCTACATACTGACTTCCCTGCCTTCCTTTAAGTCCTAACTAAAATTTTATCTTTTATAGGAATCCTTTCCCAACCTCTTTTAATCCAGTGCCTTCTCTATTAATTATTTCCTATTGTTCCTGTTTGTATATATACAAATTTGTTTATGTGTATATATATATATATATATATATATATATATATATTTGTTTGCATATTGTCTTTCACATTAAATTGTAAGCTCTTTGAGGGTAGGAAAGCCTCTTTTGCCTCTTTTTGAATCCCCAGTGCTTTGTACAGTGCCTGACACATAGCAAGGGCTTAATAAATGTTTGGTGATTATCTGACAGATTATAAACCAAATACCTGGTGAAGTTTGTGGTGAAAGATAGCCAAGAGAAAAGTACCATGTTGAAAAGGGGATGGAAGCTGGGGACGGTTCTGCCTATGGCAGTGCAGCTGACAGAATGTTGTCAGTTAAGACATAGGATAGAATCACAAGAAACAAGCACTTCTCTTCCCTGCTACATGTATACATGTCAGCCCTCTGGGGCAAAGTTCCATTGGTCTTGTGAGAGTTAAGACTTTTCATAGGTTATCATTGCCACTTGGTAGAATATGATTTACTTTTGAAAGATAGAAATGAAAGGGTATACACAGTATTATGCAGTAGGCACTTAATACATGTGCACTGAGTGTTGATCATGGAATATAAGAATTGGAAGGGCCTTAGAGATCATCTTGACTGAGGTTCCCAAACTTATTTGGCTTACTGCTCCCTTTAAAAGAAAAATTACTCAGCACCCCACTGGAAATTGATTTTCTTTAACCCTTTAACAGGTTTGGGGTTTTTTTTTTAATTTGCATCATTTTAAAAATATATATATAAAATATTTTTAAATGATGCATCTTAAGTTTAATAGTTTATTGTAAATTTGTGGGGTTTTCCTGCATTGAAATTTTGGTGACACAATATTGCATCATGTAACCATATGGTATCATATGGTAAACAAGTCATTACACACACATATTCCTGCCCATGAATACTGGACTTCCCAACAATGCACAACAAGCTTGCCTGCCAACACTTGCTTGTTAACATTTAACACTTGGTTAAGTCAGCAGACTTGACTACTGATAGTTGGTTATAACTTGCATTTTATGTGTTTATTTGGAAAATAATAGAATCATTATGACTTAAACTCTGTTACACAACAGATGAAACACGTATGAATGGTTTTTCAAAATTTTTCCTATCTTCTCTTCTTTCCTTATGCTTCCACCGCCCCATTATTTTTATTCAATACCCCCCCCAAGTTGTACTCAAGGCTACTACCATGCCTCTGGATCGTTCCAGCCCCCCCCCCAAGGGGCAGTATTGCCCACTTTGGGAACCTATGAACCAGTGGCATCATTTTAGAGATGAAGGGCTCATAGTAAAGGTTGATAGGGTTCAAATAAGATTGTATATCAATAAGTTTTATTTCTATGAAGAAACCATGAACAAGAAAGGGAAAACATAATGGAGAGCTTTTGAGTAAGAATTAGTGGAGGGAAAAAATAGAAGTAATATTATAGTGGGATTATATTGCAGACCACCCAGACAGAAAGAGGAAATGGATAATGAGTTCCAGAAACAGATCACAAAGCTAACACGTAAGCATGCTATAATAGTAATGGGGGACTTTGATGATCTAGGCGTACTTCTGCTGGAGGTCTTTGTTAAAGGCAGAGTAATTAACAAATTCTGACTTCTCCTTGATGATGATTTAATTCTTCAAAAAGAAACAAAGAAATTGATGGAGGCAATTACCTTTTTAGAAATTATTTTGACCAACAAGTTAGTTGTGACGTAAAAATGATGGGAACCTTGTGGCAAGTGACTGCATCAACTTAGAGTTCATCATAGATAAAAAGGGGAAATTCAAGGATAGGCTGACATTCATTCTCAAGAGATTTTAAAGTATTCAGTAAAATTATAACAATGGCCTAAAATTCTATATGAGAAACTAGCTTAAAAGGGATTGAATGCTCTCAAGAATGAAATTATGACAACACCAATTATTCCAACCAGAAAGAAAAGGAGGAATTATTTAAAGGGACAGATATGGGAACACAAAGAAGTCATTAACCAACTTATATTCTTTTAAGACATGTATGTATAAGAAGTCCCTTATCAAATTGAAGCATTTCCTAAAGAACCTGATAACACAATAGAGTATGGACCATCACACATAACTGATCAAGATGAAGAAATTCCTTCCATTAACTATTGGATGAAGGTAAACGATGGGACATTGGGTGCTCCTAGTGATTGGATGGTTGAGGATTAGCCATGCCCCCTTGTGACATATTAAAACAAGCTGGCCCCACTCTTCTGGGACTCAGCTCTCGAAGACTCTCTAAGCTGTTCCAGGCTTATCCTTCGCCTTTTTCTTTGTACCTCTACCAGATGGAAGCAAGAGTCATGGGGGGAGGGAGGGCATTTCTCCTCACCAACCAGAAGCAGTGATGTGTACTTGCAGCAGAAGCACATGGCTATAGGTAACACGTGCTTGCACATAGTCTGAAGGAAATTCAAAGACATTGTTTTCTGAAAATCAACGTTTTAGGTAGGAGAGAGAGTATTCTGAATTTCCTAGACAGTATGAGTCTAGAATCAAGCCTCCTAAAAGAGTAGGGAGATTTCTGGGGCAGAACCAATTTTGAGAGTCTCCTCATGAGGAACTGCAGGTTCCTGATTTTGAGAATTACAGATTTCCTGATGCATTCTTGCTCCTCAAAGAAAGAAAAAGGCAGGTCATGAGGAAACTGTGTAATGCCCAGCTTGGAACCAAAAACCAGAAAAGTTCCAGCTTTTTGTAAAAGAGCACAGCAGTACCATAGTCAAGGATTTCAGCTAAGCCAATAGCTGGAAGTAGTGGAAATTACAGCCAAGTAGTATATAATAGTGACCAGTGGAGTATGGCTATAAGACCAAGCAAGAGGAAAAACACAGAGACACAACAGCAGCCCTTTAGCACTAATGGCATGAGTTGCCCCTCTTTATATGCACTTTGACTACCCCTCCAGACATGAGCCTTGGCTACATGCATTCCCTCTCTATTTATAATTTCCGTATGTGTCCCCTTTATCTGCTGATGCTGGTTGTATTTGTGGTAGAGTATTCCCCATATTTATGAGAAAGATGTCTTACTGTTACTTTTCCTCACATCATTTCAGTAAATGTCTTTGCTTTGAGCTAATTGTATTTTGGGCTATTAAAGGTAAACACATCTGTGGCTGTTAGTGGCTATAGTTTAAGGGTATCAGCTCACAGAATACCTTGAACATGGAGTGGCTGTCTTTTTGGGAACAGAAGCCTTGGGCAACGTGGGGCCCACAACATTCCTGGCTAAATCAGATTAAAATATAATTGAGAAATATTTAACAAAATAAGTAAAAATACAATAAAGTATAGGTAATATTACATTTTTGAAAACTAAGTCAATATGTGGTACCCAGGGATCTTTATGAATGGATTACTGGCCCTGTTTCTATTTGAGTGTGATACCAGTGTTCCAGTGGACCTACCTGAATAGTGGGGGGCTGAGAGAGGGGTGTCCGGGGACCCTATATATATAGTATAATATCTGGTAACTGAGGATGTAACAGGGGATTGTCCAATAAAAGCCTAGTCCTTATCAGCCTGCATATCATGTTCTGCCTGTCCTGTCCACTTACTATAGTAGTGATAAAGAAGGACCTTTGTGTTAGAAAGCTGGGCCAGAACTGGATGTGCTTTTAAACAGCCAACCTGATCTTTCTTTCCTTGCAATAGCCAAGTGGAGACATGTTGTAAGTCTCTGAGTAGAAAAAGAGGGCTCAGGCCTTTATTTTCCCACACAGGCTATGACCCTGCTGCTGCTTCTATCTCTGATGGGTCTATTTTTAGGTGAATCAAAATTGAAGACCATTTCAATCTTGTGAGCTTTAAAAGATTGTAAAACCATGCTACAGTGATCTGGCAACCAAGCCTAGTAAGACAAAAGCAACCTGCTTGAAGAGCGAGCTGCTAGGGGACCAGAAACTTGGGATCGTACCAGAGTTTGTCCAAAGTCGAGCTTGATAAAATGCCAGGCACCTGCCTGACCAAGAGTAGTTGCAGCAACAGAAAGGCTGGACCGTCAAATAAGGGACTGACTCGTACAACAGCTATGCTGCATTTGGAAGGGAAGTTGGCAGGGCAGGGCACTTTGGCTGCTCCTGCCTTCTCTTCTAAGGAAAAACTTCAGGCTGGGAAATATAGGGAAAAATTATTAACAATCAAAGCCCAAGATAAATGAGAAGATGGTAAGAGAGCATTTTGAGACCCAGACAAATTGGACAAACAGTAAACCAAGTTACTGAGTAGGAGTACTGAGTCACTGTCCACCATCTTTGAAAAACTTGGGGAATGGGAGAATTACCCCAGCAGTCAGTCTGCCAATAAATATTAAATACCTGGTATGTGCCAGGTACTGTGTTAAATAGTGGAGATACAAAGAAAAGCAGAAGATAATCCCTGCCCTTGAGGAGCTTTAGTTGGGGAACAACTAACCAAGCAAACAAACATGCACCAGCTATATATAGCTATATGTACCAGCCATATACAGGAAAAATAGGCAAGGCACTAGAATTAAGAGGGCTTGGGAAAGGCTTCCTGTGGAAGGTGGGATTTTAGCTGGGACTTGAAGGAAGCCAGGGAAGTCAGGATTTGGAGAGGAGTAGGGAGAAAATTCTAGGCAAGAGGGACAAGTCATCGAAAATGCCCTGGAGCTGAGAGATGGAAAGTCTTGTCCAGGGAATAGCCAGTGGGCCCATGCTGGCAATGGACAAATTTCACCCTGATTTTCAAAAAGGGGAAGAAAATTCATTCGTCAGCTACAGGCTTTTGACTCCAATTCCTGGCAAGTTTTTAGAAAGTATCCTTAAGGGGATGGTTTGTTAGAAAGGGAAGTGGCGACCACTAAGAACAAGCATGAGTTCATTAAGAATAAGTCATGCCAGACTAACCTCATTTCCTTTTTTGATAAGGTTACTGACCAACACATTGGGAGGGGATGCTTTATAGCTGGAACACATTTGATATGGGTCAAAATGGATGAATCTTAAGCTGGTTGAATGACTTTATTCAAATTCCTTTAGGAAAGGAACTAGTTTGTTTTGTTTTGTTCTTTTTTCATTTTTAAAAAAATCTCAAATATTATCCATGTTTGAATTGAGTCAAAATGAATTAATCAATAATGGATTAATGCTAACCTAGAGGGAGGTCTCTAGTGGAATGCCACTGGGCTCTACCCTGTTGTGTTCAATATTTTTACCAATAACTTGTATGAAGGCTCATTTAGGCACATTTATGACAGTACAGAAGGTATGACAGTATATTTAACAAATTGTGGATAGTGTGAGACTGAGAAAGATAGAATGTTGCATATCAAGATCAGGATCCAAAAATAATTTCAATCGGCTAAACTGATGGGTCATGTTATAAATAATTTCTTTTTTTTATTATTTTTAGGCAATTGGGGTTAAGTGACTTGCCCAGGGTCACACAGCTAGTAAGTGTTGAGTGTTTGGTCTGAGGTCGGATTTGAACTCAGGTCCTCCTAACTTCAGGGCTGGTGCTCTATCCACTGCGCTACCTAGCTGCCCCTTATAAATAATTTCAACAGGCTAAAATAGTGGGTCATAAGCTAAAACCTAATAGGGATAAATGTAAATTCCCACATTTGGGTTCAAACGTACAGAATGGGGCACACATGGCCAGTTTATCAGTTAGTCAATAAGCATTTATTAAGCACCTATAATGTTCTAGGCACTGCGCTAAGTGCTAAAGATACAAGGAAGACAAAAATACTAGTCCTTGTGCTCAAGGAGGTCACAGTCTAACAGAGGAGACAACATGCAAGCAACTATGCCTAAATAAGATATATGCAAAATAAATTGGAGGCAATCTGGAGTGGGGAGAGGCACTAGGATTAAGATGAATGGAGAAAGGTTTCTTGTAGAAGGTGAGAGTTTAGCTGGGACTTGAAGGAAGCCAAGAGATGGAGGTGAGGAGGAAGAGAGTTTCAGGTATGAGGCACAGCCAGTAAAAATGCTCAGTCAGGAGATGTAGCATCTTATTCAAGGTATAACAAGGCCTGTGTTGCTGTGTTGCAGAGTACATTCATGAGAAAAAGATCTGGAATCTAAGTGGGAATCTGAGTTGAATTGGAGGTAACAGAGTGATATAGTAAGAAAAGAAGCTAATTGATTTCTACTTCATTTGGACAAAAACAGTGTCAGTAAATAGGGAGGTAACAATTCGACTGTACTCTGCCCTGATCATATCAAAGCAAAAGCATTGTTTTTGGTTCTGAGCTTCCCATTTAAATAGGATGGTGACTAGCTTAATGGAAAGAAGATTATAGTATGCCAGGATCTGTAGAAGGAACTGGGAACAATTAAACCAGAGAGGAAGAGGACTAAGGGAAGTTAAGGAGATAGCTGAAGGGACTTCATATGAAGGAGGGAGAAGACTTATTCTGAGTAAGAGCAAAATTAGGGCCAGTGGGTGAAAGTTATGGAGAAGAAGGTTTGGGTTTGATGGAAAGAAAAACTCTCTAACAGCTGGAGAAGTTCAAAAGTAGAATGGGTAGAATTCCCACAGTTCTCTTGCTTGGAAAATAGTAAATTCCTATCACTGGACACCTTCTAGCCCAGGATGAATGATGGCTCCTGGGGAGCACTGGAGAGGAGGGTCAGCTTAAGACAGAACTCTAAAATTCTGTTACCTTACCATGGTCACATTCCTAGTCAACCAACTTACATTTTCTAAAGGTATGTACAGAAGAGAGAAGCAAGTCCACATACATAAGCGTGAACCCAAACAATCGGAGCAAAGACTACACCGGAGAAGGTGAGAGAGAAGAAAGAGATTTAGGATGCATAACACGGAGCTATCAGTCCACGCTCCAAGTGATAGCTACGAAAGCATCCTGGAATGCTGTGTGTGGGTGTGGCAGTGGGGTGGGTGGATGAATGGGAATAACCCCAAACACAGAAACCACCAAAGGGCCAAAGAATAACTGAGATGAACATTCCTTAGGAAAGGTGATTTGGAGGTGACATTGCAATTACGTGAGATGTATGACATTGCCTTTGGTAAGTCCATTACAAAAGCAGTTAGCTTCCTATATCTTTCCGTGCAAGGTTTATTCTGATCTCATCAGCCAGAACCTTTACTCCCAAAGCAAAAAGCATATAGCAATAAAGGAATATAAGTAGCTTGTCATCCTTCCCTTGTTGGGAGGTCGGGCAGCAGGACCCAGGGCTCTCACCAGTCAACACACTCATAAAAGTGCAAAAATAAATCTTTAAGAGACCATTCACTTAATACTACTACCTAGTCACAGTGAGATGCCCCTCCCTTGAAAGCTTACTCCAGATGGTGTTTATCAAGGAAGAGAGGGAGAAGGAGCAGCAGTGTTTATTCGGAGGAGGCAAAAGATCCTTTATCACTGTTTATTGACCACTCCTGACACATCCACTGACCTGTGTGCATTTAATCATTTTGTTGAATGGATGCTGGGAAATTCTGTTAAAAAATAGTTCCCCAAGTGTGTGCAGTCCCTGCCTTCACTTTAGGCACTATCAAACAAGGACTAATCTTTATAAAATCTACATGAACATTTTTATTCTTTACCAATTCAATTCCACAAACATTTGCTAAGGACCTACATCCTTATAGTGGAGCAAAGCACTGGGCCACAGGGCTAGGCACAGGAGGTACAAAGATAGGTCCAACACAGATTACCCCTTCCCCGACATGGCTTACAATCTAAAAGGGGAGGTAAGATGGGTACATAAATAACTGATTTTAGGGGGCTACAGTCAAAGGACCCAGGGAAGAGAGAGGACTGTGCTGCATAACAATTCTGATCTTTGAAAGAATGTGTGTGGGGAAAGAAGTTGGGAGAATGGAAGGCAGCGGTTGGCCTCTGAAGTACAGCAGATGTGTTAGGAAGCTGGAGAGGAGAATTAGAGCCAGGAAATAACACCTCGGCGGTCAGGAGTGGGACTGGTTCTCACACCCCGATCTAAAGCACTGATTTGCAAGTGAATTACAGCTTGTTAGAGTTTAAAGGGGCTTTGGCATCACCTGAAGAAAAGGGAAGTGATTTACCAAAGGAACACACCGCTGGTCAGTCAGTGACATAGCCTAGTTTTTCTAACTGTCCAGTCCAGAGCCTACCGAATTTACTCTCACAAAAAAAGTTATGGTTCTAAGACACTACGCTGACTGATTTAATCATATCAGTCAAATAGCTGGCCTATTCAGTGGGGAGTTGGGAATCAGTCAGCACTAACCAGTTGCTAGAACAAGTGGTTGAAGCCATTCAATGGCTCCATTTAGCTATAGTTCATAATTTAGCTCTTCCACAGCAGAACTTGGAATTAGAAATGTGAACACTGACATTTCTAAGTTGTTTCCTACATCAAGGTTCCTGTGGAAAATTCAATTAAACTCAAGAAGCCTTTATCAATACCGTGGGGGTGATCTGCAAGGCTATGCATATTAGATGCTGGGATTAAAACTACCAGAAGAGAAACAAAACCTTCCCTCGAGGAGTTTATATTCTATTGGAAGGGATATTCATTGTTGTGTTTTGTTTTCCCCTGAGTAGACATGATTGAACCACGGAGAGATGGATATTGCTAGATGTGATGGCTACTTAATGAACTCAGAAAGTTTCGGCAACACTATACGATTCTTGGGAAAAATGACCTGATACTATCCAAAGGGAGAGCCATGCTGGAGCCATCTATGTGGTGCAGTGGATAGAGCTCTGAGCCTGGAGTCAGGAAGACCTGAGTTTAGACACTTTCTAGCCGTGTGATTTCTGGCAAGTTACTTAGCCTCTGTTTGCCTCAGTTTTCTCAACTGTAAAATGGGGATAACAGCACCTACCTCTCAGGGATGTTGTAAGGCTCAAATGAGATAATTTGTAAAGTACTTAGCATGGTGCCTGGCACATAGTAGGCACTGTATAAAATGCTTATTCCTCTTTCATCTTCTTCCTCCTTCATATATGCCCTACTGACCAGAAGATGTGGACCTTGAATGAGTTTCTAAGAGTGTAGATCTGAGCTGTCAAGCAGTCTTGAGAGTTTTGGCCTCTTGGTAGAGTATAATAGGAGTTATTATGAGTTACTACATCATGTTTTAAGTATTTGTTGATGCAAATGTATGGGTTCTTTGTTTTATAAGCATTTCTTTTGTAGTACAGGAAATAAATAGATGTTTCATACTTAATACCTATTTTAGACACTGAGTACCTTCAAGGTTTCAAGAGTTCTTCAAGAGATACGGCTAATTCCTTTAAGGGAGAACCTAGCCATGAACTTTACCTAAGCTCTGTAGAAGAGATTTTCCCCTGAGTAGGGGAAGGGTGGCAGGGCTCTTAATCAGCCAGACAATTCTAGAAAGCTTGATCCTTTCACTTTGGGATCAAGGCTTCCCTCTGGTCGACAACCTAGTCTATGTAAGCCCAGAGCTGGAGTCCTTTGGTGAAAAGAGTGGGTACCCACCCAGGCTGCAGAGTCTCTCATATTGTCTAGAACTGAGGGAAAGGAGTGGTGTCAAAGAGGATTAACAATTTAAGCTTACAAAATAACTGCTAAAGCTAGAAACATCTATCACAGAATTGCTGTTCAGTCATCTACTTTCAGGGAAAGCGCCTGAAGCAGAAGAGGCAGCCAGGAACTTAAGATCTAGTCTCAGGCTCACCTCTCTCACCACCTGCCATAGCTGCCTTAGGTAAAGGGGAGGAAGAAGAGACAAATCCCCACTCCACCCTCACTCCCCTTCCCTGGAAGTCCCAGAGAGGGCTGCCATGCTTGACTGCTTGCAAGAAGAGGGTGAAGAGAAAGGGAAGGCACTGGAGAGGGGAAAGCTATTTCTCCTTGTGAGCCTACTGGGCCATCACCCTTGGCACAGCCCTTCCTAATCCTCAACCTCATCACAAGGACCAATAAACCAATCCAGGGGAGTCTGGCTGTAATTGCTCTTTTCATTTGTCAGCAGAAGTGATTAGTCCATGGTCAGCATCCTCCTCCCCATTCCCACTCAAGGGGAACAAGGAACAACCTAGGAGTCTCTGGTCCTGCATGCCTTTTGGAAACAGGCCAGAGTATAAGTGCATCCCCGTTGAGCCAGGGCACATGCTTTGTGGTCTTGCCTCTTACTTAAATAAAAGCTAACCAGGAGCCTATTAAATAGATACCATAAAACTCTATTAAGTAACAGGGCACAGAATAATAGAAGCCCAACGTGCCACTATTTATTTGAACTTTCTGGATGCTTGTGGAGTGGCCATTGCTTGGGAAGAGATCTTTCTATGTCAAAACACCATCTATGACTTCTACTTGGCTATATTTTGACTGAGCTCTGTGTAAGGCAGTAATCTTGAATTTTCAGATCTATAAAAGAGAATGCTTACCATTTTATATTTCCCAGTGGTGTGTATTTTATATATTTTTTCTAGTAATCAGCCAGTCTCAAAGCAGGTTATAGGCATTGCTCAAGAGCACAGCCAGGCCTGGAGTTAGGAAGACTCATCTTCATAAGTTCAAATCTGGCCTCAGATGCTTATTAGCTGTATCGCTTAACCCTGTTTGCCTCACTTTCCTCATCTGTAAAATGAGCTGGAGAAGGAAATGGCAAACCACTCCAGTATCTTTGCCAAGAAAACCCTAAATGGAGTCACAAAGAGTCGGATATAATTGACCAAACAGCAACAGGAGGTGCGAAAGAAGAATATGCCAGGGAGAATGAGAGCTCTCTACATAGAGAAGCTGGCTGAGCCACAGCTTCAGAATCCTCTATAGGGAAGGGGAAATGATAGTTTCAGCATTTCCTCCTCTTCACTCTTGCCCTTCTCCCCTACTTCAACTGCTAACTCCCTCTTTTCCTTTCATACCTGAGGATATCCCTATTGTACCACAGAGGAACAATTACAGGATCACAAGATTTACAGCTGGAAGGGGACTCAGAGGCCACCCCCTCGGACCAACCCCTCCTTATTTTACAGGCTGTTGTTTCTGCTGGCTTCATTTTCCTCCTTTCCCAACCTTGATCCTATAGTTAATTGGTGTAATGTTACACTGTCTTCCACCTTTGTGGGCCTGAACTAGGAAGGTGGCTATGTGAGTAGAGAGAAGGGAATGGGAGTAAGAGATACGTAGGTAGGAACAACAAGACTTGGCAAATAACTGGATGTCCCAAGAGCATTAGTAGGCTAAAAACTGGAGAACAAATAGATGAAAAAAGGTAGAAAATCTGCCGGCATTTTTGTAGCAATCTATATTCATCATTAAGGCAGCTAGATGGTACGTTGGATAGAGCACCTGGACTGGAGTCAGGAAGACCTGGGTTCAAATCTGGCCCCAGAAATTTACCACCTGTGTGACCCTAGGCAAGTCCCTTAACCATGTTTGCCTCAGTTTCCTCATCTGTAAAATGTGTTGGAGAAAGAAATGGCAAACCACTCCATTCTTTTTGCCAAGAAAACCCCAAATGGGGTCAGAAAAAGTTGGACACCACTGAACAACAATATTCATCATCATTTATAAGAGTAGGCCCACCATATTTTCACTCTCACATCTCAGCTCTGTGAAGAAGGGAAAATGGCAATAAAGAAAATGCATTGGGAAGCATAGCTGTCCAGACCAAGTATACACAGAAGAGATGCATGCTAAAGGTAGCAATGTTCTGAAAACATTGAGGGATTACTTTTCAAGACATTTGAAAGAGAGGGAAGAGAAGGTAATTAACATTTATTAAGCATCTACTATGTACCAGGCTTATAGAGTGTATGGGATGCTCAAGGAGGATGAGCACCTCTGGTGTAATGGCTGGCCAAGTCTTTTTCAGGGCTGGTCATCCAGCTTTGACATCTACCTTCACCCAACTCTCACTTGTGGCTCTAAGAAGTTGTAGCATATGCAGTGGCCATACCCTGGTAAAACTGTCTTGGCAGATGGGCTAAACCAGGTTGAAGATAACCCATAGGCCTCAAACCTGTGGGTGAGTTAGGCATGTTAGTTAAGCTAGTTGGTTAAGCATGTGAAGTCTTCTCCAGGTGGAATGGATGGATAAGAACAATTTGTTCCAATGGCCATGAAGGCAGCTAAAGCAGGCGCTATTGAGCATTTAGAGCTTGGTCAGACATTGAAGATGCCAAGGTCATCCACTGCATTTTCAGTCATCTCGAGTCATCCTGACTTTTGTCTTGCCACTGGACTTTGATGTCTCTGGAAGAGAGAGTGAGGCTGACGACTTTGTGTAACTCTGCCTCACGTAAATCCAATTTACCTTCAAGTCAAGATATCACCCTGTGATGCCACTGGTCCTCTTCAAAAACAAAGGATAAACAAGGACAACAGCTATGTGCCAGGCATTGTACTAAGTGCAATGTTAAAAGATGGAGAGAGCATAAGGAGAAATACTCCATGGAGTATTTAGGAGAGAAGAATCACTTAGAAGGAACCTTGCAGAAAGTTGGGTTTACAGAGAGAGTAACTGTACTGATGAGATCACAAATCCATTCTTTCACATGCAAATAAGGGTGTGCCTGTTAGCAAAGATTGCCAGTTGGTAAATAAATCAAGTGAAGATTATCTGTCCTAGAGAAAACCCCAGACTTAGATTAAGTCCTTAAGTACTTTAATGAAGACTAATATTTGAGTTATAGCTTTGCCAATTCTAGCTGAGTGACCTTATGCAAATCATTTGACTCCTTAGTCAACAAATATTTATTAAGCACTTACTATGTGCCAGGCACTGTGCTAAGGTCTGAGGATACAAAATAAAAAAAAAGATCCCTGCTCTCAAGAAACTCACCTTTTAATGGGGGTGGGGAGGAGACAATATGCAAATAACTACATGTAAAATATATATAGTTGTTTGCATATATATGTGTGTACATAAGCATATATATACACATATATGTGTATGTGTATATACATACACATACACATATACATATATATATATATATATATGTAAACTGGAGATAAGGGAAATCAGAAAATGCTCTTTACCAAAGATTGTGACTTTCAGGAAGCCAGAGAAGTCAAGAGGCAGAGATGAGGAGGGAGAGAATTCCAGGTATAGACAGCCAGTGAAAATGCTCAGGATTAGGAGACAGAAGATTATCTACAAAGAACATCAGGGATGCCAGTGTCACTGGGGTACATAGGATAGAGTAAAGTGTAAAAAGATTGAAAGGTACAAAAGAGACAAGTTATGAAGGGCTTTAAAAGTAAATGGGGTCTTGGGAAGCTTAAGGAAGTATAAAAAGGTTTGGAAAAGATGTTCTGTGTGTAGAATAGTGAATCAATTAGAGAGGTGTGAAAGAATTGCCTTACTGCAGTGAGGGCCCAGTTGAGATTATGTAATAAATTAATAGTGAAACCAGTCAGCACAATTTCACTTTTTTATTTAGTAGCATGTGAATAGGAGTGAAGGGAGTGTATAGTGTGACTGGGGTTTGGCTGGACAAGTTCAATCACAGTATGAAAGAGCAAGGCCTCAAGACCAGAGGATAGTGTAGAAATGGACTGGTTCACCAAGGGGTCAAGATGAGGAAGGGAGGAGAGTGTAAGCAGTGCAGGGATGATTGTCTGGGAAAGAAATGAGGGTGGAAGGATTAAAGGCTAAGGCGAGTATGGAGAATAGGGTTAGGGGTTACATGGCAGAATGAAAGGTAAAATAATAACACATTACGTGATCAGATTGAGGAATTTCAGAGTTCACGAGCATGGAAGTGGAACGCTTGTCGGTGATGCCAAGATCATCTTGAAGGTGATATCCACTCTAACTGTGTAGGGTAGAGGTTCCCAAGGGGCCAGGCAGCCAAAGTGGATATGGGGTAGGCCAGCAGTAGAGAGGGAGAAGTGAAGGTGGGCCTTCTTTAAATATGGAGGTTCTCCTATACAATGGAGGTGCCACCTGCCCTACCCAGGCCAAAGAAGTATGGTCCTAGGCCAGAGGGTCAAATGAGTTAATGTGTATAAATCATTTTTGTATTGGTAAAGTACCATATGAAAAGGGATATGGACTGGACTTGTCATTTTATTGGCATCAGGAACTTGCAGGCAAGGGCCTCCCTCTACCAAGGATGATCAGGACCCTTCTCTACAACTTACACTTTTAGAGGGTTGCCTGGGGCCCTGAGAGACTAAGTGATTTGCTCAGATTGGCTCACACACAGCCAGTGGGTGTCAGAGAAGAGACTTGAACACTGGTCTTCCTGGCTTCGAAGCAACACCATCTCTCTTCCTTCTTAACAATATTTCTTAATATTTATTGAATTTCATTGATGTTGAACTGAAACTTTATCTCTTCCTCAGTGTCTAGGCTCTTTTTTAAATGGATTGGTGATCTCATTGGTGTAAGGAACACCCAAGCAAAGAACTCTCTCTATTACACAGGCTGGTACCTTCTCAGAAATTTAGAGTTGCCTCTGATAAGGTAAATATCTTACTCAATGTCACAGAGCCATTAAGTGTCAGAAGCAGGTTTTCCCAGGTCAAAAGCCAGCTCCTTATCTACTATGCCCCACTGCCTTTTTTCAGTAGACTCTTAATAAATGTCATATTATTTTGTATTCTCCTCTTCAACCATCACCGTTCTTACTAGCCTTTGCTACCAAACATATGTACTGGGAGCTCTGAAGGAGTCATCACCATCACATTTGCCTCTCAGGGAAGACAAAGTCACCAAGTGGCCTCTAGCAATGGTAGCAGTGGCAGCCAGGTCTCTCCAAAAAGAACTCATGATGAGACCTAAAAAATAAAAAAGGTCCCCCAAACTGCTCATTCAGAGACAGGTGTATTTATTAACAACTACTAACCATTCCTCCCTATTTATCAAATAGACAGGAATTCCACAGGTCCTTTACTCCAAATAGTCCAGATGGTAGCTATTCTCATCCAAGACCTGTATTTCACACTCAATGATGCTTTTTAATTGCAGAGTTATTAATATCATTTGATTTTCAAACACACCATAGGTGGTACTTGTTTTGAAACTGTTAACAATAAATCACAGCAGAGTGAGAACTGCTGTGATAATAAAATAATTCACACATAGGTGGATACAACACCTTAGTAAATGGTTACAAGGTAACTGAAGCCCAGAAGTAATTTATAACATCTAATATTAATATGAATTCATTTAGAGCCATTAACAAAGCACCCAGTGTGGCATTTTAAAGAGGAAGTGATCTTTGTTTAAGATTAGGCTTTTTAATGGTCTAGATCTGTGATTTTGTTTATAGAGAACTCCCAGTGAAGAAACTCCCTCTACTAACTGTTTTGCAACTTATAATTTTAGTTGCCTGGAGATCTGAAATGTTAAGTGACTTGCCCAGAGTTACACAGGCAGTATGTATCTGAGTCAGGAGGCCAGTTCTTTATCCACTACTCTATGCTGCTTAAATATCACAGAGGAGTGCTATTTAACAAAGGGGGGAGTCGAAGAGATGGTAGATAAGAGAACTGGGATCAGAGAAGAAGAGCAATGATTTGTGATGATGAAATCCAACCGATGAAATCCAACATGGATTATGTGAAGTGGAGATAGAGGGCTTCAAAGTCCAGGAATCTGAAGGTTCCCAATATAGACATTGAAGTTACAGAGTATGATGATAGGAGAAGAAGTAAAGAGGAAGAATGTAAGCCAGGTATTTTTCATTTAGAAAGATGGAAATGAGTCCTGGATACCTTTGAGGAAATACTGGTGATCATTTAAAGAGAGAGGTATAAGAGATGAATAGCATGGACTTCAAATATTGAAAATTATAGAGACAGAAGTTAAGAAATAGCATTGGGGAGCAAAAAGGAGAAAGACACACCCATCTTAACCACTGAATTGGAAATAATTGGAAAGGTGAGGCTCAAGTGAGACTTCTATAGCTGAGAGCAGTAGGGACACTCAGTGATTGAGCTGAAGGCAGGGTCTTCATGAATCTGGCTCACTTTCCCCAATGCTAAGCTGCCCATCACTGACTTAATAGAGAAAGAATAGGGACCAGGCCTGTGATTTGATTGATATAAGGCTCTCCCAGGTGAGGAAATTCTCCTACCAAAGCAGGTCACTGACATGACTCATTTAAAGTGCTAGAAAAATACAATGAAAAAAACAAACCTCTCTTAGCCTGGGGTGAGGTGTGGCAATGGGTCATAACATTTTTATAGTAGTTTAAGATTTGAAAAATACTTCCCTCACATCAGCCTTGTGAGATGGTTAGTACAAATATAATCATCATTTCCCTTGAGTGATTGCACCAAAATGAACTTCACAAGGACATTAAATATACAACAGGATGAAAGAAATAGAGAAAGAGCACTCCTAAGGGGAAGTCATTCTCAAATTGTAGTCCAGTATCTGCTCTCCATTCTGTGGGTCTTAGAGATAGGGATGTTTTTGACAGTTTTCTGTGCAGTTTCATGGTTTACAGATCATTAAAGACATTGGCACATCTCTCTCTTCCTTACTCTCTTCCACAGCTCCCTTCATCCCCTTTTCTTTGGCTTTTGGTTTCTCATTTGCTTTCAGATAATAAAACATCACATCCTTTGCTCTTTTCTTTTCTTTGGAAAGGAGGGGCCTTTTGATTTAAGTTATGTTCAGAGTAAGAAGATAATGGAAGAAATGTTCTCACATTTGGGATGAATGCTGTAAAGTTAAGAGACCACAAAGAGAATGCAGACTACCCAAATACTGTTTTATTTCCATCACCCATAACACTTCACTTCACTTTTTCCACTTCAATGGATCTGGGATCCATCTCACTGATGTAGGCATTCATTCCACTGATACATGTTCCAACTTATCTGGGAATTCTGATCCTATGTAATTCTTGCCATGTTTTTCCATCGATTCTCTGCAGAGGATCCATCCAATGTGCTAAAGGTGTTTCTATTTCTGGGATGTCTCAAGAATGATGATAGACTCAGTGCTGGGAGAGAACTAAATGGTCATCTAGTCCAATTTCTCTCATTTTACATCCAAGGAAACTGGGGTCCACTGAATGACTTATCCAAAGTCACCCAGGCAACAATGGCAGAACTCACATCCAAATGCAGGTTTCTGCCATCAAATCCAGCCTTCTTTCTAATGTGCCCTGCTACCTCTCCAACTTTACTTTTTTTCCCCTCTTTTACAATTTGTGGGTATCAGTGGATCCCACTGAATATCCACTACTACCTTTGCATTTTTAAAATTCAATTTTATTTTATTTTCAGATCTCTTTTTCTTTCTACCTTCCCTTTAAATCCCCATTGGGAGAAAAAAATTGTAAATAAATTTCTGAATTGGCCGTGCCCAAAATATACATATATAGTATGTATACACACAGATAGATAGATAGATAGATAGATAGATAGATAGATAGATAGATAGATAGATAGATAGATAGATTGTGGAGCATTGATGATTAAAGGGAACAGGAAAAGCTTTCTGGAGTATATGGCACCAGAAGACTACCATGGCAGCAGGAGGTGGGTGGGCTTTAATAACAGTTGGAAGATTGGGATCATTGAAAATGTTGTGGAATTTCTCAAATGCTATCTGTCCCAATATCTTCTTCCTTCTCCCCCTTAGCTCATTATCCATCTGGCCAAGATATACATATAGATGGATTCAGTCAATGTGCTGCCTGTTCAGTTTCATGTCACAACTTAGTCAATATCCTCATTCCTTTCTAGGCTGCACTCTGAACTTCCTCTACCATTCCCCAGTTCGTTAACCTGACACCCCACCCTAGCCCAGAAATTTCCATAGTTGAGGTATACCCCACCTTGCAGCCTCTCCCTCTGGTTGGATGGCTCCTCCCAGTACTTCCATTTCAGGATGGCACCTAAGTCATCTCATACCTGTCCAGACTTCACTCCAGACTTCTTCTACCATCCCCCCACCCCTTTTTTTTTTCAATTCCTGTTTATGTATTGTCTTCCCCCATTAGAATGTAAACTCTAGTGCTTGGCACATAGTAAACACTTAATAAATAGTAGTTGACTGACTAACTGCATTTTTATCCATTTTTCTTTTCCAGTATGGATGGATGAATCACTTTTCCATTACCATAAATTTCACTGAATTGTACTTGTAGTACTTCAGGGCTTGTGGCATAGAGTATGTGCTCACCTTGGAAGAGGAAAATGCAGAGGCCCTTTTCATCAATAGAAAATCCTTCCTTCCTTGAGACCTTTCTGATTGCACTGGTGAGAACTTTGAGTGAATATGTTTAACACCTTAATTGATATCAATACCCAACAGGATATTGAATGCAGTTATTTCTGAGTCAATCCCATCATGAAGCCTTTTTTGGAATATGTCCAAAGATACCTTGTGAGGAGAACTTTCAAGACTGCATTTTGTTCTACAAAGTCAAAAAATTTTGTTTTCTTTGCCTTGAAAGAACTCACAATTAATTACAATTAATGAAAGTTTAACTTTGTTAGGAAATTTAACCTTACATCAAACCTAAGGCTGCCTCTGCAACTTCTGCTGGTTGCTTCTACCTCTTGCTTTCTTAAAATAAATAATAAATTTAATCTGATCTTCAATTCTCCAATTGTTGGTCCATCCTTAAAATCCTTTCCAGCTTGGTGAGATCCTCCAGTTTTTTCTGCACTGCCATAGTGGTTGAGACCTTAACAGGGGTGGGGAACCTGCCTTGAGATCACTCCCATGTCTAAATGAGGCATCAATGGAGGATTATTAGGGAGGCTTTTTATAGTATGCTTTAATATCAAAAAATCACTCTCCTGCTTTAGTTCTCTCTGCCTTCTTCCACCTTACCTATCATCTCTTTCCATGTATCCCCAGTAGTTCCTAGGACACAAGACTGAAGCAACCCCCTGCACCCAGTCTACCCCCATGAATTCTGCCACTTTTCCCCCTCCCCTGCAACCTATCACTCTATGCTCTTGGTGCTGACTGGAAAAAAGATGGCTAAAGCCAGTTGGTGCTTAAAAAAAAAAAAATTGGAGGCCTGTTTACATATAATTAGTTTATAAACGCACAGTCATTATAAGGTAAGATTATCATAAATACACAAATTAAAAATAAAGAATATAAGATAGATGCTATCTGCATCCAGAGAAAGAACTGATAAATAGAAGTATGTATAGAATAATTTTATATATATATATATATATATACACACACACACACATATATATATATATACATGTATTTGTGTCTAATAGTAGCCATCTTGGGGGATAGGAAGAAAAAAAAGGAAAAAAAAGAAATTTAAATGATAGCTTTGTTGTATATTTGGAAGGAATAGCAGTTTCATGTGCAATCAACTTTTTTATTGTACTGTTATGGAAACGTTTGTTTTCTTCTGTGAATTGAAATTAAAATAAATTTTAAAAAAAGAACCAACTGAAATTGCCCCTCCCTTTCCTTCTGTGCCCTCTCACTGTGCCCCCTCCCATTCAGCTACCCCTTAGAGACTGTTTTTCTAAAAATGACTTTTTTTTTTCTTTCAAGGCTGACCTTGATTATAATTTTTAAAAAATAGACTTTATCTGAATAAAAATTGGGGGAAGGGAGCAGGATAGAAGGATGCAATATAGTTTACCCTGGATCCATACCTATTGAGGCACAGGAGAACCCTAAACATGCATACGCCTCCTTTAAAATTCAGATAAATTGCTACACTTTGCTGAAGTCAATAAGAGATCATTAATGGGAATCAGATGAATAATTTTTGTGTTGGGACATTTTCTCAATTAAAATTTACTTTTATTCAGCTGATTTAACAGATTATACTACTGACAACCCTCTCTTCTTTTATTCATAGAAATCTTAATTGTTGTCCTGTGACTAGAATTATGTGAGTAAAATCAAAAACAAAACACATATTAATTAAATGCCTGCTAAGTGAAAAACACAGTGCAGTGGGCTAGGTCGATGGTTCCTAAGTTTTTTTGAGTATGAACACACCTTTTTAACACCAGAAAAGTTTGCAGATCTCCACTTGGAAGTAGTTGTATTATTAGTATCCATTGATTAAGAAAATACATATAGAGAGATTACTGTGATTTTGGTTGCTAGGAAGTAGGGCAAAGGTTGCCAGTTTCGCCATCTTTACCCAGTCCTCTTTCAGTCTTGCTCCTGAATTGATTTGCATGGAAACCAGAAATATTATGGAGGCTGAAAATAATCTTCTCATCCCAACTCCATGTAAGGTGTTGTTTTGCTAACCGGAGTCCCAAAGGATGATTTGAAGGAGACCCAGGCTAGCAAATCAAGGACATGATAGGAGTTTAATGGAATTTCAGACCATAAGTAACATAAAAGTTTGAATTAAGAGAGACTGAGTGGCAGCAATGGGGGAAAGTAGTCCTAAAAGCTGATTTTTAAATTCCTAAGGCACTCTCTCAATCTCTCTCTCTCTCTCTCTCTCTCTCTATATATATATATACACACACACATGTGTATGTATACATATATACACATGCATATGTATACATATATACACATGTGTATATATATATATTTTTTTACACATATATACAGAGAAAGATATATCTTATGAGGGTTGGCCTCACACAAAAACGCTAAAGATAACCCCTGTAGTTATTAACTAAAGAACTAGTTGACTCTTCCCCTAGAAGGGAAGAAGGTGTATTACAGCTGAAGTCCAGTATATGGCATCAGAGAGGCAGCAATTTAGTGGAGATGCCTGGTTAAAAAAAAACAAAAAAACAAACAACAGCACAATGACAGTATGGGGGGAAGAGAATAAGCAGTTATATAGTGCCTACTATATGCCAGGTACTGTGTGGCCCTGAAGCACGGCGTAAGTTACCTTACCCATAAATGTTCCATGTGTGTTCCTTGCCATATGTGTCCCCAGACACTTGTATTGCCCACACATGCTCATCTATTTGTGTTCTATGCTTATACATGTTCCTGACCCCTCCCCCACTACTGATGTAATGACCTATGGGAGAGTGTGGCTGAAGGAAATCTCTCTTGACCCTTATTTTGCTATTCTGTCTTTTGCTTTGGATTGTGTCCTGTGGCTGGCCTGCCAGATGTAAACACGTTAGTGGGGGGCTCGTGGGTTCTGGTTTTGCATGTGTAGTTGACTCATAAATAGCTTCAAAGCTGGTACAGTTTTCTAAAGGCCCATTCTGAGGGGGCGTGGGTGCTACATACAAAATGATCAAAAAAATGGGATGAATTCAGTAATTTTTTAAAAATTGAAGACACTTTATTTGGATTCTACATTGAAGAGGAATACCCAAAGTTTCTCCATACAGAGAAGTATTTAAAATTGAGCGCAAGGGATGGGTAAGATGGTAAGAAACTGAGACTGAGTGATGTCTCTAGCCAGGGAACACCAGTGGTTGGAGAACTAGAAAGGAACAAAGTTTCTTATTCCAAAAGTGTTCTTGTTCTGTGAATAAGCAAGGCAGGGTGCGGTACAGTGGAATGAGCTTGAGTCAGAGAACCTGGGTCCAAAGTCCAGCCCGGCTACTTATTACCTAAAATGACTTGAACAAGTAATTTAATTTTTCTGGAAGTAGAGGAAAGGAGAGTAGATGACTTTTTCCCCCCATTGTGGAGAAGAGGCCTACCTAAACATACCTCCACTGCTGACCAACTGCTACCAACATACAGAAAGGTAGAGGGGCCCTGGGAGTGGTTAACACTGCCCTACTCCAGACCACTGCTCCTGCTCCTAGCAGAGACCCCACACCAACATTCAGAGAAGCAACACTTTAAAAAAAAAAAAAGATTTTTAAATTTTATTTAAAAATTTTTTTAATTCAATTTTATTTTCAGTTCTGAATTATCTTCCTCCCCCTTTACTCACCCACTGAGAAGTTAAGAAACGCAAAACCCATTACAAATATGTATAATCTTGCAAAATAAATCCTTGCATTAGCCATGTTTTGAAGGAAGGAAGGAAGGAAGGAAAGAAGGAAGGAAGGAAGAGAGAAAGGAGAGAAGGAAGGAAGCAAGCAAGCAAAGAAAAGGAAGGGAAGAAAATGTGGGGAAGCAACTTCTGTGCAGAAAGGGCCAACTAACCCCACCAAATACCACCATCACCCACAAGGCAAGCCAACCTAACTCAGGTGGAAGAGACAGGACGCAGTGTGTGCCAGGCAAATCAAACCACAACCAACACCTTGACCACCCTGCCCACAGACCCCGCTAGAGATAGCCGATCACTCTGAACCCAAGAGCCCTGGGAATAGCAATGCCTCTAGTCCAATGCCCACAGGCATCATCCTGGAAAGCAATCCCAGTGGAGATGCAGCCTGGCAGCTCCTCTTACAGGTGCTACAGCTGTAGTTACTGGAGACCCTGAAAAGAAAGCTCTTGCCACCAAAATCTGTGGCTCTATCAAATGGTTCAACATCAGAAATTGACGTGATTTTATCGGTGAAAATGACATGTAAGAAGAGGCAGTGCCATCTGGTTTGCCACTGGACCTTAAAGACCATAGGACTTTCCCATCTGACTTGGAACTGAAAGATTCCATATGTGTTGTCTCCCCTATCAGAAGGCGAATTCCTTGAGAGCAGGGATTTTCTTACTTTTTTGTTTCCAGAGATTTTGCACATAATAAGTACTTAATATATGCTGCTATTCATTCATTCATTTATCTTTCTAGGACAACCTGAAGGGGTGGCTGGGTCAATTGTAAGTTTTTGATCTGGACATGTTTGTAGATATCAGGGAAAGAACTAAGAGATAAGAAGAGATCAAAGATGAAATATAATAACTTTTACATAGTGTCTACCTAATGCCAGACACTGTGTGCTAAGTGCTTTATAAATATTCTCACTTGATCCTCGCAGCAACTCAGGGAGGTAGCTGCTGCTATTATCCCCACTTTACAACTGAGGTATCTGAGGCAAATAGATGTTTGTAGTGACCTGCCCAAGGTCACAAAACTAGTAAACGTCTGAGGCTGGGATTAGAATTCAGGTCTTCCTGACGCCAGGCTTGGCGCTGTATCCACTGTACCACCTACCTACAGGGATGATAGAAGGGCAAGCTTCCAGAGGAGACAGGAGGACACGGAATCAGAGGCACAAGAAGAGGGAAAGGTTTCATGGAAAAGGTGAGACTTGAGCTTGGCCTTAAAGGTAGAGAAATGAAATGACGTATAGCATGAGTAGTTTCGTAGGAAGGAATGGGCAAACCAGCTTCTGGGGACTGTGACTGAATGACTTTGACAACAGCAAAAGCTTCATTCAAGGGAATAGTTGGTAAGGTAGGTTAGTAGGAGAGTTGTTAGGTCTTTCCCCCATTCCACTCTTTTCTTCAGTACTATCCCTTCTCACTAGCTATTTAAGAGCTATCCATCCATCAAAGCCCAATTGAAAATCTAGACCAAGGGTGGGGAACCTGTGCCCTCAAGGCCACAGGTTCCCCACCCCTGTCCTAGACTGTGGAAGACCTTGTGCAATACTCCTGTCTCATTTATCCCATCCTCCATTTTAATTCAAACACCCTCAAAGGCACCATCTCAATGAGAAAGATAGGACAACCTTGTCTTAAAAATGCTTGTGCTACTCCTTAGCCAGAGAAATTCCCTACTGTGGAAGGCCAAGAATTCTCTCTTCAGCTCCTGGTATTGTTAGGAGACTAAAACACCTGAATTCAGATCCCTGTGCCCCTACTGAGCAATGAAGACCACTCAACCCTGGACAAGAATGGGGCATTAATTCCTACATGACGAGCCAGAATAGAGGATTCAACTCCCAGTTTTTGAAACATCAGACTGAGCACACGGAGCTTCACGGAGGGGAAATGACATGTCACCAGCCCTGCTCAGAAGGGCTTACACACTAATGCATGTAGACCCCGCCAAAACAAAAACATTGTTTTATCATATGGCATGTAGTTGAGATCTTATTCTTAATTATATAAGTCTTTGCAAATCCTTCAGTATGAAAGATGAATTGGGAGAGGCTGGTGTTTGAAGCAAAAGGCATTCCAGGCAGTCTGTGTGTAATGTGACAAGCCCAGAGTCACTAACCCAGAGTGACTCAGGGAGCCTGCCAGGAAGGGCAGGTGCTGCTGGAGCTGAATTTGTCTCTGCAGGTTGATGTCTGTGCCATTGGATGGCCACTGAATCCTAGGAAGTGGACTGGCCCAGGCGCCCTTCACCTAGCCCACCACCCTTTACAGACCAGCCACAGAACTGCTTCCGTCTCCAGGGGCAGGGCCACATCACCCCAGCTGAAAACAGGATGCCCCTGGGAAAGGCAAAGGAACTCAAGACAAATGTGTTATGAGAAGTACCTTACTTCCAGCTCGCTACCCAAGGATTATGGGCTAGTAGAGGAAGAAATGATGGGGTGCTCCTGAGGCATACCCTGTCACTTTGGTCAGTGGGAGAATGCAGCATCTCCCTGAGTGACTTCTGGTTGGAGCTAAGCAGCATTGAATACTAAAGTTGGAAAAGACTCCTTTTTTATTTTTTAACACATGAAGAAACCGAGGTCTAGTTGAAAACCTAGAACTACATCCCTAAACTTGCATATTCATGGTACAATCTCCTTCCTATTGTTTCTACGATTGGCTTTTATACTCCACCATCTAGTCAACTGGCCTTAGTCTTGTTCCTCATGCGCCACACTACATCTCCAATTTACATGCTTTTGTATATGTTATCCCCATTCCTGGTATATAGGGTGTGTGCGTGCGTGTGTGCATGTGTGTGTGTGTGCATGTGCGTGTGCATATACAATATGTATATACATGTGTGTATGTATGTATGCAGACAGATGTATATGTATCCACATAAGCATCTATGTAAACATATGCACATGTGTATGTATATACACAAAGTAGGTTTACCTTGCATGTGCACACATGCATGTATGTACATGATATACACATGTGTGCGAATATAATGTGTATATGTTTATATTGTGTATATGTGTGTGCGTGTGTGCATGTGTATATATGTGCCTATATAAGCATCTATGCAAACATATATACACATGTGTGCATATACACACGGTATGTATACTTTGTATTGTATTATACACATGCATTCATATATATTATATATATGAATGCACAAATATAAAATTATGGTATGGCTATATGTATATGTACATGCATGTAAATATGTGCCTATATAAGCATCTATGCAAACATATATATGTATGTGTATATCATACCTTGTATTGTATGCACACATACATGCATATATATCATATATGTGAATGCACAAAAATATAAACTGTATTGTATGTATGCATGTATATGTACATGCATGTATATGTGTGACTATATAAGCATCTATACAAACATGTACGTATGTGTATATAGACACAAGGTAGGCATACTTTGTATTGTACTGCACACATGCATGCATATATGTTGTATACATGAATGCATAAATATAAAGTGTATGTATATATATGTAACACATACACACACAAGATGTGTACCTTGTATCATATATGAACATGTGCATGCATATGTGTGTATGCCCTCTTTCCATAAGGGGCCCTATTTATCTCCTTTGGGAGAAGATATCCCAGTTCTGGTCTCACTGGGCTTGAGTAAATGAGGTTCAGTACAGAGGAAGCCTAATCCCCCCAGGCCTTTTCTTTCACTCTTTAGTCCATCAGACCCCTACCCCAGAGTCCCCAGGTTAATTTCTGAAATAAAGCTTAGGTATGGCTCATTCCAAAGGGAATAAACAGTGTCCTTTCTGGAAAAATTATTTAATATATGAGGTAGTATCATCTATAGAACTATTTATGTCCTCTACCAGAAAAGGAATAATCTAAACACAAGTGACTTCTAAGCTCAAATAGACAAATACTGAGAATATGAAGCAGTAACCTATAACTTCTGTTACACTACCTCAAGAGGCTGAATACATATTTCAAATTCACCTCCAATATGCACTGCCCAAGCAGCAACTCAAGGTCACTATCTTCTATCCAATAAATGGTCTAATGATATGAACACGCAGTTTTCAGAGGAAGAAACCAAAGCTATCTATAGTCATATGAAAAAAATGTTCTAAATCACTATTGATTGAAATGCAAATCAAAATGACTCTGAGGTACCACATCACACCTATCAGAATGGCTAACACGACAAAACAGGAAAACGATAAATGTTGGAGATGATGTGGGAAAATTGCAACACTAATGCATTATTGATGGAGTTGTGAAATGATCCAACCATTTTGGAGAGCAATTTGGAACTATGCCCAAAGGGCTATAAAATTGTGCATACTCTTTGACCCAGCAATACTACTTCTAGGTCTATATTCCAAAGAGATCATAAAAACTGGAAAAGGACCCACATGTAAACAAATATCTATAGCAGCTCTTTTTGTGGTGGCAAAGAATTGGAAATTGAGGGAATGCCCATCAATTGGGGAATGACTGAACAAGTTGTGGCATATGAATGTAATGAAATACTATTGTGCTATAAGAAATGATGAGCAGGCAGACTTCAAAAAAACCTGAAAAGACTTACACAAACTGACGCAGAGTGAAATGAGCAGAACCAGGAAAACATTGTACACAGTAACAGCCACATTGTGTGATGACTAACTTTGATAGACTTGGTTCTTCACAGCAATTTAACAATCCAGGAAAACTCCAAAAGACTCATGACGGAAATTGCCATCCACTTCCAGAGAAAGAACTATGAAGTCTGAATGCAGATGGAAGCACACTATTTGCTTTCCTTTTCCTTTGTTGTTTTGTTTTATTGCTTCATTCTCATTGTTCCTCCCATTAGTTCTAATTGTTCTTTACATCATGACTGAGGGGAAAATATGCTTAATACGAATTAAGGTAGAGCCTGTATCAGCTGGCACGCTACCTTGGGCAGGGGAGAGAGGAGAGGGAGGGAGAGAAAATTTAAAACTCAAAATCTTATGGAAGTGAATGTTGAAAACTAAAAGTAAATAAATAAATTTTTTTAAAAATTAGCTTTGATCCAGCCAGGCATGCATGATATCCTCCTGGCAATGGTCATCTTCTCCACCAAGAAGAATGTGTTTGCAGGAAGCACTTTCTCCTGAACAACCAATATCAAATTCTATGATCAAATGAGATAATAATTGTAAAGCAGTTAGCACAGTGCCTGGCACATAGGAAGCACTATAAAAATGTTAGTTATTGTTGTCATCATCATCATCATCACTCTGGAACTCTCAAGCTCACAAAACAGCCATGAAGCTAAAAAACATCCATCTCAGGATCACTATTTAGTCACCTGTGTTCAAAAAAAAAGAAATGCAAAGTGGAAGAACCAGCTAGGGACTGGAGATTCAATCTCAGGCTTATCTAGGTAAGAACATATATTTACTGCTTTGTGTGTGCTGTGTATGCTCTGTGTGTGTGTGTGTGTGTGTCCACTAAAGCTGCTGCTGGATGAGGAGAGAAGAGGGAGAAATCTTTTTTTTTTTTTTTTGGTGAGGCAATGGGGGTTAAGTGATTTGCCCAGAGTTACACAGCTAGTGAGTGTTATGTGTTTGAGGCTAGATTTGAACTCAGGTCCTCCTGACTCCAGGGCAGGTTCTCTATCCACTATGCCACCTAGTTGCCCCCAGGAGAAATCTTCCCACTCGTCTGGAATGTAAAAGAAATGTGTCAAAAGTCACATATTTGAAAGATGGAAAGAAAGAGCAAAATCAGGAGCCATTTCTCCTTCAGGCCTACTGAGTGGAAGGCTTGACTATTCTGACTCACTCAGTAACCATCTTGGACTGGGCTCCCATTGATGAAGACCATAGGGATCAATCAGGAGCCTCTAGTTGTGAATGTCCTTTTGCACGGGCCCCACTAGAAGGCTCCAGGGTACAGGCTCAGCTCCACTGGATGCCATAACGCAGAACACTGAGGAGTTCCCCCAATTACCTCTGTTACATATGTACACATGTTGTACTAGAGGCAGCTAGGTGGAGCAGTGTATAGAGCACTGGGCCTAGAGTCAGGAGGAACTGAATTCAAATCCAACATCAAACACTTTTCAGCTGTGTGACCATGGGTGAGTCACTTAACTTCTGTCTGCCTCAGTTTCCTCAACTGTAAAATAGGGATAATAATTGTACCTACCTTTTTAGGTTGTTGAGAACATCAAATGAGATAATAATTCTAAACTGCCAAGCACAAAGCCTGGCACAAAGTAGGCTCTATGTAAATGCTTATTTTCTTTCTTCTACATGTTATATTCCCAAAAGAGAATAAGTAAGCACCTTGAGAAATGGGATTATTTCATTTTTTTTCTTGGTAGCTTTCACGTCTAGCACAAGAGTATATACTTAAAAAGTGCTTGAAAAGACCAGTGCCTCCATTTTCTCTCCTCTCACTCTCTTCTTAACCCCTTACAATCTGACTTCTGACCTTATTCCACCTGCTCTCTCCAAAGTTACTAATCATTTAGTTGCCAAAACCAGTGATCTTTCCTCAATGCTCATCTCCTTGACCTCTCTGCAGTCTTTGACATTGTTAATCACTCTCTCTTCCTCGATACTCTCTTCTCCCTAGATTTTCAGGGCACCAAATCTTCAGGGCACTTGAATCTCCTGGTTTTTCTTCTCAGTCTCCTTCGCTGGATTCTCCTCCAGATCACACCCTCTAACCTTAGGTGTCCCTCAGAGTTCTGTCCACACCTTCTATAATTATATAAAATCTCACCCCTCAATTCTATTGCCTTCCTTCTCTTAATTATTTCCTTATTATTGTTTGTACATATTTGTTTGCTTGTAGTCACCACCATTAGATTATGAGCTCATTGAGGGCAGGGAATGTTTTTTGCTTCTTTTTATATCTCCTGTGCTTAACCCAGTAGCTGGAACATGGTAGGTGCTTAATATATGTTTACTGACTGATTGACTGCTTGATCAATAGTATACCATGGTATCCCTTTCCCTAACCTTAGGGCTCTTTAACAGAGATGGTCTGTCCCTACAGCTGAACCTCTAGAGCTAACCAACCGTCCAAGCTTTTTTATACTATTCAAACCTGGGTGTGGATGGGGTTGGTCAGGGAAGGGGTTTACAACTTACCCAAGCAATGCAAACTGCTCAGCGGCCACTGCTGTGACCTCCTCCCTCCCTGGCACCCTGCCATCTCCTGAGCCTATCAGTTTCCTTATACTGCTTTTGGAAGCACCATAAAAAAGCTGTATTCACTGGAAGCTCCAGAGGCCACCTACTCAAAGAGGAAATCCAAGGAGGGCTGAAGATAGGATGAGTTTGCTCTGTTCTATGCTCTGTGGGGCATATCCTTTGCACATTAATGGACACCAAGGGGAGAAGCAGGCTGATTCCCCCTTTTGGAAATATTCAATTAACAGGCAAGTGTCTATTTTTTTTTTTAATAAATTGATACAGTTTCTCTGTGGCCTTGAACTTCATTTGTTTTTAGGAGGGATTTATTTTCTTTTATACTTTTCAATTTTTGCATATTAATGGATACAAAGGAGGTAAGCAGGCTAATAGCCCCTTTTGAAAATATTCAACTAACAGGCAAGTGTCTACTTTTTTTTTTTAATAAACTGATACAGTTTCTATTTGGCTTTTAATCTCATTTATTTTTAGGAGGGATTTTTTTTTATACTTTTCAATTTTTTGCATATTAATAGATACAAAGAGGAGAAGCAGGCTGATTGCCCCTTTTGGAAATATTCAATTAACAGGCAAGTGTCTGCCTTTTCAAAAAAAAAAATAAACTGATTCTATTTCTATTTGGCCTTTAATCTCATTCATTTTTAGGAGGAATTTATTTTCTTTTACACTTTTCGTTTGGAACAAGACTGTCTCTGTCTCTTTGTGTCTCTGACTCCAACCCATCCCCTGAATATCTTTGTCTCAGTCAGTTTCTTGAATGTCCTCTTCAGAGCCTGGGTTGATTGGAGTAAGGAGGCAACCTTAGCCCAGAACAGCTCTACTTTCTACTTCGGCGTGGGTGGGTGAGTAAGATACAGGAAAAATCACAGAGCTCAGAGCCAGGAGGAACAATAGAGGGAAAGAAGCTCAGAGCTGGAATGGACTTTAGCAGCCAGCTAGTACAACCCACACTGTATGAGAATCGCCCACTACAGCGTGGATGATAAGTGGTCACCCAGCCCGTTCTCGGAGAGCTTCAGTGGCAGGAAATGCACCACATTCCAAGGCAGACCCTTCTACTACTGGACGGCTCTAACTGGGAAGAAGGAAGTTTTTGCCTCTTTGCAACTCCTCTCTCTCTGCTCCTTGTTCTCTACCCTGTGAAACCAAATAGTACAAATCTCATTCTTGAAGGCAGCTCTCCTTATTCCCCTGAATCTTTTCTCGTCCAAGTTAAATGCCCCTAGTTCTCCTCTAGTCTAACCTCTTTGTTTTATAAATGAGGAAAACTGAGCTCAGGAGGAGGGGACCTATTAGCCCAAAGTCACTCAGGTGAAAAGCAGCAGCGTCAGCTCTGAGCCCAGGTCTCCTAACAGTAAATCTCCTCCCCTTCCTACAAATCTTCCTACAAATCCAAGTCAATCCAAGTTTGAATGAAACAATACCACCCCCTTACCCCACCCCAATGCTTTAACTACAGTAGGCACAATTTTAATAATTTTTGCTTAGTTCTTTGCAAGAGGAGGGAAGTTTTTGTAACATACTGCATGAGGTTTGGACTCTGTACAGAGAACTATGTTCCAAAAAGTTTTGAGCATGTCCCTCAGCCTGTCCTTATATACTCCCTATGAGGTTTGGAGTAATCAGACATTAACATTCCCCTCCCAATGAAGTATCTTAAGCATAAGGAAAATACAAAATATTGTCAGCAAGCAGAAATGACAACACTGAATTCTTTATTTTTAGAAACCTCAAAATAAAAGTATACTTGATAAGAGTATCCTTGCTCCCTAGATGTGGGTATTTCTTTCCAATGGCGTCTCAGAAACAGTCCATTTGCAAACAGGGAGAATGCCGGTAGCCTGAGATTTTCTAGGGGGAAAATTTCTTCCAACCTTTTAAAGCTCCCTTCCTTCCTTTTCTTTATTTTCATTTGTTTGTTTATTCATTTGTTCATGTGTTCATCTATTTATTCACTGATCTAGTTGTCTATTTATTTGCTAGCTTATTAATTTATTTATTTTTGTTAAAACTCAATTTTATTTTATTTTCAGGTCCTGATCCATTTTGTTCCATCCTCTTTCCCTTCTTTACCTGACCCTCCCTCCCCCATCAAGAAGGCAAGAAAAACAAAACTTCTGTTACAAACATATACAGTCAAGCAAAACAAATTCCTACATTGACCGTGTCATATATATATATATGTGATATATATATATATATGATGTATGTGTGTATATGTGTGTGTGTGTGTGTAGAGAGAGAGACAGAGACAGAGAGATAGTGAGAGACAGAGAGAGAGAAGGAAAGAGGTGTAGCTAGGTAGTACAGTGGACAGAGCACCAGCCCCAGAGTTGGGAGAACCTGAGTTCAAATCCTCAAACACTTCTAGCTGTATGACCCTGGGCAGTCACTTAACCCTGTTTGCCTCAGTTTCCTCATCTGTAAAATGAGTTGGAGAAGGAAATGGCAAACCACTCCAGTATCTTTGCCAAGAAAACCCCAAATGGGGTCACAAAGAGTTGGACATGACTGAAACAACTCAACAACAACAACACAGGGAGAGACAGACAGAGAGATGTCTCATCCCATACTCTGAGTCCATCATCTCTCTTGTCAAGAGGTGGGTAAAACGTTTCATCATGAGGCCCTTGGAATAGTGGTCGATCACTGCATTGTGGTGATCAGAGTTCCTTGGTGCTTCAAAATTGTTTGTCTTTACAATATTATTGTTTTGTACAAACTGTTCTTCTAGTTCTGTTCACCTCACTTCACTTCTGTTCAAACAAGTCTTCCCAGATTTTAAGTCCTTGACTTAAGGCTGATTTTTAAAAAGTAGACAGTCAGCTTTAGTGTATTGGTCTGGTTACTTTCTGGTCTATGTTGCCAAGGTGTAGTATAGGGTACAGAATAACAGTGAATAAAACAGCAGGTAGAAAATTGTTTTCAAAAGTGAAGTAACAGAATAGCGGGTCTTTACTGGAAGAATCTTTCTGTCTTTCCTTCCTTCCTTCCTTTCTTTCTCTTTCCTGTGATTTCTTTGGCATAGGAACTTCTTTCTACTAAAACAGATCTGCAACTCATAGAAGTAGAGAATTGTCTGAGGGCACTGAGAGGTTAAAGGGATTTGGCCAGGGTAACTTTAGTCAGTATGTTTCAGAGCAAGACTTAAAATCAGGCTTTTCTCTCTCCAGGCTAGCTTTCTCCTCCATTTTAGTTACCTCTTTTACTTGAGGGATAATGAAAGAGAATAGGTTTGAGAGGTTTGTGTTTCTGGTAAAAACCTGGAGATCCTAGGGAACTAACACATACACACACATATAAACATGCAAACAGACTAGACCAAAATCAATTCTCCAATGGATAAGTTGTCAAAAGAAATAAACAATTCTCAAAAGAAAACTGAAGATTATCAACAATCATATGAAAGATTATTGCAAATCACTGATAATAAGAAAGACAAACTTAAAGAACTCTCTGCTTTTACTTTATAGTGGCAAATTGGCAAAAGTGACAAAAGACAGAAATAGTCAATGTTGGAGGAATACTGATGCATTGTTAGTAGAGCTGGACAACTGTTGAACTGGTCTGGAAAGCATTGTGGAATTATGCTAAGATAGTAACTAAAATGTTCACACCATTTGTCCCAGCTATCCCATTGTTAGACATGTAGCCCAAGGTATCAATGACGGAAAGAAAGGTCTCAGAGATAACAAAATATTTATAGTGCTATTTTTGTATTAGCAAAGAACTGGAAACAAAACAAGTGCCCATCATGTGGAGAATAACTAAACAAATTGCGGTACATATGAATGTAGTGAAATACTACTTAACTCTAACAGATGATAAGTTAGAAAAACATTGAAAAGCATGGGAAGATATATGAATTGATATTCAATAGATATTTAATTCATATTGAATATCAATTCATATATCTTCCCATGCTTTTATACACACACACACACACACACACACACACACTGTGTGTGTATGTGTGTGTAGCATCAGCAAGGTGAAGTAAACAGAACTAGGAAAATAATATACCCAGTGACTATAACTACATATATTAAAAGTCCAAAAATGACCTTGAATCCTACGTACTATTATGAGCAAGCTTGGTCCCAAATAAGAGATGTACCTCTCTCTCTGCTTTATGAGGAGGAGAGGGGAGGGGGTGTGTGTAAGTTATAGGTAAAGAACATTGCATAATACTGTCAGACTCAATGTGTTGGCTAGTTTTGCCACATTGATTTTTTTTCTGTTTGTTCTTTGTTACAAAGAATTGTTGTCTGAATAAAAGAGGATGGAGGGACATATTTGGAAATGAAATTGATATAATAAAAGATATCGGTAAAAAAAGTGTAAGTGCTTTGTATGTTATAGGTGCTCAATAGATACTGATGATTGGTCCATGTCTAGTAATCAGAGGAATTTCAAAGGAGAAGCCAGTTTTCTTCCTGTTTTAACCCATCCCACATTTGATCTTTACTTAGTCTTTCTTTCCTCTAGCTCTGTCCCCAAGCCATCCATAATTGCCATAACTTCTAGATCAATGAACTGTGTTCACTAGACCACACTCCCCATTTATGTGAATGCATTTAACTATTACTGGAACATGAGTCAAGAATAAGGCGATGATTCACGTATGTGTTTTTGGAGGCACAATGGAGCATTTTACAGGCTCATTAGCTACCAGTGAGTCACTCAAGGAAAGAATAAGAATAGAAGGAACAGGGGGCAGCTAGGTGGTGCAGTGGTTAGAGCTCTGGCCTTACAGTCAGGAGGACCTGAGTTCAAATCTGGCCTCAGACACTTGACACTTACTAGCTGGGCAAGTTATTTAACCCTGATTGCCTCACAAAAAAAAAAAAAAAAAGAAAAAGAAAAGAAAAGAATAGAAGGAAGAGTGAAGACAGGAGAGACAGAGGAAAAAAACAGAATCATAGTTCTTTGAGAGAGGACTTTAAAGATCATCTAATTCATCATGCCTATTTTTACAGATGAAGAAACTGAGGACCAGAAAGGTAAAGTAATTTACCCAAAGTCACAGAGTGAGTTAGTGGTTGATCTAAAACAAGAACCCAGATCCTCTAGTACATAACAGGACTTAATAAATGCTTTTTGGTTGATATATTCTAGCTCAAGTCAGTACTTTGAGGAGAAAAGAAAAAAAATAGAGAGGGTAGCACCTTCTTAGAGGCCACTCCCCTTACTGGATACACACACAGAAGTTGAGGTCAACAGAGAGTATGTGCCTATATTCTCCTCTGAGTTCCTGAGATAACCATGAAGGGCTCGAGTTTCTAGTACCATAGCTCCTGAACCCCACCAGTGTGTTCCCCATTAACATTCAACCAGATAACTTTTAGAAAAATAATTTACTGAGAAAATATAGTAAGAACAGTTGTCACAAAGCATTTCCCCTCAAAAAATCCAGAGGTAAACTCTCCCACAAATGTACGTTTAGTCCATAGGGAGAATACGCTCAAACTCAAAATATAGTAAGGCATTTGTGTAGAGAACTCGTGACAAAGAGTAACCTCCCAATTCCTAGGCCTAGAAGCCACTTTTCTCTTGTTTTCGTGAAGTTTAATGCAAGGTGTGGCGTCAGTGACACATGAGTCCTTCACTGCTCAGTCTCATATCCTTGCAGGGTACAGCATCTCTGATGGACTGCTAGGTTGGGTCAATCTAGGGCTGTCTCCCTTGCCCCTTCTACTTGGGTTCTGGGGAAAGGGAAGATACCAACCAGCCTTTCTACTCCAGTAGCTCCGGACCTTAACATGTTCACAAGGTTGCTGCCTGGGCATGTCCATCTCAAGGTTGCTTTTCAATCACCCACACAGAGAAGTAAACACAAAAGAGTCAGGGGTGGCTCTATATATATGTTCACAGTTGCCACTGGCTGGCTGGGAGACAAAGAAGCCTCTCTTCTACCCCACTCAGGAGGGCAATTCAAAGTAGTCCTGTCTCCTTGAAGATACAAAGTTAGGGAGGAAGAGAGCATTGAGGGATGGGTCTCAGTCACCCCAGAGTCATTAAATCTTCCGGTTTTGCTGCCAATGAGAAGATTCATCCTCACATAGCACTGACTCCCAAATCATTCCCATGGTCATTTGGACTGAAATCAATGAGGGGAAATCTGCACAAGCTTCAAGGACAGTTCACCAATGCTATGAGTAGCACTGATTATTCTTAATCCCTAAAGAAACTTAATATTAATTTTTTAACCCACTAAAGCATGTGAAATAAACCACTATAAAAACCATTATATGTTAATGTAGCACCCTATTACCCAAGAAATTGGCGTTGAGATGGATCCAAATGTCAGAAATCCTCAGTGTGTTCTGATCTAAGGACTTATCTCCCTATCTAATGGCCTTTTCTCAATTCTTACCCTTCTCCTTGATACTCTCTCCCCTCTAGGTTTTCATGACACTGCTTTCTCCTGATCACTCCTTCTCAACTTCCTTTGCTGGATCTTCATCCAGGTCATGACCACTAACCATGAGTGTCCCCCCGAACTCTGTCCTGGGCCCTCTTCTCTTCTGTCTTTATCCTAGTTCACTTGGTGATCTCATCAGCACCTATGGATTCAATTATCATCTTTATGCTGATGATTCTCAGATCTACTTACGCAGCCTGAAGTTCTCTTCTAATTTCTAACTACCTAAAGGACATCTTAAACTCAACATGTCCAAAACTGAATTTGTTATCGTCCCCTTACACCCTAAGCCTGCCCTTCTTCCCAGCTTTCCTGTTATTGTCAAAGGTACAACCATCCTCCCAGTCACCCAAGCTCACAAACTAGGTGTCTTCTTGAGCTCCTCAATTTCTCTCATATCCCATATCCAATCTGTTACCAAGTCCTGTCAATTCTATCTTCAAAACATCTTTCTCTGACACTGCCATCTGCATGGTATAAACTCTCATCACCTCATGCCTAGACTACTGTAATAGTTTTCTAATAGGTCTTCCTGCCTCAAATGTCTCCCCTCTCCAATCCATCTTCTACTTAGCTATCAAAGTGATCTTCCTAAAGTTAAAGTTTGACTCTCTCTCTCTCTCTCTCTGTGTCTCTCTCTCCTGTCTCTCTCTCTTTCTTGGTGTGTCTCTTTCTCCTCTCTCTATCTCAGTCTCTCTATCTCTGTCTCTTTTGTCTGTCTCACTCTCTCTGTCTCTGTCTCAATCTCTCTCTTTCTGTCTCCTCTGTCTCTCTTTCTGTCTGTCTGTCTCTCTCACTCTCTCTCTCTCTCTCTCTCTCTCTCTCTCTCACACACACACACACACACACACACACATTCAACAAATTCTAGTGACTTACCTCCAAGATCAATATAAAATGCTCTGTTTGGCATCCAAAGCCCTTCATAACCTAACCCCCTCCTACCTTTCCAATCTTCTTATATTTTACTTCTTATATTTTACTCCCTGACACATATTCTTCGATCCAGTGACATTGGCCTCCAGGCTGTTCCATGACCAAGACACTCCATCTCTCAGCTCCAGTCATTTCATTGGCTGTTCCCCATGCCTGGAATGTACTCCCTCTTTAGTCACAGTTAAAATCCTCCCTCTACAAGAACCCTCTTCCAATCCCCCTTAATGCCAGTGACTTCCTCTTATTGAGTATTTCCAATTTAACCTGTATGTAGCTTATTGGTATATAGTTATTTACATGTCTCCCCCATTAGACTGTGAGCTCCTTGAGAGAAGGGACTATTTTTTTGTCTTTGTGTTCTCAGTGTTTAGCACAGTGACTGGTAAATAATATATGCCTTAATAAATGCTTGTTGACTGACTACGGGGCTTGTGACTGTCTGAAGAGACAGTCTTCTAATCCTTTCATCCTAAAGAAAGGGGGTGGAGCTAAAATTTCCTGAGAAGTGAGAAGTGAACAAGCACAAGGGGGAGAGAAGGGGAGAGTATGTGAGTTCCTCTGCCAGACACAAAGAAGAATGAGGAAGAATGGAAGACTATTGCTGCTGTCACTGAATTAACCAGGAGTGAGATGCTGAGAAAAAAAAAACAAACTAGCTGAAGTATGGATAAACCACATGCAGCCAGTACAGAACGGTCAGAACTGCCTCTGATGCTGACAATAAAACTGGCAAAACTTCTATTACCCTGTCCTCTTAAATCACTCTGGCTTTAGGGCTAAGCCTACATCCCCAACCCTCATTTCAGTCTTCATTGTGCACTTTCTGCATTTTGGTATTTATTTTCAAAAGAAACTGGTTCCTCTAGGTATCATTCATTGAGTGTGTCTGTCCTCGGGGGATTAAATGCAGGTGAAAGGGAGGCTATGGTGGACCAAGAGAACAGATGGAGAGGGAGAAATAGATTCTCTTTCTAATCACTGGGACTACCAGCTGGGAGCTTGAGCTGAACAAAAGAGATTTTATTGATATGTATTATTATAGCTCCCCAAAAGCAAAGAAGAATAAAATAATCCCAGACACAGGATCAGTCAGCAGTTTTCTGGTGGGATGTGGTTTGGGTACCTGAATGGGAATCATCCAGCAGCATGCCATCATGTTTAATATACCAGCTTGGGGGAGAGGGGAGAGAATACTCGCACAACTCACTTTTAAGTTTAATCTACACTATTAGCATGTTCTCCATCACTAAGTCTAGACAATCAACAAAATAATAAATCAAGCCCTGAGTTGCAGCATTTACAGATTTCCAAGGTATAAATGCTCACGATGAAAATTTAACAATTGCCTTGTTGGTTAGAGCTGGGTCAACAAAACTTTGTAGTCATCTCTAAAGAAACCCCTCCCACTACAGGGAAGCCTAGCAGTACCTAGAAAGAAAATCGTACCAGAAGAGAGGAAATGGAAAAGGGCAGAACATATGTATCAAAATGGGAGGGGAAAGAAATAAGGGTGGGGAGGGTGAAGAAGAGGGAAAAGGAGAGATATAGAAAGATAGAGAGTGAGGAAGCCAGAGACAGAGAGAGAGAGAGAGAGAGAGAGAGAGAGAGAGAGAGAGAGAAAGGAACTGGGAGAAATAAACTAGGTAGTTCTCTTCAGCCAAATTACCTCTTATCAATACCTAGACCACTGCTATTTTATATATATAATTTTATTTATTTTTTGTTATTCTGAACTTAAATAACAAAAAAAAATGAATATTTCCATTCAAAAAGAGGATTGCATGTGAAACTGACTCTATTATGTATAGTTTTAAAAATATAATAAATTCAACATGTTAATTTCTAAATTGTCTTCTTTATCTACCTTCCTCTGAACTGCCATTTGTTCACTTCCATATGTTTAAAAAAAATACTTTAAAGAAATAGAATTTATTCTTGAAGATTAAAAAAAATTGACAACCCACCTCCCCCCTCTTTTTCCTTCTAAAGAAATGAACTAGGAGCCCTCAAACACTTTCACTTGCAACTAGTGATGTAAAATTTCACTTTTGTCATCATGTGCAAAGCAACAAGGGTTTGGGAACAGATCTTCTAAAGGAAGAAAGTGACTCTAATGATTGCATTAAGGTGCATAAGCAGGCATTTCCCTAAAGAGAACAGTATCTGGTGTTTCCACAGATAACTCCAGCTAAAGTAGTACCCAGCATTTGGCTTGAAAAACAGTGGGGGAAAAACAACAAATACTAATTCTTCATAAATGCCCATCTTCCCCTCTCTGGCTGTAATTTAACCACACCAAGTTGTCAGACCCAAATGGGAATTCAACATTTTTTTCAAAGTTTCCCTCAAACTGTTGCTGTGAAATTAGCCTCAGAATTCCCAATGAACCTTAAATAGCTGAGAGGAAAAATCATGGATAAATTCAATTCAGTCCAGCCTTTATATGTTAGACATTGGAGACACAAAGACAAAAATAAACAGTCCCCTCCCTCAAAGAGTTTGCATCCTACTGGGATATAAGATTTGTTATCTACTGGGATAAGAAAAATAATAATATGGATGATGTCACAAACATAATATCCCTTCAAGAAAGGGTCAGAAATATTAAATGAGTATAATTCTACCTCACTACATTTTTATATTGATAAGTGGAAATGTGCATGCCTATATATACATACATATATATGTATATGTATGATAATGTATCATAATAATATAATATATTTATATATGTGATATATGATATATCATAATAATATAAGTATATATTATATAAGATATAAGATATAATACAATGCAATGTAATATAATGTAATGCTACATATATATATATGTGTGTGTGTGTGTGTGTGTGTATATATATATATATATGTATATATGCATACCCTAGCTTAAATAACCCCTCTAACAGCCAATCTGGTTACAGGTATTGCACCCTTTGGGAGAGAATAGAATCTTGGGAACTAAGAGTTAACACATAGGGGAATTGTAAGTGGATTAGTAAAAGTCCTATTTCTTAGGGCATGTAGCATTAAAGTTTAATATGTGTAATTATGAAAGGATTTTATATTTTAATAGCTGATTTGATAGCAAAATCATGTGACCCAGTAGAACAAGCTCTGACTTTATAATAGAAGACCTGGGTTCAGATCCTTACTGCCACTTCCTACAATGACCTTGGGACAGTCACTTAGTATGTCTTATCTTTAGTTTCCTCATCTGTAAAAACGTTAGACCAGATGACCCCCAAAGTATTTTTTCGCTTTAAATCTATAGTACTATCATCTAGCTAAATGGCCCAGTGGATAGAGCACTTGGTCTGGAGTCAGGAATGAAATCAAATCTGGCCTCAGATTCTAGCTATGTGACCCTGGTTAAGTCACTTAACCTTGTTTACCTCAATTTCCTCATCTGTAAAATGAGTTGAGAGGGAAATGGCAAACTATTCCAGTATCTTTGCCAAGAAAACCCCAAAGGGGATCACAAAGATGGGACGTGCTTGAGAACGACTGAACAATTATCATCTGAAATATATGCACTATGTGAAAATTAAGTGTAATGAAGAGACTTTTTGGATTTGGATTCAGAAAACTTGGGTTTCATTCCTAGCTCTGCCTATACTGGCCAAGTCACTTATGAAACTCAGATGAGGTAAATACAGTCTGTATAATGCAAACTTTTAAGTGCTACACAAATGACAATTAATATTAATATCTCATTCTATCCTCACAACTACTCTGGGAAGTAGGCAGTACCCAATATTATGATGCTGCTGGTGTTATCCCCCTTTTACAAACAAGGAAACTGAGGCCATTAAGAGAGGCTAAGTGACCTACCCAAGGTCATTCAGTTAGTACCTGTCAGAAGAGGCAGAATTTGAACCTGAGGCCTTCTGGATTCAATTGCACTATGTCACATTGTTGTAGATGCAAAGTGCTTTCAAAACTATAGAGTATAATTAATAATAATAATAATACATTTCAAGGGGTGCCTTCTATTTTATTAAATATGTTTCCTCATTGCTGTACTTCATTTACAATTTTAAAGAGAAGGAAAAAAAAAATGTTCTGGTCAACCCCAAAGGCCAACTATTCTATTATAGAACATCAAGGAGGGAATAGGACAAAGATAAGTGAACTTTCCTCTTCCTCTCTTCTTTTTAAATAAATTGTCAGAGGTATTTTTCCTCTAAATCTTTATATTACTGTAGATATAATGCAGACAAAAATTGCAGTGATTTTGCATATTTATAAATTATGAAATTTGAGTATTATCATTTTTTTTTTCAGAAATTCACCATTCCCCCTTAAACTTAAGCTCTGAAGTTTTGCAGTATTTCAAAATGTGATTTTATTATGCCTTGGGGCTTAAAAAAATTTCAGCATCCAACGACCAATCCATTAAGCACCTTCTATATGCAAAACATTCCCTGAGGGAGATATCACTACTCTGCTCCAGCCAAACTGGTCTGTCTAATTACTGACTCCCAGACATGTCCTGTGCATTTCCCTTTGCCTTTACTGTTTCCCTTTTCCAGAATGCACTCCTATTCCCTATTGCTCCAAGTGCCTCCTTCCTTCAAAGCCTAGCTCAGGTCCCGCTTCCTCCATCAAGTCTTCCCAGACCATCTCAGCCTGCTGTGATCTTGTTTTCTTCTGAACTCCTAAAGCACATCGTGTTTTCAACACCCTTTTGGTATTTAACATGCACTGTCTTGCACTATTAGTTACCTTTTTATGGATATGTGCCTTCTCTCCCCCAACTGGACCAGAAATGCTAGGAGTATAATGGCTGTGTCTTCTACAATAACTTTATACCCTTCGTAACTCCTAGCAAAACGCCCTTCACAGAGTAGGTACTTAATTTAAAAATTGGTGTTTTTTTTCTTTGAGGGGGAGGGAAGGAAAAAAAGGGGGAAAAGAAAAAAAAAGAATAAAAGAAATTTACATAAATTTATATTTAAATGGATAACAAGTTGTATATCATAGACTTGTGGTTTCATGTGCAATCATCTTTTTATCATATGATGCTGTGAAAATGCTTGTTTTATTCCATAAATTAAAAATAATTTTTTTTAAAAGAGCAAACAATTTTTTGTGAATTTCTTCAGTTGATCTAATTTTACTCATTTTTAAAATGAACTAGAATGGCTCCATTTTAAAGATTTAAGCACAAAAATTATATTTTACCTTAAAAATAATCATGATCAACCCTATGAATAATAATAATAGCTAATATTTATATAATGCCTTCCACGTGCCAGGCACTGTGTTAAATGCTGTTATAAATTAATATCTCATTTGATCCTCACAACAACATCCCTGGGAGGTAGATGCTATTATTACCCCCATTTTACAGATGAGGAAACTGAGGTAAACAAAGGTAAAGTGACTTGCCTAGGGTGACACAGCTAAGTAAGTGTCTGCTGCTGAATTTGAACTCAGGTCTTCCTGACTTCAGGCCCAGTGCTCTATCCATTGCACCACCTAACTGCACAGGATCATAGCACTTAGAATTAGAAACAACTTTAGAAAGCATCTAGTCCCATTTCCTCATATTATACATGAGGAATCAGGGTCCCAGAGAGGTTAGATGATTTACCCATGGTTATAATGGGATTAAAACTCAGGTCCTCTGACCAGTCATCCTTCATTCCCCAGACCATACTTCCAGGCCTCAGCTGCCTTCTCCCCTTGGTCAGTTCTGCCTAGAACCTCCATTTTGAGGAAGGGCTCAGACCAGCCATCTGTCATGATGGGACATCATCCCACACATGGGTACCTACCTTTTCAGCTCCCTTTTCTGTGCTGCTTTCCGTTCTCATTAGAATGTAAGCTTCTAGAAAATTTGGAACTCAAATTTTTTAAAAAATGAATGGTAAAATTTGTCTTTACATGGAATTAGAAAAAATAAAATATTATTTAAAAGAAGAAAGATTTTAAATTTTTTAAAAAAATTTAAAAAGGACATAAGTTCCTTAAGGGCAAAAGACCATCTTCCTTTTTGCTTATATTTCTATCTCTAGTAGTGAGCAAAATGCCTGGGACACAGTAAACACTTAATAAACTCTTGTTGACTTGACTCTAATTCTACGTCTAACCTACTTTTCTAATGTACCACACTGCCTCTTTGAAGCCTTCCTGAAGGACTGAAATGTGGAAAATGGATGAACTGAGTTCAAATCTAGCTATTTTGCCTTTTGTTTTGTTTTTCCCCAAGAAATCAGCCCAACCTAAAGCATTGAGGCTAGAGAAATTTAAGAGAGTCCTGGAGATGGGTAGGGCCTGGGATTTTTGTGCATTTTACTTTTATGAAATAGTGTTCAAATTAGAGGAGAAAAATAACATTCACATTTGTATTTTTAAATAATACTCCATGGTCTGGTGCACAGCTTTTATTTTTGGGTTTTGGGGGGGTTTTTGGGGGCAATTGGGGTTAAATGACTTGCCCAGGGTCACACAGCTAGTGTCAAGTGTCTGAGGCTGGATTTGAACTCAGGCACTACCTGACTTCAAGGCCGGTGCTCTATTTACTGGGCCACCTAGCTGCCCCTGGGGCACAGCTTTTAAAAGATCATAACATATCAAAAAATCAATGAAGAATTATCAACTGTGGCCATTTGCTCAAGGACATTTCATTCAGCATTTCTAGGTGTTGTAGGAGATAGAGCACAGAGCCTGAAGTTGAAAATACCTGAGTTCAAATACTGCCTAACTTAACTAGCTATATGACTGAGGAAAGTCATTCTATGCCTCAGTTTCCTCTTTTGTAAAATGAGGATGATAATAGCACCTATCTTCAAGGATTGTTGTGAGGAACAAATGGTAAAATCACTTAGCAAGTCTTAAAGCAATATATAAATGCTAGCTACTAATACTATTTCATCCACATACAGGCTAAACTGTTCCAATGTTTGAAAGGAGAAAGTCTGGTTCTCCTAAAAGGTCATACCCATCTATGCAGACTATAGATTTCATTAGCAGTGAATACAGCTTTTTTAAAAGTTGGATGGCTCCTCAAAGAAGTTTTGGGGAGAAAACAGTAACACAAATGTGTGTGTGTGTGTGTGTGTGTGTGTGTGTGTATAAATCAAGAAGAAATTGGGATATGGTTTATATGTTATTTAATGACTGCGTGTAACTGAAGCAAAATGAGAGGGAAGATCTGTATCATCCACAGAAGAAAACAATAAAGGTTTTTCTAAAATTCAAAAGCTCTAAAATACCACGTTACTATAAGTCAAATATGTCTGCCACAGATTAGAAAACAGTCAATTTAAAAACCTGACCAATAAATGTCTTTTTGTCTCTTGGACAATGAATGGCAGTCATCAGCTTATGTCATTTAAATTTAACCTCAGTGCTTCCCTTCCCCTGGCCTCAATTCAAGGTCCAATGCCATTTTGTCTTGTGGCTTTCTGTCCCCTGACTGCCTTCATTTAATATTTTTCCTTTAAAAAGAAAAAAACAAACCAACAACAACAACAAATACCCTAGGATATGTTATGTGTTGTGGCATAATTCCATTGTGTCATGGATCTCCTTTTATAAAATAAATATTTGACACTAAGACTTGGAGGATATTTTGGTCACTCAAACCTATATTTTTGTCTATATCCATCAGCTCCTTTTTTATTCTCATTTCTTAATATTAAGTCTTCTCATTAGTTTTCTACAAATTCAGCAGTGGAGAATTCAGGAGAGAACTCCAGACTCCCAACTGGCCAAAATGGAATAGTTTCACTACACTTTCTTTTTGTTAAGATGAATCTTGTCTATTCATTGGATGGATTTAAATGGAAGGAAAATTCAAGACCCACAAAAAGAGGAGCCTTATACAGAAATACCCATCTGTGGTGCAGATTTATGAACACTTTTCAGACCTAGAATAGCTTCACAGCTCGAAAGCCTAACACGGAAGTATTCCCCCAGTCATATTTAGCATTCCAGGAGACAGTGAAAACTAAAATGCGGGGAAAATACACAAGACGATTTGTGAAACATGCCAGCTGAGTTCATCCATAAAACTGAATTTTGTGAAGTGATGGAAGGAGAGAATTTAGCTCTTTTAAAAATGTGCTGACATCTATTTCTTAAAGAGGTCTGAGCCAGAGCCACTGCTTGCTTTAGGTTTTGGGAGTTCAACTTAAAATAAAAGGAAGGATGTGACAGATAGTGATGCAACAGGGCAGCTGCTAGTATCAAGTGAACCTATGTAAAACGTTTTAAAGGAATTGAAAAACTGGCTGGTAACAGCATCGGTTACTGAGTAAGCAAGTTGGCTCTTCCACAGAGCTTCTTACAAAACACATCTTGACATGGTAAGATAAAAAAAAAAATTTTAATGTTTAAGAAACAGTGAAACTGAGCTTGGAAATGGACGTTTGTAAGAACTTGGCACCTTCTGGAATCCACATGGGCCAGCTACCGCACAGAAATTTCTTCTCAGAAGTTTTTTCCGAAGAGAACTTTCTAGAAATGATCGTTAAAAGAGGAACCAAAATAAAATCCCAAAGGACTGTTCTCTCCTCTTTCTTCAGGCACACTGAAGTTGATTCAGAAGGTTAAAATGAAAAACAACAACCACGCTTGAAGAACAGAGTGTCCTTCCGGTCTTTTGTTTAATTGATGCCAATATCTGGATGAAAACTAAAAAATTCACTCAAAGATATGAATATTTCCAAAATGTCCAAATGTGTATAGACAGAAAAACCTAGGTAGCCAAATGAAAATTTTTTCTGGCATTATGTCAGTATAGTCTGTCTGATTAAGCAAGCCTCCACTAGGAAACACTAAACAAATGAAACTGTTGGATCCTTCTGTTGTGAAATATTATATTTTATTTCAAGAGATAGACAAGAAGTTAAGGGGCAGGTTGTGATTTCTTGGTAAAGATTATACCATATATTGCTTGGTGGCCAGTCTTCTTACAAGCTTAAGATGCATCATAGATCTTCAAACTGGATGGGATCTTGGAGGTCAGCTAGTTTAGCCCCTCCATCTTGCAGATAAATAAACTCAGCACTTTAAAAAAAAAAAAAAAAGATTAAGTGACTTGCCCAAGATCAAACGGGCTGCAAGGTCAAGTCAGGACTGAAACTGAGGTCCCTAAAGTCCTGAGACAATGTTTCTTCCATTGCAGCTTGCTGCCTTCTACAAAGATAAGGGCTGAAGTCAGACTTTTGTTTCCATGAATTTTTTTTTGTCTGAGCGACAAAAGAAAACGTTTATTCCTGTTACTTTATCCCTACACTAATTTGATTTTCCATATTACCTGTAGCTAAAAACGAATTTTACAATAATGAATGCGAGTGCCACAACGCTACTGTGTGTGACATATGACTGCACCCATCCAGGGCTGAAGATATTATTTGTTTGATCTCATGGCAGAATGGAAGAATGGGCTGCATGAGTTATAATTTATCTGAGTTCACACATCCAGTCCTAGGTAAAAGCCAACAATGAGTCCGGCTCTTCAAAATCTCAGTTCATAATTCAACTCTCTATCTGGTCTATCAAGTGGTTTTTGATTGATAATATTCTTCCTCAAGCTCTACAATTCTAGTGGCAACACTCACCTTAAAAATATACTCACCCATCCATCTACCCAAATCCAGCTAGTAACCAAGCTTAATTTGATATAATCCATAGCCTTGGAAGAAGGAATGTGACTATAAAATGTAGATCTACATGTCAAATGCAAAGATATTTTCTAATAGATGCATTTCATTTGTTCTGCCTTAGGTTTGATTTAGTCAGTCATCTGTTCCTTACAGTTAGCATTTACACATGGCAAGGGCTGGACCAGATGTCCTTCTCAAAGTTCCTTGTAGCTGGGAGATTCTGAGATTAGGAGGTGGCACTGAAAAATTTCCACAGGAGGGTCTGAATTACCAACTGCAGGGTCCATGCAAAAGGTAGACGGTAGGAAGCTTCAGTTTCATCCCTGTTTAGCCCTTTCCTTGAAGTGGGAACAAAAATAAGAAACTACTTGAAGAAAAATGAACATAGCTTGGGCCCAACAGAGCTTCTAGTCTATACTCACATTCTTTTTCTTGTTATTCGGTCATTTCAGTCATGTCTGACTCTGTGACCCCATTGGGGTTATATTGGCAAAAATATTGGAGTGATTTGCCATTTCCAGCTCATTTTGCAGATGAGAAAACTGAAGCAAACAGGGTGAAGTGACTTTCCCAGGGTCACACAGTTAGGAAGTATCTGAGGCTGGATTTTAATTCCAGTATTCCTGACTTCAGGCTCAGAGTTCTATCCACTATGCCACCTAGTTGCCCCTATATGCTTCTTGCATATTTGGTTGTAAGTAACTGCTCTACTATTGAAGGTAACTTCTTTCTCCTTACCCTGATAAACATCACTGCTCGCTACTGGCTTAATAATAATCATGTCTGATCCTCCCAATAGCCAACTGACAAAAGTCCTGTAGTTGAATGACTTGCCCAGTCTCACATCACTCATAAGTGTCTGAGACGGTATTTGAGCATAGGTCTGCCTGATTCCAAGCCACAAAACATATCCTAAGATTAGGCCCTATAGTTGGTTAAAAAGATTGTAAGAAACTAGGGCTACTCTAGCGAGGGTTTCATTTATAACCCTAGAATCAGACCTCTTTGTGCATCTCCTCCCCCAGTGAATCTGATCAATTTAATTTTGGTCAGTTCAATTTAATTCAACAAATGTCTAAGTGCCTATTAAGTACAAGGGCTGAGCTCTAGGAATACAAAGATGAAATAAGATGGGATCCTGGATCTTAAGGGGTTTATTTTTCATCTAATAGAGTTTACAATTCATTTATTCTTAATTCCCTCATTTCATGATCTGTCTTGTTCCCAAACCACTGCATTACTTTTCACTGTTCTACACACCCCTCCCTCCTGAAATTTCATATTCATCCAGCCCACACCATTTACCCTATTCCCACTCCTCAAATACACCTGCCCTCCCCTTTTCCACTCCCTTCCACTGTGGCCTCAGGTAACCTCTGCTTCCTCATGGACAAACTTCTCTTTATCCTAAATTCATTTCTTACCTCTCTTCTCTGGCCTTTGCAGAAAATCTGGCTGTCCCCAGATAACACCATTTACACCGTTACTGCCCATGCTTGTCTAATAGAAGCTCTACTTTCTTGAAATACCTTCAAATTTAACGGGAAGGGAAGGAGAAAGGTAATCCAAGTACCCCTTCCATATCACTATACCACATTCTCCCCATCACTTCTAATTTACTTCAAGTTCAGGCATCTGCCTTTACTGTCCACGTCAAATCATCACTGACATCATCTACCATTTCCCTGGCCCCATTTCCATCCTCTTGAGGATTTAAGCACTTGGCTGACATTTCCCTTTCTATTATATTCCAGCATCATCCTCAATGAATTCCATATGCCCACGAATGACCCAGGAAATCAGGACACTTTGGCCTCCAAATTCTTTGCCCTCCTTTGCTCCATTGACCTACATGTCCACATCCAACATGAAGAAACTGCAGATGTCTTCCTTACAAGAAACAACTCTACCTCTGAGATTACTCAAATCTTTGGCCCTGTTTTTGCTTATAATAGACTTTCTCTTTACCCTGAATTCAAAAATTTTCTGTTTGAAATCTCAGACTCCCTCTTCCCCTAAATCTTCTACCAACTCCATTCAGCCAATTCCCAGGGACTCAAAGAAAGCTTTTCTAGAGAAAGTCCCATAATGGAGCAAAAATATACCTTTCCCCTTACAGGTTGACTAAAAGTTTGTGAAATCCAACTATCCTTCCACCCTGGCCACTACTCTGTGATTCACCCCTCTTCTCCCTGACTCAAGATATCTGGCTTCTCTTTATGGCCCAATTGTTTCCCACCAGCTTTTGCTTTCAGCCAATGATATTACCTCTTAAATAACTGAGACTGAGACAGTTCAGTGTGACCTTCCTCCTTGCCCTACTCTTCTATCTCTACATATGTCCTTTCATCCTCTGCAGCTGCTTCAGAGGGCTTCTTCTCTAAAGCTCATCCCCTCCATATTCTAAGTGCTATCTCTTTCTGAAGAGCCTTGTTTTTGAACTTATCTTCTCACTAGAGTCTTCATTCCCTTCCTCTTCACTGGAATTCTGTTCTCTCCTCTGTATCTTCAAGGCCTCCTTGCACCTGAGTACTTTGAAGCACAGTGGGAGATCAATAAATACTCAATGAGTTTTAGTTTTACACACATATACACTTCTCTATCTTAGCAACAACAACAAAAATCCAGCGTGCGTTCATTTGATCCTGACATTTTTTCCAATTAACAGCATCATTTTCTCTAAACTCCTCCAAAAAGAGGTATAGACACACAGCCTCCATTTCTCACCACCTCCTCTTTCTGGGATTAAAGGTCCTCTCCTTCCGGCTATCTCTTGGGTAAGAATTTTTGTCTATCTATGCTAAACGATTGTGTGTGTGGCTGCTAAGCGATAGGTATTGTTAAGCTTTGATTGTTATTGAGTAAACAAGCAAAGACTCTGGACCTCAAGGAGAGAGAGATATAGGCTCTGGCAGCCAGAGAACAATAGATCAAAGGGGAAACCCTCGCATCCAGTGGGTGGCTGAGGAAAATTGAGAAAGTTCAGTGGGTACCAGTAAAAACTTGCTGCTCAAATGCCCAGAAGAACTGGCAGGAGGGACGTGAGAATCAGGAGATACTCTTCTATGCTTTCTTTGGCTGATCAGTTGAGCTTGATGGGAGTTCTCAATCACTCCCTTTGTTGGCTCCTATCCGTCTACAAATGTGGCCAGTCTCCCCAAATCTAAAATAGCATTCCCTTCACCCTTTTGAACTATCCAACTACCACTCCATCTCTCTCTTATTCGTGGCTAAACTTCTTGAAAAAAGTTGCCTCCACCCTACATGTCCACTTCCTCCCCACCCATTTTGAACTCAAGTTGTCATCTGGCTTCTTCCCCTACAAGTCTAAGGAAACGGCTCTCTCAAAGATCATCCGTGACATTCTAACAACTAAATCCAATTGCCTTTTTTCAGTGCTCATCCTTCTTGATGTCTCAACAGCATTTAGCAGGTTTGACCACTTCCTCAAACTGGAAATTCTTTCATCCTTTGACTTCAGAAACCACATGGCCCCCTGGTTTTCATCCTAACTCCCTGTTTTTTCCCTGTGTTCTCTTCTACCTCTTCCTGACTCCTTAAGGGGAATATCATCCCCAGATCTTGTCCTAGGCCCTCTTCATCATACTCTCTACCGCTGCACTCTATTTCACCCATGGATTCAACTACCACCTCCATGCAGATAACATCTAAATTCCTATCTACTGCCTCCCCTCTGACCTGTGAATCTGCACCTCCAACTGCTTACAGATGGGACTGATATTCCTTTAGCATACCTCTGAATGATACAGTGGTTCCCCATTGCCTCTGGGATACAAACTCCTGGTTTTTTGCATTTAAAACCCTTCACAATCTGGTTCAAGCCTACTTGTACACATTACTGCCCCTCAAACAGTGCGAGCCGATTTGCTGTTCACCACATTTGACGTTCAAGCCCCCATCTCTGTACCTTTGTGCAGGCTGTGCTCATGTCCAGAATACTCCCCCTACTCACCTCCTCTTCTTGAAACCCCAAGCTCCTTTCAAGTGTCCTTTCCTGATCTCTAAATTGTCAGTGCCACTGGGAGCCTAAATCTTTGAATTTCTTTTGTATATGGAAGGAAGTTGTCCTTGAAAGCCCAGGGCCTACGTTATCGCAGAAAAAGGAGACCTGCAACTAGGTGTTAGACTAACCACAAAAGATGTGGAGCCACCACCAGGAGGTCTCTTAATGAAATGCAAATTAGTCTCACGAATGAAACAGAAAGGAAACCATGGAAGAAGATGAAGAATTATAGGTCACACTTCAAGGTGACCTTTAAAAGTCAGTTCATTGAGTCTTAGAGACAGACTTAAAAAGGAACTCAACTCCTGACAGGATGCACAGAAGAAGCAGGAAACTGAGTTCCTCTTTAAGGCTGTCTCTTAGACTTGGTCAGCTGCCTCAAACTGTACCAGTATTGACCTATGCAAAACCAAACAAGTCTTTTTACCTGCATACAGATGCCAGCTTGGAAGGTATGGGAGCAATCCTAAACAAAAAAAAATAATGCTCACCAGAAACCAGTTGTATTTGCCTGAAAAGAGCTGAGAGAAGACAGTGAGGCTCATTATTCAATGCATATGCAAGATTTCTTCATGAATTGATGGTCACTCCTCTAGCAATAAGCATAGGCAGCATGGAGGGGATCAGGAGAGCCTGGGATGAGGGTTAGAGCTAGTCTTAACCCTGAGGGGAAGGGAAAAGTACAAAGGTATTGCTGACCCCAAGGTGTGCAGACATACCCCAGCATTCCATACAAACTCACAAAGACAAGCTTCTCCAAAAGACTAGAGGGTCTAAAGATTAAGGATTAAGACCCTGGGAGGCATCAGAGGCTGGGGGTTGGTACAAGAAGCTAGATATGGAGACCATGGACTAAAAAACTAAGGATAAGGACTTAAGGTGGACAATTGTTGTTTTCCTCAAGAGACCAGGAACCTGACCTCAAGGCTTGGGGGCAATGGACTCTAAATGTCTAAAATACAGAGCAAGGTAATAACAGCAGCAAGAAAAGTCTCCCAGTTCTCATTTCCTAGGAGGGATGTTGGGGGGGCGGGGGTGTTGGTAGGGAAGGAGTATAAATAGGGGAAGGTGGTGGCAGTGTTGGATTTGGACTTTGGAAGTAATGTTTTTTAAAAAAAGGTAATTTCTAGAGTCTCTTGCAAGTTAATAAATAAAATTATTAAACATGTTCCAGGACTATCCCATCTAACCTCCTACATACAAAGGAAATGGCCACAAATGATGGTAATAATATTACCAGCATAAACATAGGTGTTAGCCAAGAAACGTTTTTACAAGGAAGCTCACAAAAGGAGGCAACTACTGTTGCCTTATTTTATATTTTAAAGGACAAAGAATCTCCTTCTAAGATATTATCATAGGAGCCCCGGATTTGGACTTAAGCTGCCAATTATAAATACCATGGCCGGGCTATGCTGAAATGTTTATTTTAAGTGCTTTTATGACTCATTGTTTCCTCAGTATGGGTACTCTCTTGGTGATGCAGACCACTGTCCCTTCACACAGTAGTCTTCGTGAATTGATGGTCACTCCTCTAGTGCTGAGCATTGACAGAATGAAGAGGACCAGGAGGAAAGCTTGGGATGAGGGTTGGGGCTAGGCCTAACCCTGAGGGGATGGGGAAAGCATAAAGGTATTGCTGGCCCCAAGGTGTATAGGCATACCCCAGCATTCTATACAAGCTCACAAGGATAAGCTTCTCCAAATTTAACCAGCCTGGTTCTCCAAAAACAAACCAGCAGACCTTTGCATCACAGAATTTCAGAGTACTTAAGAAATGAGATGCTTCCACAGTTAGGAGGACTGAAGCAAAGGAAACTGGAAAGCAACCATTAGACAAGTAGAACCAGGAGAGAGTAGTGTCACAAAAGCCTAGAGGAGGGAGAATAGCTGGAGGACAGCATGGAAATTCTCCTCCTTCTTGTAAAAAAAAAAAAAAAAATTGATACATTTGCCTTTCTCCGGTCCTGAGAAACCTCTCCCCTTCTCTCCAACCTTTCAAAGATCAGCAGCACTTCTCAGCAATCCCATCTGCCAATTAGTTCATCTGGATCAGGTGACTTGAATGCATCTAAATCAGCCAGGTCATCTCTCACTCTCTAAGTCCTTCATTTATTCAACAAGCATTTATTAAATGTCTGCTACGTGCCAGGCACTGGGATTCCTAAACAAAAAATGAAGCCTTTCTGCTCTCAAGGAGTTTCCATTCTTTCTACCAGCGGGAAATCACACCTACAAGACACAGCTTTTAAAGCTTAAAACTGCACTAAGAGTTTTGGACACCCTGAATATAGAAAGTATTGGGAAGAAAGAAAATGGTAGCACTGAAAGGGGGTGGGGGTGGGGAAGATCAAGAGAGGACACCTGTACAAGGTAGCACCTGGTCTGACTTTTGAAGGAAGCTAAGGATTCTAAGAGACAGGAGAAGAGGAAGAAGTATATTCAAGCAATGAGGAACACAGAGTGTGTGGGAGATGAAATGTTTTGAATGGGCTACATCAAACAGGCCAATTCATCTGGACAATGCATGAGGGGGAGAAATGAGAAATCAGTCAGGAAAAATAATTTGGAACAAGATTGTGAGGGATTTTAAATGCCAAATAAAGGAGTCTGTATTTCAGCCTACAGGCAATTGAAAGTATCTCCTTACTTATCTTGGATATTGACCCCATATTAGTCATTTTTGTTTCATCTCATCCAGTCCAAAGCCATTCTCCTTGGCAAAGAAAATAGAAGCAAGATGAGGGAAGAAACTCCACCTCCTTCCTCTCTGTTGTCAATTATTGTTCCATCCACCAAGCAACCATCCTGTCTCTTCTTTGATCCTTCCTTTTTCCCCCAAGAGCTAAAAACAAATACAAATACAAATCTCTCTCTCTCTCTCTCTCTCTCTCCCTCTCTCTCTCTCTCTCTCTCTCTCTCTCTCTCTCTCTCTCTCTCTCCCCATTCCTCTCCATTCCAACTGATGCTATCCAACTAGGGGACTTCAATATGTACACTCATGTTCTTTCAAATACCCTAACTTTCCAGATCTTCCATCTCCTCAACTCCTTACTACTTACTGCTCTGTACTATGCCTTACTACTTCTAATTCTATTCTTTATCCTTACTGCGAGCTCTAGTCCCTCCTCTCCTTAGTACTTTCCCAGGTCATCATCCCTACCTTTTCTCCTTTCTCAGTCTTGATCCCTTGGTAAACCTGCTCAATGGTACATGATCCTCTACTTTTTTTCTTAAGGTAATCAGGGTTAGGTGACTTGCCCAAGGTCACACAGCTAGCAAGTGGCTCATGCCCAGATTTTAACTCAGTTCCTCCTGATTCTAGGGCAGGTGCTCTATCCACTGTTCTACCTAGCTGCCCCAATTCTCCACTTTCAAATCCTTTATTTTCTTGGCCTCCTATTAATCAAACTTTTCAAAACCCTCCCAGTCTCATATCTCCAACTGTCTATGATAGTTATCTCATTATTTCCCAGCTGACTACTCTCCTAAACTTCATTGTTGTCTCCAGAAACTCTTTTTCCTGCAAGATCTAATGAGCTTTGAAATTTCTACTGGTCAGTACCCACTACCCTCCACCATTTCCTCCCTCTGACTAAGAAAAGGTGAAGGGCAGACATAGGAGACCTCTTCTCAGATCTTCCACTTACAGAGGGACCCAGGGCAACACCCAGCAGCAGGACTTCAACGAGGACTTGAAAATGCCCCATCCTGGATATCTTCTTCCCCACCCCCTCCACCCATATGCTTTTCAAATTCTTTTTATGCATTGTCTTCCCCATTAGATTGTAAGCTCCTTGAGGGTAGGGACTGCCTCTTTTTCTTATTTGTATCCCCAGTCCTTACGTGCCTGGTACTTAGTGGATGCTTAATAAATGTTTATTGATTAATTGATTGACTATTCACTTACACCAAAAATCTAATTTAGTTGGTCAATGCCCTGTGAATCTATTTCAATCTCTTCACTCTTGAGACTTTCCCATCCTTCCTGGGGATGTGGAATTTTAAACCATAGGATCCTACCTATTTTTCCTCTGAACTTAATAAAATCTCTTCCCCCTTGGTAGGACAAAGCCTTTGGAAAACCAGGGTCATCCTCATGCTGATACGAGTCATAATTGTTGTTATTTGTCCTTCATTTTCAAAGAGGATCAATGACATCACAAGATGATGTCTTGACTTAAGAGTGAATTGGATTTAAGTGAGGTAGAGTTGCGCAAAGTCATCAGCCTCCCTCTCTCTCCCACAGTCATCAAAATCCAGTAGCAAGACAAAAGTCAGGATGACTGGCAATGGCCCAGGAAGCAGTGGATGACCTTGGTGTCTTCAGTGTCTTACCAAACTCTAAGCCCTAAGCAGTTCCTGCTTCAGCCACCTTCATGGCCATTGGAACAAACCCGTTCCTCTGTGGGAAGTCTTAACACTCTTAGGGTATTCATACTTCTTACTCACCAATGGATTTGAGGCCCACTGGTTACCCTCAACCTGATTTAGCCCATCTGCTGAGATGGCCTTACCAGGGTATGGCTGCTGCTCAAGCTACAGCTTCTTGGAACCACAGGTGAAAGTTAGATGAAGGTAGACACTAAAGGTGGATGAGTAGCCCTGAAAAGGGTTCAGCAAGGTATTTGAAAGGCTCCATAGTATGCTAACAGGCCTAGGAACATTCCAGTTCCTGTTCTCTAACATGCAGCAAAAAAAAAACAAAAAAATAAAACCCTAGCAATTTCTACTCCTAACCTCCAGGACAGGGCCAGTCCCTTACGCTAAATTTGGAATTATTTTTTCTTTTTCTAAAATGTTATTTTTTTCCCAGCCCAGAAAAAAGGCTTATCAATGACAGCCAGTACCTTAGATTGGAATTTCTAGTGCTTGAGGCAAATACCTCTGGTCTCTAACCGGATTGCAAGGCTACAGTAAAGACACTAGACCTGGCCTTTCCCCACAAAAACACTTACTTTCTTCCTTGAAGATGAAGTCTCCACTCAGTTTTCTTTGCAAATAAATCATATTGCATATGCAACAACTCACTCCAAAAGGAAGTTGTTGGGTTTGTTTTTTTTTTAATGTGGAGAGAGAAGGGGAGACTAAACCCTCCCCTGTTTCAAACTTTTCTGTTTCTGTTGAAGGCAACTCCACCATTGCAATGTCTAAGGTTTGGCATTATCCTGGACTCCTCACTCTCCCTCATCCCACATATCCAATCAGGTGCCGAATCTTGCCATTTCTACCACCACATCTCTCCTGTCCAGATCCCTCTTTCCACTCATACAGCAGCTACCACTTTAGTTGTGACAGTCACCTCTTTACTTAGATTATAGCAAATGTCTGCTAATTTGTCTCCTTGCCTCAAGTCTCTTTCACCAACCCAGTCCATCCTATACAATGCCACCATTGTAATTTTACTTAAATACAGATCTAACCATGTGATACTCTACTCAACTAATTCTAGTGACAAAGGGGGTACAGTGGAAAGAGCACTGGGCCTGAAGTCAGGAAGACTTGAACTCAAATCTGGTCTCAGACACAAAGTTATATGACCCTAGGCAAGTCATTTAACCTCTATTTACCTCAGTTTCCTCAACTATAAAATGTGGATGATAACAGCACCTACCTTTCAGGACTGTTGTGAAGATAAATGAGAAAATATTTATAAAAATACTTAATGCCGAGCACATAAATGCATATCCCCCCCCCCAATCCCCATGCCAATTGCTTTTAGGATAAAATATTAACTCTTCTTTTTAGCTGTGAAAATGCCACACAACCTCACCCCAACTATCTTTCCAACTTCTTTGGTTATTATTTCCCTTCCACAATCTGTGATCCAGGCAAATTAGCCTTCCTTCTCTGTTCCTCACTCATAACATTCCATCTCCACCAGCCATTCCCTACCCCTGGACCATATTCACTCCTTACCTCTGGCTCACAAGAGTCTCTTTCTCTATCTAAGATGCAGCTCAGGCACCATCTTCTATTTGAAGCGTTTCCTACTTACTCCCAACCACTCATGCCTGCCCTTCCAAACTGTCTTATATTTAACTACTTTGTATAAACTTGTATTTATTCACTTTATATTTATGCTGTATATATTTTTAAATGTATTAGTTGTCTCCCTCATTAGATTGTGCACTCTTTGTGAGCAGGGATTATTTCATTCTTTATACTTGAATCCCCAATGCCTAGTACAGTGCCTGGCACAAAGTAGCTTCTTAATAAGTACTTGTTAATTGATTAATGATTTCTAGTCAGTTCATGTAGACAGTGAAAGGATTTTTAAAATTAACAACATTGAAAGTGACATTGATCTTGGGTGTAAGGTAGTAGGGGGTGGGTAATCTTAGGTGTAGAGGAAGTAGTATGTCTTTAAAAAATCTTATACCCCTGAACTACGTGCTAAACTGCTACCCTCTAAATATAAAAAGTTTCAAAAAAAGGTTTCCAAGCATGTAGGCTGCATCCTCTGTAGAGGATCTTTGAAAAGACATGAAAAACCAATGATCCCACTACTATGCATATAACTCTGGGGACATCAAAGATGGAGGCAACAGGTCTCATATATACAACAATATTTGCATAAGCTGTTTTTTTTTGTAGATATAAAGACCAAAAAGGTAAGTGGGTGACCATCAGTTGGGGAAAAGTTAAACAAATTGCGGTATATACATAGAATAGAATATTATTGTCCTATAAGAAATGATGAATATGAAGGGAAACTTGGGAAAACTTGTCTGAAGTGATACAATACAAAGCAAGCAGAACCAGGAGGACAATTTACAAGATGATCACAGAATAATCAAAGACTTCAGAATACTGAGCCTATAGTGATTTCAGAGGCCTGACCACAACATTGCCACTTGTCAGAGGAGTGGCAGACTCTAAGTGCAGAATGAGATGGGCATTTTCAGGCATGGAAATACTCTTGCTTGACTAAACTTACTTGTTCTTAGGGTGGGCTCTATTGAGAAGGGGGAGCATTAAGAAATGACAATAATTTTTTTTAAAGACCGTCTACATAAAACATTTTAAAAGGAAAAAGTAAAGAAGACAGATGAACAAGACGTTCACAGGATAGAGAAAATACAGAATCTGTGATCTGCATAGGCTCCAGGAAGTGAGTACCCACACTAATGAGATGATCACAGAGCCATCCATGTGTCACTGCTAATAAGACAGTGAGTTTTCCCAATCCATCCTGGAAAAAAGTATCATTATTCTTCTTTCTGTCTCTTTCAAAGTCATTTTATCCTTCTGTCCATCACACTGACCACCCTAAAGAGGACTATCTATCTCCTGCTTTCCTAACAATAATGGATTATATAGAGCCTTCTGAGTCTTAAGCATTGTTAAAGGGCTGCAGTCATTTGTATACAATTTATAAATCTTTCTCCTTTAGCATAGCCAATTCCACAAAAGATTTTCAATCTAAATGCTTCTAAAAGAATTTTTTCCAGTTAAAAACTCACTAAGGAATATGGTGCCTAACAAAAAGTGATAATCAATCCTGAATCCAGAAACATACCTCCCCTTTCTCTTGGAGATTCTGGGGACTATGGGTACAGAATGTAACATATACTGTCAGACACCATCAAGGTGCCCATTGGTTTGGCTTAGCTATTTTTAAAAAAATTACTATTCCAAAGGAAGACTTACTGGGTTGAGGTTGGGGGAGGACAAGAACAGTATATATGGAAATGGCTATGGTATAAAAACAAAAAGCAGCAATAAAATTCTTTTAAAAATAATACCTATAAGTGGCATTCATAAAAAATTACTTGGTGAAATGCAACATGTCTCAAGAGAAGGAGGACTGAACTATGAGCTAGAAGATCTGGGTTCTGGTCCCTCTACCAACTGTCATATAAATTGTACCTATAAATTCAAATATAAGTTCAAATATAGATTATATTTGAACTACAGACCATAAAATGAGATCTTATAGATTTCATAGATTTCACAGATTCACTTTGAATATAAATACATAGAAATACACACACAAATATATATGTATATATCTATATATACCTATATGTGTGTGTATAAATTCTAGACCTGTGTTTTCATTGGTTTAGGGAACTCCCAGTGTGGAAATTCTTTCCACCCATGTGGTTGCTCCCTGTGACAGTCTTAGCAAGTTGTCTAGGACACTGTGATTTGTTAGGTGATTTGCTCATTCTACATTTGTTTTGTTCTAGACCCGTGGTTTCATTGATATAGGGAGCTCCCAGTAAGAAAATACCTTTGAAACAATGTAGGTAGCAAATCATCAGCAACTTACAGTCTTAGGGTAACACGGTGTTCATGATAAAACAACCAGTATGTGTCAGGACTTAAACCCAGGTCATTCTGACCCCAAGGCTACTTGTCTATCCATTATACCATACTGCCTCTCTGCCTCTCTGTGCTCCACACATGGGGACACACACACACAAACACACACACACACACACACACACATATACACACACACACACACACCCCTATAGATATGCAGGGGGGAAAACACACCAATTACAATCCATGATCAGGGTTTAATACAAGATTAGCTGGGAAAATATGGCCTATATTTGGACCAAGATGTTACCTTGAGCAAGTAGTACCCCTCTCCAGCCTTTAATCTTCTAATCAATAAAATAAGGAAGTTGGAGTAGATCTCTAAGGTACTTTCCAACTCTAATATCTTATGAACCCTAGATTCTATTGTACTCATATCAATTTATTCTTTTTTTTAAACTTATGATACACAATCAATTAGTTGATAAATGCTAAGTATACCCAGGGCTTGTGCAAAACAGTGATTCAACACAGGTCCTGCTTTCAAGATGCTAACAAGGACCATAAAAGAATACTTCAGTTCTCTAACCTAACCACTCTGAATCATTAACCTTGGAGTTATCTTAAAATTTTTTTCCCTAAACATCTACATCCTCATTATTAAAAGATCAGACTAGGGATATTTACCTGTACCTTCATTTATGGCAGACTGACCCAACCTTAAAATCAGAGCTACATCAACAGTTGTAGGTGAATTGCTGCCTATGTACTCTGTCTCCAACTCACTCATTCTTCCCCACCTGCCTACTCAGACTTAAACCGAACTAGTTAAGTACAGAGAGGCAGTCTGACGTAATAGGTAAGAGTGCTAAATTTGTCTCTTGACATATACTAGCTGTCATTTAATCTCTCCAAACTTCAGTTTACTCATCTATAAAATGACAGGGCTGTACTATGTGACCTCTGAGGTTCCTTCCAGATTTAAATAATTGTTCCTGTGATGTTAGCTTACACACACACACACACACACACACACACACACACACACACATTTTCAAAATGACCATAAGTGGAACCACCTTGTAATGAAGTTCATTGCATGATATAAAGGGAAGAGCCTTAAATATTGAGTCAGGAGATCTGATTTCCTACCATTTAGTAGTCATTGTAAATTTGGTACTGTTTCAGTTTCTCTAAGCCTTAGGGATTCTAGGATATTTTTTTCCCTTGGATGGGTTCTAAGAGGGACACACATTATGTAGACTCATGTTAAAGTTGTAGTCTGTACTTCTTCCAGGTCCACTAGTTACAACCCCTGTCACCTTGGGCAAGATGCATCACTGCCTTGGGCATCAATTTCCTGCTTTATAAGGAGAGGGTTGAACCAGATGGCCTCAAAGGCTAGTTTTAGATCTAGGTCTATTATTCCATAAACCTATTATCTGATGACACCTTTGTTCTGGACCACCATGACACCCTGAGGAGGGAGAATGAGGGGTTTTTCTTTTCCCTTCCTTCACCTAACATATCACAACTCTGCCCCATCACTCCAACTTGATGCTTGGGACCAGAAGATACAAACAAGTCAAATTCAGGACAAAGCCACGACCATAGCAATAGAACATACTTCAAGACATCAAAAGACCTATGATCTCATCGGTGTAGACACTTCCTTCCCGCTGAGCAAATCTCAGCCCATCTATGCTATCTTATCCCACAAGATGTCTGTCACTATTTTTCTGAAAATCCTCTGGGAAGTCTCTACCCAAAACACTGTGGGCCTTTGTCAGCTTCCTTAAATACACCAATATTTAAAAATACAGACAACTCAATTGATGAGACTATTGACCACCACACACTAGACCAACCACCCAAAACAAAGGGTGACCAACCATATTTGCCCTTCAGAAAGATCCTGGACATCATCTAACACTAGCACGTAAGGAAAGAAGGAGACAAGAGGTCTATGGGATCATAGATTAAGAGATTAAACAGACCACAGAGGTCTTGTTCACCCCTTATTTTCCAGATGAGAACAGAGGTCCAGACCAGTTAAGTATTTTGCTCAAGGTCATATAGATAATGTGGAAGAACCAGGATTTGAACCCAGGTTCTTCATCTCCAAATCCAGCTTACTTTCCACTTTCATTTCTTTTACTAGCAAAGAAACTACAACCAGGCCCATAACTCCCAGCTTTTGCCTACCAATTAATTGTAAAGGACACAAACTGGGCCCTTTTAACTTGCATCTTCTGCTTTCTTTCTCTATTCCTAAGGGTAACCAGATAATGAGCAATCCTACGAGGAGTTAAAATTTGCCAGGCATCTGGGTAAGTTTCCTGATAGCTCTGTACAGGATGATAAACACTCCAAGGACAATATGCATAACACTGCCTGAAACTATTTAATGCATCTTTTGCCCTAGTCCTTGAGGCTGGGGTGCTCAGTCAGAACCATTCTGAATCATGGTTTGCCACATATTAGTGGTGATAGACAGAAACCTAATGGGAAGCTGGTGGGAATATCATTTTCCAGTCACATGAAAAGATTCAGAATCACGAGAGTAACTGCCTTTCAAGATGGATCAGCCTTCCCTGACCTATCCACACATCTTTGATGAGCTACTACACCAATGCATCAGACTCCTAGGATAATATTCTATACTCTTATATACTCCGTTGCTATACATGGAAAAGTAGATGTGGTCCCTTCAAAGCAAAGGCACTCAAGAAAAAAAAAGGTATTAACTAGGTCATGGGGTAGCCTTCTCCCTTTCACTCTGCAAGATCCGCCCTTTTCCAAAGAACCTTGGATGACAGAGAAAAGAAAAGCATTTTGTAATGGAGGTCAGTGATGCACACTCTGTTCATAAACAGAGCTCCTTGCTTTTTGACATTTAGCATTCACCTCTGTTGGTAGGAGCTGCTCCTCCCTCTTTGGAGATTTATTCTGAGCATGTTATAGAATAATTATTATTAACATCATGATAATGAGCTTTTTTGCTGGTCTTTTGCTGTCTCATGATGCACACCCAGGTATTAGGAAAGATGGACTATTGACTCACAGTAAGTGTGGAAACAAGATGTTTTCCAAATTTCTGTTAGCCGGCTGCCAACCAGCAGGCCCCTCCTCCCCATTAATAGCATCCTGATTGGAGGGAATAGTTTGGTACTGGCAAGACCCAAGAAGATAAAAACACAGGAAAAAATGCTGATGTTTTTCTTTTATCCAGCATGGGAAAGAAGAGTGAGCAGAAGTGGAGAAGAGTAGTTGTTCACTAAGTGGGCCAAGAAGAGGTTAGCGTAGGAAGGAGAAAGAGGGGAATGCCAATCATGATACCAAAAACCTACTATAAATTGGCTTCCCAGAGTTGAAAAAGTAGCTCAACTCTACTCTCCCTTTATAATTTCAAAGAGTTGGGTTTTGTTTTCGTTTGTTTGTTTTGGTTTTGGTTTGGTTTTTTTGGCCATTTCTGCTTAACTGATCTAAAAAAAAAAAAAAGCAAGGTCAGGAATACTGTTGACCTTAGACTTAGAAACACGTAGATAAGATGAATAGGGTTAAAATCCAGGAATGTTTTTCACATAGAGTTCACACTCTCTAACGGGCTCCAGATAACAAGCAAGCAGAGTATTTGACAGATATGGCCTTCCCTTCCAGCTTCTCCCCAGTCCACCCTGCCACGTCCAAATCTACCTCCTTCCTAAAGATGCTGAGGTACCTAGGGCATCAACATGTCCACCTCAGGCAGGTTAACCAATCTCTCAGATAATGATGTACAGACTAGGATAGGAATACCTTTTCCTTTGTCCTCATACCTCCCAAATAAAATCAAACTAAACTCCCTTTAAGCAAATCTGATTGTGAAAACCAACAGTAGAAAATTCCATTACTTTAATATGCATATACACACGCTCACACTAAAAAATAAGAATGATGCCGCAAACATGGCACATAAATCTAAAAAATGTCAGTGTCTATGCTGGGGGGGAAGGGTTGTCCTACTACTTTTCTCAGACCTTAAAAAATGTTTGCACTAATTAAATCATAGATTTAGAACTAGAAGGAATCTTCTGAGGTCATCTCTTCCTGTAACTAAGACTTGGAGAGATTTCATAACTTGCTTAACAATACAAAGCAAGAGTCAGTAGTAGTGATGGGATGCTTCAGCTTAAATCAATTGAGATCACCTGGTGTTTACACTTTGTCCTGAAACCCCCTAAAAGATCTTGAAATTTTAACAAGTTCCCCCCTATTCTCTTGACTTGATAGTGCTGGGGGAAATACAGGAGTGGGTAAGAAATGGAGACAATAGCCACAAAGCAGAAGGAAATACTACCCACTAAAACCAAGTGTTTGGCTTCCAGATCTAAAATAAAGGTCTCATCTCTCTCTTAGGCCTGGATCTTTGCTGCTCATGTTAAGCTGGAACATGTCTCAAAACTGAGTGTTTGTGGGTGCTAGCTAATCCTTCCAACTGATTCACACCGTTATTAAACCGGCTACTTGGGTAAACAGGAGAATCATCTAGGCCTCGACACTCTGAGCAAAGGCTAGAGCAGAGTACAAACTCAACTCACCCAGACACGTCACAATGGTCTGATTTCCTAACCTCATTTCTGTCTCAGAGTACTCCACTGTTTCCCAGGGGAGAAGAGGAGGACCTGAAGACAGAAGCAGGTCTATAGAACACATTCATTTCTCCAGGGGAACAGCCATTTCCTTTATCCGTTCACACCCTGTTTTAATAAACTAGAACTAACCCACTAAGGCAGTTGACATCACTCACCAGCCCTGGGCTGAGTGTGCAGGTTGGTGCCTGTGGCTGACATCAGGCCTGCAGTCTAGGGAACGCTGTGGTGTAAAGTAGATATACTGTTTCCCATGCACGTACCAGTTGCATCAGTGGGTTAAAGTTCAGAGGCAGCTAGGTAACAACCTTCAAGGTGATAAGCTATACTTTTCCTGGAAGATAACCATATCAGGAGGCACCAGTAAGTTCCTCTACCTCTGCCTTCACAAGTTACTGTACTTCTGCCTTAATTAAAGTCTCTTTAACCAGTCCTTCTGGTACTGATCATCAATTAAAAATGGATTAACTGAATTATAATTGTTTTTCCAGAGTAAACAATGAGAACAGTGCAGTATTTTCCAATACACTGCTGAAACTGTCTAGCTTATTTTTAGTAAGAAATCATCAGTCCCAAATGATGTGAAGTGAGGGCTAGGACATGGGTGGAGAGTTTCTTTCAGGATGGGTATGCTTGATTGTGAGCAGCTGGGAATAGGGGATCAGATTTTTAGCTCTACCAAGACAGAACTTGTGAGAGGCTGATTCAATAGGTGGCACTCTTCCCTCTGAGTCAGTCCTGAATACCATGTCCTGACATGGAAGAGTGGGGTGCTGAGCTCTCCTAAGGGTGCTGTCTGTCTTCCAGATGAAATGTGGATCTAACCTGGCTTTTTAAGGAGCCCATGGCATTTGTCCATAAGGGCACTTGAGAAAAATTCCTGCTAGGTTACGATAACTGATTAAAATTTCTTAGGGAAGTTACGACTGGAAATTCAAATCAATAAATATTTACTGAGTATCTACTGTATGCAAGATATGCTATGGGTGAGATAGAGATGTATCGGGCACAGTCCCCATCTTCAAGGGGTTTGTAGTATAGTCAGCAAGGAAAAGTATAATATACTTGAAAAACTATGAGGTAATAGAGTTTTGTTTTTTAAATTTAAATGTCACAGGCAGTAAATTGCCAAATGAATGATATCAGAAGAGTGTTATAAATTCAGAGGAAAGTGAGATCAATGAAGGAAAGTCTGGGAAGCTTCATGGAAAAGGGGAAGAAATGAGTAGAATTTGGAGAGGGCAAGGGCTTCACAGGCAGAGAAAGGAAGCAAAAGGAAAGATACACTTTCACTGTCAAGAACTGTAGTTCATTAAAATTGATTTCTACCTTTAAAATTGATTTCTACCATTCATTTCATATTGAGGTGGTTCCATTCCAATGATCTCTAATTATAGCCAGAGCTACTAGTTGTATTTAGCACATCTCATGGAGAATACAGATTTTACTTATGAGCCCTATTTATTTTTTTTATCACCTAACTTAGTTTGTGAGCCACTTTGTCAAGGCAAGTGGATGAATGGCATTTTAAATACCAAGAAATGCTCAGGGACAATCAAAATAAACATTACATTTGCCTTCTCTGTGATGAACCCAAAGAGAGCCAATTACCTAAAGACCAAAAAGGATGGGGGGGAGGGTTGGAGAGAATTAGTAGATTATCACCTTCTGAGACACAAAAATTATCTCTGAGGCAAACAAACTATAGCTATAAAATTTGGAAAACAGGAAGTCAAAGAACCTAAATGAAGCACAAAGAACCTTGGTAGCACCCTTTAAAGAACTGGGAGTGGCCACAGAGCATAGATTAGGTCAGTAGCTTCCACAGAGCCTAAATACATAAATTCATCACAGGCTATTTTCTATAATACTACATGGGCTCAAACATCAAGGTGGTTTGCCAACTGTACAGAGGGGAAGCAGATGGACATGTCATGTTAGTTTCCCTTCCCAGAGAGAAAGGGTCCCTACAGAGAAGAGAAACTCATATATAGTAGACAACATCCCCAGGGACCCCAGACCACCACAGCTTTAATGTTTCCCTACTTCGAAGTTGCCACCCAACTCTTCTCACTTCCTTTATGCAATGGCATGCTGTATTCAGAGAACAGCAAAGGGCCTGGTAAAAAGATCAACACTGATAATGGTTACATTACTTCTCTCCTATTAAATACGCTGGCTGAGTGCAACCTCCCAGTGGATAGAAATTCCTGGGCACTCTTCTCAAGGCACAAATAACCATGACTGCTCCCTCTGTATTTCTGCTGTGCTGCCTTCCCCAATGTGCTAACAGTCACCTAAACACAAAAGGCATCAGAAAATCCAACCAACTAAACTCTTATTTCACACATCAGTCTAGACCAGGAGCTAAGAAAGTTAACAGTAAAGTAAATGTGTGTTTAAAACTAACAAAACAATTAAGTTGGGGGAGAGGAGTGGGGAGTAGTTACCCCCAAAACAACATTCTTTTGACTTTTCATCTATGCAATCAGAAAATCACAAACCAAAAAATGACAATAACATGCCAATGGAAGTCCCAGATAAGAAATGTTGACACATACCTCCACTCTCTGAGCAGGGAGAAAGGGGGTGATCCTAGGACAGAATACTGGCTACATCATCAGAAGAGGATGGGAGATGACTGATGGGAAGGCAAAAGGCATCAATTAAACTTATTTTCCAATAAATACATAAATCTCTCACAGAGTAAAAACAAATTCCATGCCACCACTATAGACATAATAAATTAATGACAGCACATTTCCAGTCTAGTGCCACAAGCACTTAAGTGTCTGCTATGTGCAAAGCCCCCAGCTTGGCCAGCCAGCTATGTCAACTAATCCATATACCACCAGAAAGAATGCCTGAGGCATAGGCAAGCTCACAAATGAGTATGTGAGTTTGCGGGCTCATATGTGTGAACACACATACACACACACACACACACACACCCCACTGCACAACCAGTAGGGGAATGTCCTTTACCCCAATTGAAGAGACAGAAAATTCAGTAAACAAAGAGGAAAAGGACTCAAGATAAGGAAGTCCAGCCACTGATACAAAAAATGTGACACGCACAGAACACCAAGAACAGAAAACATTCTCGGGAGAAGGGAGTTAACCAAAACACAATGAACCTCCCCTTTCAGCACACATGGGGATTTTGTGTTCTATTTGCCACAGGATCAAGGGGGCTGTGTCAGAAGCTTGAGTGCTGAGAGTCTCAAGGTTACTGCTGATCCGGAGTAGTTCACAGGGGAGCCAAACTGTCAGAGTTCTAAGAAGAGGAAAATGCTGACATCAGGAAGCTGGCAAGCCTCCCCTCAAGACTCTGCTCCCAGTTGCTAGCTACTGCCTACAATTAAAACCAATCATTTTAACCTGAGCAGGTACCTTAGGCTGAATATTTCTGTTGTATTAACATAACAGTACATTAAAATACAATACCACTTTAAGACCAAAGGCTGTTAAAGGTTTGTGTACATATAATCACACAGCCCTCGGAGACTTATAACCCACAAGCAGGATTGTGTAAGGGCAGCAGGCCTGCATATACATACTGGAAAAAATCCCAGTGTCTCAAATAGCAGTGGAAGCAGCTTGGATGGCAGCGACTGCTACTTGTGTTGCATGGGCATGCACACAAACGCACATAGGTGTCACACACACACACACACAACTTGTCCAGCCAATAGGGGAATGTCCTTACCCCAACTGAGAAGCCTTTATCCCCTCTCCCCAGCATTCTCAAAGCTGATTTTAGTTCTTTCCTTTCAACCTTGTACACTTCCTTCCAGGATGTGGAAGCCTGACATCAACCCTTCTTTCTCTGGCCCTATCTGCCATTTTCTTGTAATGGTACTGGACCCTAATTGCTCCCATCTCCATAGTACTAAACAGCATTGCCAAGATATTATCCCTGGTTCTTCCCACTTCTACACTAAATGCTAAGCCCACTTTTTTTTTTTAACAAGCATTTATTTTTTTTTCTCTCTCCCTCTTCCTACCCTGAACAATTAAAAAAGAAAAAGAGAACTCTCATAACAAATATGCACAGTCAAGCAAAACAAACCCCCATGTAGGCCATTTCAAAAAATATATGCCTCACTTTGCATTTTAAGTCCATCACCTCTCTGGCAGGAGGTTGGTAATACACTCCCTATTTGGTCCTATTAAATTATGAGTGTCAGTGTATTGACCAAAGTTCCAAAGTCTTTCAAAGTTGTTTTTCTTCATGATGTTATTGTCATCACATAAAATTTTCTCCTAGTTACACTTTCTTCACTTGGAATCAACTCACAGAGATGCTCCCAGTTTTCTAAGAAATTGTTCATTTTGTCATTTCATACAATGCAATAATATTTTATTGCTTCCATGCACCATGATTTGTTTAGCCATTCTCCAATACATGGACACCCTCTTAATTTCCAGTTTTTTGCTACTATGAAAAGAGCTGCTATAAATATTTTTGTACATGTGGTTCTTTTTCCTTGTTCTTTGATCTCTTGGTGTATGGGCTTTGTAGTAGTATCAATAGGTCAAAGGGTATGCAATATAAAGACTTTTCGGTCAGCCGTTCTTGTATCTCTCTCTCCTCTCTGTGGGAGACAGAGATTGAAGCAGGACACAGTAGTGGTGACCAGATAAGTGCTGAATTGGAATAAAAAGTTGAGGAACCGAGAGGCTCTGTCTACATATCCGCTGTAAAGTATTTAAATAATTATCCCAATGATTTGAGAAAAGGGATCCCTCCATTCTACTTTGGCTTTAATTATAAGAATTTTTTTAGAAAAAAAAGTGATTTCAAGAGCTAAAATATCTATACACTTATTTCCATTATCACTTTGGTCTACAGATATAAACTACATATGTAAATATTAGTATAGTTTCGTCCCTGAAGCTGAAGTGAGGGTAGAATGGGGGAGAGTAATACAGAACTCAAAGGGCCAAGGCTGAATGATGGAAAGTTCTTGGGAAACAGACAAGTAGGACCTGTTTTTTCTGACCAAATAATGAATCCCAGTTTCCTGGATTGCTCATTGGTTCTTCAGTATTGTGAACTGACAACAAGTTCTCTTTGGAAGTTTAACTTTATCTGGGCTTAGTTAAGCTTATGCTCAGGTGATGAGGTTTCAGTGGTTGATAGGCACAGAATGTGATGAGGTGCCAGGTATAAAATACTATCTTGATTACCAGCAACTCCTTCTCTTCTGACAGCTTGCAATTTCCCAGCCATGAACTTATAGGGAAAATACAGGTCCCAGTCGATAAGTGATCAAGAGATAGAAAGTTTTGAGAAGAAAGGCAAATGATCAACAAGTATAGTACACCATACTCAACATCACTAATACTAAGAAAAAAAATCAAAACAAAACAATGCTGAGGTTTTACCTCACACCCAACAAATTGGCAAAGATCATAAAAGATAGAAAATTGGTGATAATGGAGGGTCTATGGGAAGGCATGTATATTAATACACTATTGGTAAAGCTGTGAATTCTGGGACTGTTTTGGAAAACTATTGCTAGAAAAGTGGATAAATTGCTCATACTCTGACCCAGCAATGCCACTACTAGACATATACCCTAAGGAAGTTAGAGGAATAGGGATAGCTTCAATATATTCAATTTTACTCAGAAAAAAACTTGTTAAGTACCTGTTGTGTCCCAGATACCATGCCAAGCAAAAACAAAAACAAAAACAAAACCATTCTTCCCCTCAAGGAGATTACATTCTACTAGAGGGAAACAATATAAACACTGATGGGAACAACAAATAGATATAGATATAACTAATTTTTATATATACGTATATTAGTTTATATTATATACTATATATGTAGATAGACAGACAGACAGACAGACAGACAGACAGATAGATAGATAGATGGATAGATAGACAGACAGACACACAAAGTATTTCAGGAAGGGTACTAACAATTGGGGGAATCATTAAAGACTTTTCCTTAGGAGGTAGCATATGAGCCTTTAATGGAATTTTAACAGAAACTTTAATAGAAGTACCCTTCAAGCAAGCCTTTAATGGAACTAACAATTCCAGATAGTAGAGGTGAGAAAGGAGTGGACTCTAGGCTTAGGGACCTCTTGGACAAAAGCAGAGAGAGGAGAGATGAAACCCTGTACATGTGGAGCTGCAAGTTGTTCAATTTACCTAGAACATAGAGTCCTTGAGGGGAAATAATATGAAATTAATCTGGAAACATAAGCTGGAATAAGATTGTGAAAGGTTTTAAATGATAAACAGGAGAATTTGCATTTTATCCTATTGGTAATAAGGAACCACTTGAAACTCCTTAAGCAGGACAATGTACTATTGGAATATCAATTTGGCAACTGTATGAAAAATTGACTAGAAAACAAACAGGAAAAAAGAAAGACTGGAGGCAAGAAGAAGAATTAGGAGACTATTGAAATCTGTCAGGTGAGAGATGAGGAAGACCTGAACTAAGGTAGTTGCTGTGAGTGGAGAAAAGGGAAATATGGAAAGATGGTGTAGAGGTATAATTAACAAGACTTGGAAACTAACTGAATATGAAATGGGGGTGAATGAAGAATCAAGGATGACTGCTAGGTTGCAAACTAGAAGGATAGTGATACCTTTGACATAGAGAAGTGAGGAGGAGGAATAGGTTTAGGAAGAAAGATAATGAGTTCTGTTTTGATATAGTAAGTTTGAGATGTCTATGGACAGCAGACAGTTGGTGATGCTAAATTGGAATTCAAGAGAGAGATGAAGGCTCCATATGTAGATTTTACTTAGGTCACACAGTGGATAGAGTCCAGGGGCCTGGAGTCAGAAAGATTTATCTTCCTGAGTTCAAACCTGGCCTCAGACACTTGATAGCTCTGTGACTTTGGGCAAGTCACTTCACCCTTTTTGCCTCAGTTTCCTCATCTGTAAAATGAGCTGGAGAAGGAAATGGCAAACCACTCCAGTATCTTTGCCCAGAAAACCCCAAATGGGGTCACAAAGAATCAGACATGAATGAAAACTACTGAACAACTTAAAAATAATTAATTCCATGTGAACTAATAAATAACTAATTAAGCATAGAGAGAGAAGAAAAGGGTTCTGTCTCAATACAGAGTCCTGGGGAACACAGTATGTAGTACATACAACATGGATGATGACCGATGAGCTGAAAAAAAGTAGAAGAGAACCAAGAGAGAGTTGTCATGAAACGTCAATGAAGACAGAATATATGGCAGGAGGAGTTTTTCAATAACATCAGATACTGGAGAGAGATCAAGGAGAATGAGGGCTTTCAAAAGGCCATTGGATTTAGCAATTAAGAAATCATTGGTGACCTTGGAGAAAGCAGTTTCAGTTGACTGGTGAAATCACAAGCTGTATTGCAAGGGCTTAAGAAATAACTGGGAAGTGAGGAAGTAGAGACAATGAATGTAGACAGCTTTTTCTAAGACTTCTGCTGTGAAAGGGAAAAGATATAGGATAACCTAGGATAAAAGAAGACAGGATAGGAGAGATCTAGGATAGCTTGAAAGGACGGTAGAGACAAGGGTAGGTTTTTTAAAGACAAGGGAGATCTGTGTGTGTTTATAGGCAATAGAGAGGATTCCTCTGGGGATGGTATGTTTGGAAATGATCACAAGGTTGTTTTTTTTTTAAATCAATAAAACATTTTAATATTTTTTTTTAAAAAACTCAAAGCGGAGTCCCAGCTGTACCAGGTCCTTGCTACTAAGCCTATTGTTACATTAGAGTGTTCATCTCCTAGTCACAGGGAGTTCAAGTGGTCTAAGATCAGATAAGAGCAAATCAGCTTTTCAAGACATTGAAGTTGAAGTTCAAGACATTGAAGCTTCTGGGAAGCACCAAAAGGCCTAATCCTTTCCATAGCAAGTTGGAGAGGGAGTTGTGAGTGGATGTCAGTTCAGGATTCCCCTGTGCTTGGATGGATCCATTTAACCACCTCTAGCTATTGACTTGTGCTTCAGGGTTGAAGAAAAAGGGGAAGATGGAGAGACTCATAGCAAGTATGTGTCTGGGTTAAGAGAAAACCCAAAAGACACTTATCTTTTAGCCATGGTTTCAGCTCAGGGAAAATCTTACTGGGAATATGATGCTCTCTTTTGTTGCCAAGATCATCATCCAGACAACAGTTCTTTTTGAAACCCTAGTGTCTAACTCAGGCCAATTCAGTGGTTCAGTATAGGGATTAGAATGCAATGAGACGCTCTTGGGTCATAAAATGAAATCAAAAACAATTTTATTTTCAATACTACTTTAAAAGAACAATTCTTAGCTAAATTCAAATAAAACACAACTCTCTTCTACTTCCAAATTCACTGTCGTGCAACACTCAGGTCTGGAAGAAATCGTGCTGGCAGGGCCTAATCCCTAACCCTCTCTACCCCAGAAAATATTTAACAGGCTTTGGAAGGCATAGGGGTAGGGAATATGTATACCCATGACACACGTTAAAGTTAGTCTGCATCACTAACATTTTCTCTCTCACTTTTTAAAGTTTAGACAATCAACAAAATGATAAATCAAACTTTGGAGATGTAAATGCTCACCCTGGAAATTTAACAGATGACTCTCAGAGCCAGAGAGAGCTGACTCCAGCACACCCCTGCTTCTGGGCCATGGGAATTCTGATAAAACAGCCAGAGCACCAATTCCAATAGGTTGGGCCTTTATGCCTCAGGGGCAAGGAGGTCAAATCAATCATTTAAGGCCTAGTTCCCGCAGGCCAACCAATCCCAAGGAAAGACTCTCTGCCCCCTTGAAGGGAAACCAGCCCAGCCTACTTAAAACAGGTGTCACTCCCACCAGTCTGGAATGTACCAGATAGACAATGGAGATGTAAGTCCACTCCATATCTGAAAGACCTGGCAATTTGCTGGCTTACAAAATAGCCCCAGACTCTGCCAATGTGTGAATTTGTTTTGCTCGACTATACACTTTTGTTAAACTTTTTCTTTTCTTTTTCTTAACTTTTGAGGGACTGAAGTTTCAGAGGAAGACAGTAGGAATCCTGACTAGTAATAGGGTTAACAAAAACAGAAAAAGAAAGAAAGGAAAGAAAGGGTTACTGAAGCGTTTTTTTTAATGCACAGAAGAGAATGGAACAACAGAAATAACAGAGAAGCAGGACAGCTTTGAAAGTTATACACGTTGAATTTATGATATTCTTACTTTGTATATGGAAATAGTCATTTTGTCTGGTGTTTTTAAAGTTCAGAATAAATTTTTTTTTAAACAGCCTCCAGAAAATGGTCAAAGATAATGCATCAAAACCACCTACTGCCTATTGGGAAATTGTGAGACTTTCTGAAGAGATAGTGATTGGTGGCGAACTAAGCAGACTGTGAGTAGAGGGGCTGTCAAAGCCTGATAATTGCTCAGAAGATGATTGTGAGGGTAGCAGAATTGGGCAATGGTACCCACCAAGAAATCGGGGAACTCAACTAAATCTATCCCAACTACAGACGGACCTCTCTACAGATAATAGGGAAAGACTGAACCCAGAAGCAACTCTTGTACAACCTAACGCTCTAGTCAGAGAAGTTCCTGGATAGAGAGTAGCTACAGGATACCGTGCTAGCCAGCCTCTGCCATCCACAAGCTCACGATTTGGTTTTCAAGCCAACACAGTCAACCCCAGACTCACTTGAGGCTCCCAGGAAACTAAGGTTGTACACAGGAGTCTAAGAGCCATCTATAAGTTTTGGATTGGCACTCTAGGCCAAGAGGCCTGTGGATGCTGATAATCAGGTACCCACAAGCTCAGGAGGGTCTGGTAGGATTGCCAGCATTATTTGGCTAGTGAATAGACATAATTATAATCATTCAGGAAAATGGGAAACTAACCAAACAAGATTCACTGATGGATTTTGGTGTTTTCCCACATTGTGCATTTTGCTATAGAACCATGTTTCCTTAATATGATCACTGTTGGTATGAATGTGTGAAAATGATACTCTATATTATATTCCTGAAATATACTTCTGGGACATATATCCTAGTATATAGTAGGCAGTGTTTCAGCATATGATTTATATGTGTTTATGGTATGTGACTATTATATATAACCACGTATTTAGTGGTAACTACAATTCCCAGGTTATCAGCTATGGTAGGCCTGAACCCTTGTTAATCATTTAAGAACCATATGCCATATGAACTCTGATAAGATTCTTTTGTAGTGGGGAAAGTACTTGAGAGACCAATCCTCAAGCCTCCCCAAGTCACTAGAGAGCTTGGCAGAATTGGAACTACGGACATATGCACAAAAGCACCCTGGTTGATTTGCTAGAGACAGCAACTGTTCAGGTGGAGGAGGGCAGAGAATGAAAAGGGAGTGAAGTTGGCCCCCTCTCCCCAGCCAAAAACGTAATGACAAAAAGCAAGAGGCAAATAACCAGATGTTAAACTAAATTTAAAGACTTTCTATAGGCCCTGCATTCTTTTTATAAAATGGGGGGGAGGAGAGGAAGGGATGGGGGTGGAATTTCCTTAATTGAATTGGAAAGGGTGATTGCCATTGGTAAATTGAAGATAAGCCACACCCTTCATTTGTCCTTAAAATGCTAGTTTATCAACCCTGCAATCTGTCTAAACTGGAACCAGCAGCCTAGGAAGAATCCAGCACCTGAAAGGGAATGGGTCTGTCTCCACTCCAGTGTCCATGTTGTTTTCCAGCTATTAACTCACTTCATAGAAAGTCAGCCCATTTGAGAGGGTTTGAGAGAGTACTGAGAAACATCCAGCAGAGATCAGAGAGACGCAGTCTCTTTATGAAGATACTGACACAGAGAAGAGCAGCATTCCAGGCAGGAATTCAAGGAGCAAGACCTCCAGCAAAAGAGAAGAGAGTTTATGGATTCAAGAGAGCACTAGCTCTGGAAGTCAAGGTACAAGGAGAAACAGACCCAGGGAGCCCAGCTGAATGACCCACTGAGCAGAGAGGTACTACATGTGCAGAGAATACACATATCCAAGGAGACTCATACCTTTGGACACCTTAAAGAACAGCAAGGTGACTCAGTAGATAGAGCTCTGGGCCTGACATCAGGAAGACCTAAGTTCAAATCTGGCCTCACATTCTTACTAACTGTGTAACCCTGGGCAAGTCACTAGTGCTGTTTGCCTCAGTTTCCTCATCTGTAACATGAGGATAATAATAATAATACCTACTTGCCAGAGTTGTTGTGAGGATCAAATGAGATAATAATTGTAAAGCTCTTAGCGCAGTGTCTGGCACATAGTAAGTACCATACCAATGCTAGCTATTATTAACTATTATTATTACCTTTGGGTAGAAAGGTAGTCCTGAGAGAGTGCTATATATACCTATTTATGTGCATGTTGTCTCTGCCATTAGAAAGAAAGATCCTCGAGGGAAGGGGCTATTTTTGTTTCTCTGTATCCTTATCATTTAGCAGAATCCCTGACATATAGTAAGCACTTAATAAAATGATTATTGATTGATTGATTGATGGGAAATAATCACATTGAGAATACAGTGAGAAGAAGACATACTACTATTCAAAGAGAGTCAGAGAGAACAAGGGATAAGGAAGGGGGAATTTATTGGAAGCAGTCCATCTAACTTTCAAAATTAGTGAGTGAGGGAGGGCTGGCTGTTCAGCATCAGAGACCAAGAAAGATTTAGTTTAGGCATCTAGGAGCCTCGGCCACTAGAAGAGATTGTCCTCAAAGCATTTCTGTCAGTGCTGTGGAGAGTGATGCTGTGGTCGATGGCAGCCTGTTGACCAAGAGGGACCTTTGTTGCTAGATGAGACCCTTGAAGGCATCAAGTCCAGCCCCCCATTTTGCAGATAAGGAAACTGATTCCCAGAGAGGTGAAGCAACTTACCTAAAGTCATATAATCAACAAGTAAGAGAAGTCAAAGGATATGAAGAAACAATTTTCCAAAGAATTGCAAACACAGGAAAATGTGGTCCAAATCACTAATAGTAAGAAAAATATGAATTACAACAATGCTGAGGTTTCATCTTCCAACATTCAAGTTGGCAAAGATGGTTGGTTGGTTGTTATCCTTCCTTACAGAAGACGACCAAAATGACAGCACTATGTTCGAGTCAAGTTGTGGTGTGTATGATCGTGCCTTATCAGACCAACAGGAGCTTGGAATGCTCTACCACAGGTCCAGCACAAATAGTCCATATGAACGTTTGGGGTGGATTCTCTAAATGTTCTCATCTTGTGTTTATTGTGAGGTACTTCAATTCTGCTGTGCTCATAGAGCACAGCGCCTTCTCTGATGAGGAAACACCATTCTGAACAAAGATGACAACAGATAGGAACAGTCAATATTGTGGGAGGGCCTATGGGAAGAAAGATACCCTGATACACTGTTGGTGGAGCTGTGGAGTGTCAATTTGGAATTTGAAGACAGACACAAAAGTCCGTATGGACAAAAATATTTGTGTTTTTGCAAAGACCTGGGAGCAAAATGTGTGGATGCCCATTAGTTGGGGAATGGCTAAGAAAACTATGTATGTAAATGTAATAAAACATCTTTTTGTGATGAGAAATTCAGAGGAATGTGGAGGAATTTATCTGAATTGATGCAGAGAAAATAAGCAGAACCAAGAGTATAAATAATATATAGATAATAATGACTACAGCAGCATAAAGGAAAAGATCACTAAATGGGTGTCAAACTCAGAATAATTAGGCTAATGAGTGTCCTGGAGAACAGATGAGGAAACATACCTCCCTTGTCATGGCAAACAGCCAGGGGGCTGCGGGGATAGAAGGTTGTATACACTGTCAGATGTGGTTGCTCTGTCATATGTTTTCATTTAATTGCTTGTTAACAAGGAAGAGTTCGGTCTGGAAGGGTGGGAAAGATTTGAAATTACCATAATATAAAAATAAGGGGTATCAATAAAACCTATTAAAAATTGCATCCCAGATTACCAGAGCTGGAAGGGACCATATTGGTCATCTAGTTAATTTTACAGATAAGAAAATTTAAGGCCTAGAACAGGGGTGGGAAACCTGCAGCCTCAAGGCCATATGTGGCTTTCTAGGTCCTTAGGTGTGGCCTTTTGACCAAGTCTGTTTTACAGAACAAATTCTTTTATTAAGGGGATTTATTCTGTGAAGTTTGGATTCAGTCAAAGGTTTGCACTTGAGGACATAGAGGGCCACATGTGGCCTCAAGGCCACAAGTTCCCCACCTCTGGCCTAGAAGGTAACTGACTTGCCCATGGGCATAAAGCTAGTAAATGCTACACAGCCATTATAGTTACAGTGTGTCTGACTGGTTGATCAGAACAACATGAGCTCAACTGGGGTTCAAATCTAGCCTCCTCGACTATAAGTCTAGTATCATTTATGCTACACCACATCTTCTCACAACTCACAATAATCATCCGACCTAATTGTTCTGGTCAGAATTAGTTACTCACAACACACTCAATGTGAGACTTGAGCCATTTACACCTATGGTGTCTCAATGTGGGACTGAATCAATTCCAAGTTTTTTAATGATGTACGGAGTTAGTAGGGATAAGTCAGCCCATAGCCAGTGTCGGCCGTGTCACCACCTTCACTGGGCTGACTATGCCTTTGTTTAGCCCTCTGGCTTAATTATCAGAGGAATTAGAAATTCCCCATTCAATACTGCCAGCAGCACCAGTACCAGTTGTTTGAAAATGGCACCTCCTGCCCTTCATTGGAGGACAGGGTGACCCCTCTGCCTCTCCAGCTGCCTGCTTCTGTGTCATCCCAGGCATATATCAGTGGCTTTTGGAAAGAGGGACTTAGACTGTCAAAGCACTCAAATCAAAACACGTCTTTACCTAGCTGTTACATCACTGCCAGCAGATACAGAAGATGTATGAGGGAATGGGCTATTTTCATGTCCTACCCACTCTATGTGGTGCTTCAACATTTGACATCCAGAAAACTATGCAACCTGCTTAGAAAATTCAAGCAGGCTAACCAGAAAGCTCTGGAAATAATGTGAGGAAAATGTAATGAGTTTTTGACAGCCTTTCAATTCAATGCATAGGGTCATAGATTTAGTGAAGATCACAGAGAATAGTTACAATGTAATAATAATAATAACAGTTAATATTTATGTAGTGCTTACTATATGCTTATTCTAAGGGCTTTACAAATATTATCTCATTTGATCCTCACAACAACCCTGTGAGGTATTTGCTATTATTATCCCCATGTTACAGATGAGGAAACTGAAGCAAACAGAGGTGAAGTAACTTGTCCAGGGTTACACAGTTAGTAGGTGTCTGAGGTCACATTTGAACTCAGGATTTCCTGACTCCAGGCTCAGTGCTCTCTCCACTGGTCCCATCTTGCTGCCAATTCATGGGACAAAAATCCAAGAGAGTCAGCAATAAAACCCTATATCCTTAGGGCAGCTAGGTGGTACAATGCATAGAGCACTGGCCTTGGATTCAGGAGGACCTGAGATCAAATCTGTCCTCAGACACTTACTAGCTGTGTTACCCTGGGCAAGTCACTTCAACCTGTTTGCCTCAGTTTCCTCATCTGTAAAATGAGCTGGAGAAGGAAATGGCAAACACTCCAGTATCTTTGCCAGGAAAACCCCAGATGGGGTCACTAAGAGTCAGGCACAACTAAAAGGAATCAGCAAGAATAATGTGAATGCTCAGAATACAGATAAGGAACAAGGTATGCTAAAGTTACTGAGGCAGAGGCAAATTCAGCTTCATAAATATCACTGAAATCTGGTGGGACTGAATCCATGACTAGAACGTACGAATATGGAGGCAGATGCCTTAATTCTAAAGCAATAGGATAATTAAAGAAAGGAAGGGAGAATGGAATCACATTGTAAGAAGATATAATAATCAATATTATGTCTTAATAACAATATATAAGACATAATAATGAGAAGAAACACAGGAACCACAAGAGGAAAGCATCATAGAGAGTATTTGAGGGGAAATCGAGAGAGACTGAAAGGGAAGTGATGGCGTCTTCAGAACACACCATCAAGCCCCTGGACAAAAAGAAGAAATAGATGAGAAGTTTGGGAAACTCTGGTATAGAAATAGGAGACAGTAGTGATAGGGAACTTTAAATATCTGGACATCTGCTGGAGTTCTCTTACTCTGTAAAAAGCAGAGCAACTAATCATTTCTTGGCTTGCTTTAATGATAGCTTCATTTTTCAAAAAGTAGAGTCGGGCCTGAATTCTAATCCAGCCTTAGACACTTACTAGCTGTGTGATGTTAGGCAAGTCACTTAACCTCTATCTGCCTAGGAGGCCACTAGGTGGTCAGTGGATGAGCACTGGGCCTGGAGTCAAAAAGACCTAAGTTCAGATCTGGCCTCAGACACATACTAACTGTGTGACCCTGAGCAAGTCACTTAACCTCCAGTGCAGAAGGAAATGACAAACCACTCCAGTATCTTTGCCAAGAAAAAAATGTGGACAGTATGGTCCACGGGGTCATGAAGAGTTGGAGGCAACTGAGTAACTCATAAACAACCACAGAGGAAGCTATTCTAGACTTGCTCCTCACCAACCAGGAAGGGACCAGCTGCTGCAATAAAAATGATGGATACCCTCAAAAACTCACTAAACTTGGCGTACCCCAAAGAATAGGAACCCAGCAATACCATTGCTGAATCTATACCCTGAAAAGATCAAAGAAAGAGGAAAAGGACCCATATGTACAAAAATATTTAGAGCAGCTCTTTTTGTGGTGGCAAAGAACTGGAAGCTAAGGGACATAGCTAAACAAACTATGGTATATGAATGTAATAAAATACTACTGTGCCATAAGAAATGATGAAAGGAATGGCTTTAGAGAAACCTGGGAAAACTTGGAAGAAATAATATGGCATGAAGGGAGCAGAGCCAGGAGAATAATTTCTATAATAACAACACAACTGTAAAAATAAACAACTTTGAATAACTTAAGAATGCTGGTCAATTCAATGACCAATTGTGAATCCAGAGGACAAATGAGGGAACATGCTACCTACCTACTAACAGATAGGTAATGAACTTAATATGCAGAATGAGAGATATATTCTTTTGACAGCCAATGAAGAAATTAATTTTACTTGACTACCTAAATTTGTTACAAGAGGTTCACTTTTGTTTTTGCTTCAACTGAGGGAGGAGGAATGTGGACAAAAAAATAAAATCTATTTTTGTTGGATTTTTTAAATTAATTTTTTTTCAATGATGGGCACCTTGGGGGGAGAGTGACCACTCTATATTAGAATTTGTGATAGAAAAGTCAGGCACAATCTGACACTGACATGTACCCTAGGTATTGGGAGAGTAGATTTCAGAGACAGGGATAAATAGGCAGTATCTCATGACCTAAAATTCCATTGAGAAAGACATTCCAGGAAGGATGGGAATTTCTAAAGAAAGACATTCTCAAGATACCAACAGCAATAACTCTGCTAAAGAATATGGAGGTAAGTTTCTAGGCATGGACTGCCCTGGGTTCTCACAGTCATTCACCGATAAGACCTTTATGTTGGCATTAAAGATGTCTCTTCCATGGGTTATGATTTCTCTCTGGCTTTGGCTTCTAGGTACCTATTGAAATCACATTAAAGGTGATTGACCTATTCCTTGTCAATTCAAACCCTTTGAGCTACACCTTTGGATTTGGCCTTTAAAAGATTCACCTGGAGACAGCCAGAGCTGAGAAATTCAAGAAAGAGAAAGGCCACAGAATCTCAGATTTGGTTCACTAGAAATGAAGCCTGTATATCAATGAAGCCCCACCAAGTAATCACATGGCCTTAGGGCAAGAGAAACCATATAGTTCCAGAGATGGCAGCAGAAAAAGAGAGCAGTGAAAAGAGTTCTCTATAAGCAGAGATATTCTGGGTTACATCTTTTAGGGAGAAAAGGAAGAGTTCCTGAATAATGCCAAGTCTGTGGACCGAGGGAAAGAATTCTGGGATGGAGCAACACAGTCAGAGCCAAGCAGCAGTGCAAGACAGAGCTGAAATATGAATATACAACTCAGAGCTTACTGGTAAGTAGCATTATGAGTTATATGGACTACACAGGTCCCAAGAGGGAGGGAGAAGAGGAAAGATTTTTACTCTCAAAGTAGGTTGACCCGACTGGCTCTTTTTCCTTTACTATTGAACTGCTTGGATCTCATTTTGATTCTGTTTTCCCTGCAAGAAGAATGACCTTTGACCCAGAAAGGGCAAAACCAAAATGGTTAAATGGGAGTTGAAACCCAAGATAAAAAGGGAGATAGTAAGAGAAAACTTAGCAATCCTTGTTGAATTCAAGTTGCCAGGCCAGTATTCCCTCACAATACTGAAAGAACAAGTAAAAGTGATCACTGAGCCACAGCCAGTGTAATTGCTGAAAGACCACGGAGAATGGGAAATGTACCACAGAGCCAGGGTAGGGCAATTTTCTAAAAAGGTAAGAGAATACAGTCTATAAACTATAGGACTTCTGATTCCTGAAAACATTTTAGAACATATTATCAAAAGGAGGGTGAATGAATTCTAGAGAAGGAATTGGTGGTCACAAAGAGCCAGCATGGTTTCATCAAAAGTAGATCACACCAAACTAAACCTGTTTGCTTTAAAAAAAAAATGTGGGTTATTAGATTAGTAGATCAAGAGGATGTTCCAAACACAGGTTACTCCTCAGATTTTAGCTAACTAAGCACTTGAGAAAATTCTTTCTTGCTATTCTGACGGACAAGATAGAGACAGGAGCTTGATGATAGTAATTTAGTGGATTCACAATTGGTTGACCTCTGACTCAGAGAATATCCATTAATAATTTTATGTCAACTGGGAAGATCTCTAGTGGAATATCCCAGAGTCCTGGCATAGTAGCATAGATTTTTTAGAAGTAGTAGAAATCACAGAGGTCACCTAGTTCAACCTCATCAAAAATGAAGACCCAAAAGGTTAAGTGATTTTTTTTCCCAGTCGCATAAGCTAGAGAGCCACAGAGCTGAGATTTAGAAGCAGGTCTTCTGCCTCTGAATCCAACATTCTTTCTATTATGATAACATGTTTGAGACATATCAGATTCCAGAAGAACTCTTTATTTGTATGGAGGAGAGGGGAAGAGAGAAGAATCAGGCCTGAACAAGTACAGAGCTGGCTGGCCACAGAAGATCCCAGATCAAACTATAATCTCAGCTATACTCAGAGTGACTTGAACCCCTAGAGAATAAACCAAGAACTAGCCCTATTTCTCCACAGTCCTTTAGCTTGGAAATAACCAGAGTCCATCCTGCTACACATCCCTTTCTACCCCTAACTGTTGACAAAAATCAGGCTCCTTCCAGAACCTGCTTCTATCTAAAAGTGTTAGCTAGAAATAGAATTAGCACATAGATACTTCAAACATACCACATTATTCTTGGTGGGCCCATTACGTGCCTAGACACTCATAATCCCATCACAAATCTATATACTCTCTAAACAATCACAAATCAATTCTATCTCAAAATTTTCTTTTGTCTGACAAGGTAACTATAGTTCAACTGAATTTACAAGTACAAGTAGAAATATACTTGTAAAATAAATCAATAAGCATTTACTAAGCACCTACTATGTAGCATATGCTTTGTAAGGCACTGGGGATTCAAAGACAAAAATGAAAGTCTCTGGCTTGAAGAAGTTTGTATTCTATCAGGTTAGACAACGTATACAGAGATATAACCCATATACTCATATGGGTATGCCTTGGAAGCCACTACCCAGAGTTCCCCAAAATTCCAGGAATTTTGACCTGGGGAAAACTTTCTTCTGCTGAGAAGCCACATGACCAAGATACATAGAACTTATGCAAAGTGGCAGAAGAGAAAAAAGTCTTTGAGCCATGCTGGTCTCCCATTCTTCTTCCAAGGAGACAGCTAAGGAAGTTGGAGGTATGTGGGACTGAGTTCATGGTACGGCAGGGTGTTCATGAGGTCAGTTTAGAAAAGCAGGTGGAGTTGAAATCTGGTAGGCCAGTGAGAGCTGACTGGAGTGGAGATCTGACCAGGGACCAGCAACAACTATAGTTGGTAAGACTCCTAGAATTCAGATGCAGACCCTTTGTTTCTCCCCTATTCCTTGGAGCACTCCAAGGAGAACCCTACTGCACCTTTACCTGTCTTACCATTTCATTTCTCATTCCCTTTCTAACAGGTAAATAGGAGGGATGGGGAAACAAGAAAAAATTCAGCACCTCTCCCTCCTTCCAACCATCACAACATGCAACTGGAAACCGTGTTCATTTTTAATGCTTATCTATCTGTGTGGCTATACTTTTTGAACTATAGCCATTAACAATTTTGTATCCAGGCCCATGAGTTTGAGGCTTGGGTCTGAGAGACTGGAAGTCACACAAGTAGTGAGTGACTAAGCTGAGATTCCAACCCTGTTCCTCCAAATTCATATTTAGGCATCCTTCCACTATACCAGGCTGCTTCCCTATTGTAATATGTAATTCTTTTAATTGGCTTGGAATATTCATAACAAGAAACTAAAAAATAAAATAAAATAAAATAAATACGGGATAATTCAGCTCATCGCATTCTGGAATCTTGGACATAACTGCTGTTTTTCCTTCTTAATCCTTTCTTCCAGGGCTATGACCTCTTATGAATTATGAATTATAAATTATAAATTTTTCAGCCTGAGCATTTATACATCAAAAAAATCATCAAACACTACAAATTGGGGCTTGATTTATCGTTTTGTTGATTTCTATACTTAAGAAAATGATGGAGAAAATGTTAAGAATGCAGGTTTAACGTAAAAGTGTGTCTAGTTTCCTTTTATTTATTTATTTATTTATTTATTTTTGTGAGGAGGGCAGATTGTTAAACATTTACCAGCACACGGCTGTCTTCTTCTAAGGTCTCCTTCTCCATCCCTGACATTTTTCCATTTTTGTTTCCCACCCCAGAAACTCCAAAGAACTTTTTAAAATAACATTTTAAATGGAGTAACTGAGGTTTTAGCATAATCCTTGCACAAATCTTTAAAAAAAAAACAAAACCCTGGCCCCAGGTAGCTCTGCTGCTCTTACTACTATCAACACCCCTCCCCCGGACTTTACTTCTTAGTCCCTGACTGTGGCCAGGCCCTTAACATGGCCCTGATCTTTACTGAATATAGCAATGTACAGAGCTGAAATAAACAAATAAACACTATGGTAGCAGTAAAAACCCAGAACAGAAGGTAGAAAGCCCATTACTCTTCATTATTGACCTGAAGGGATGGAATTTCAGTCGGGATGGGGGAAGTGATCATACTTTATCAAAGAAGGAGATGGAGAGCGGAAAAAGGCCCAGGCTGCATCATCCCTCACGGTATTAGTTACGAAGACTAAATAAAAACAAGATGCCTGGGTAGTTGTTAGGAGATGATCCTGATAGGTCATAAGGAATGCTTTCTCCCTTAGTTCTCCAAAACCTTTCTGGATGATGGTACCCTGTCATAATCACCCCTTGCTAACCCAAGCATTTGTAGTTAGTTGTGCATACTATGGAAACTTATGAGGGAAATACTCAAAATAAAACAGGGAGGAAAAAAGAAACGGGGAAAAAAAAAAACAAGCCGTGGAACTGTGCCCCAACATCTTTGGTAACAAAGTAATGAAACCCATACAGAAGTATTTGGTCCATCATTTTCTAGCCAGGGAAGTCAGGTCTATGGGGATTCCTGGTCAGGGGGTTCTCTTTTCCATTAAGTTGCCCATTATTTGGAAATACCACCATAGATCATCAACCAGGACAAAAGTTACATCAGCCGAAGCCACCAAGCTACAGGGACAGGGTAGGGAGAGGGCGAACCGTTTCAGGGCTCACCCCGAAAGAACAGCAATAGTTCTGCATTCTCGGCACTCTTCCTTGACCATCCAATGTTTCCAGCTACAATGCACAATACACATAGGCAGGAAGGAAGACAGCATGAAAAACTATATTGAGCAGCATTTATAATGTAAGCAGCTTGGGAACTTCCTCTTTAAAAGTACAATAAAATCAGTACTCTACATGCTGCTTGCTAGTGCTCCATGTTACCTCTTCAATAACCTTTTTTTTTAAAGATTCAAGTATACACACACACACACACACATATACATACACACACACGTACACACATACCTACATACATATAGATAAAACATCTGGATGACAGATTAAGGGACTTTTATTATTAAGCAAGGAAAGAGAAAGATAGGGGTTTTTGTGCTCTTCTCCCAGAATCTGGGACCCATTTTTAGAAATTATGTATTTCCACTTTTGTAGCATTACATAGGTTAAAGGTAAAAAGTTCAAATCTATACCTCTGCCTCCTAGAATCACTTGATTTCTTTGAAACTCAACTTTGCTGGTACCCTCCCTGAGATTATTCTGTATTTCCTTTTTTTTTTTTAAGAAATTTAATATTTTGGGGGCAGATAGGTGGCGCAATGGATAGAGCACTAGGCCCTGAAGTCAGGAAGACCTGAGTTTAAATGCAGCCTCAGACCAAACACTTGACACCTACTAGCTGTGTGACTTTGGGCAAGTCACTTAACCCTGATTGCCTCACCAAAAATAAATAAATAAATAAAAATTAAAATAAAAAAAAGAAATTTAATATTTTGGTTTTTCCCCAATTATATGTAAAAACAATTTTAACATTCTTGTTTTAAAACTGTGAGTTCCAAATATGTATTTCCTTTGTACAGGAAGCAGTATGGCAAATATGGAGCCAGACCTGCCTCTGGGACATACTGGCTATTTGACCTGGGGCAAGTCACTTAACTGTCAATCCTCTAGGCAACTAACTCCCTAAAATTATAAATCTTCAGCACAGGGAATTTCCTTCACTCAATGAATTCCTGATATCAATGAAATCAGAGGTCCAGTCCATATTTCTATTTACTTTGTTATTTATTTTGGTTTGATTTAACTGTGTATATGTTCCGTTTTCAACAATGACAGAAATTTTGAAAGGCCCCCAACATATACATTGGATGGATTCTCTGAAGCAAACTTTATGGGAAAACTTGGAGAGTTTTTGTTGTTGCTGAGTTGTTTTGGTCGTGTCTGATTCTTCATAATCCCATTTGGGGTTCTCTTGGCAAAGATGCTGGAGTTGTTTGCCATTTCCTTCTTCAGCCCATTTTGCAGACAAGGAAACTGAGGCAAATAGGGTTAGGTGACTTGCCCAGGGTCACACAGCTAGTTAGTGTCTGAGACCAGATTTGAACTTACGAAGATGAGTCTTTCTGATTCCAACATCTTATGAGAGGACAAAAGACAGACACTCCCACAAAACGCACAGGCACAAGGGTGGGGGGGGGGGTTTGCAGTCTGCAATCAGTAGAGGGAATATCCACACTGTTGAGATGACAAATTCATTTGGTTACTTGACTATCTGCTATCCATCCTCCTCCCCAATAGAACAGAAGCTCCTTGACAGCAGGGACTGTTTTGTTTTTGTTTCTATTGTCCCAGCACCTAATTCACTATCTGGTATATAGTAGACATTTAATAAATGCTTATTGAATGAATGAATGCCTATGACACAGATTCTGTGAGGGTGTGTTTAGTAATCAATCCATCATTTAATGAACAAATCAATTAAACCTTTTGGGACTAGTTTCCTTCATCTGGAAACTCAATTCAATTCAACAAATGTTCATGGACCATCTGCAACATGCAAGGCACCATGCTAGATGCTAAAGACACAAGGAAAAAAAAAAGATTCTCTAATCCCAAGGACCTGATATTCTACTGGAAGCAGCCTTTCAGAGATCCAAAGTATTCTTTGCTATGTGATGGATCTGCGATCTCTTCAGCACTTCCTCACGCGGTGCAACCCTTACCCATGTCCTTCTTTTCCAACGTACAAAGGTGAGCAGAATGAACCTAATCGGAAGACCATGAAAAAGGGGCAAACCTGCCAGATCGTGCCACCGTGACAGCAGAAGTAAAATGCCTATTCGCTGAGTGAAGCCAAGTTTCTAATCATCATTTAGGATTTACTGAACTCTCATAATTTGCTAGATGCTGCTTCTCTGGCTTTCTCCAAGTCCTAGCTAAAACCTTGCCTTCCACAAGAGGCCTTTCCAGATCCTCCTAACGCCAGTGCCTTCCTGCTGTTGATTATTTCCAATTTATCCTGTATGTTGTTGATTAGACAGAGTTGTTTGCATGTCGTCTCCCCCACTAGACCATGAGCTCCTTTTGGGCAAGGATTGTCTTTTATCTTTCTTTGGATCCCTAGTGTTTAGCACAGTCCCTGGCACATAGTAGGTACTTAAAAAATGTTTATTGAATGACTGATTTATATTCAAATATTGATCCGCATAAATATATTACATACAATATGAGCAATAGAACAGTATAGATTAATATAAATCAACTTATAATATTGCACTGAAGTTTTCATCTAAAGTAATCTTTCAGTATAGAGCTGATCCAGAGCTCTTGAAGACTACGCCAGTACAGCAGAAGCTCTGGCAAGTCTTATACCACGCTGGCAGGACTTCGAATATGAGTTTGGTGATGGTACGTACATAGATTGTCTACGTGAGAACTGGCCTAATCAATCAATTAACAAGCATTTTATTAAGTGCTCTTCACTATGTGCCAGGCACCACGTTATGTGCGTTTAGTATAAAAAAAAAAAGATCTCTACCCTCAAAGAGATTATATTCTAATAATCAGGAGAAATATTCCTATAAAAAGGCAGTTAGGTGGTGCAATGAATGTATACTAGACCTGGAGTCAGGAAGATGAGTTCAAATCCCACTCCAGACATGTACTAGCTGTGTGTGACCCTGGGCAAGTCTCTTACCCTCTATCTGCCTCATTTTCCTTTTCAGTGAAATGAGAATAATAGAACCTGTGCCCCAAGGTTGTTGAGAAGATAAAATGAGATATTTGTTAAGTGCTTTTCAAACCTTAAAGCATTATATAATCATTAGCTACAATTATGCTAGCTGTTACATAAATAGGCACATAGATAACACGCCTAGTAGAAGAAAGGTAACCTTAGTGTGGTGAGCATTAGCACCTGGGGTGGGGAGGCAGGGGAGGATAAGGAAAGGTTTCTTGCCCCAAGTGGCCTTTGAGTTGAGAGCTGAAGGAAGATGGGGATTCTTGGGGACAGAGACGAAGAAGGAGAGTATTTCAGGCATAGGGGACAGACAGTCCATGCAAAGGGAGTGAGAAGGCAGATAGAATGTAGTGTGAGGAACAGCCAGACAAACGGGACGACCGTAGAGTGATGTACAAGAAGACTGGAAAGATGGCTAGGGGGGTGGGGAGGGGAGAGGGCAGGCTGTGAACACCTTTAAACACCAAACAAATTAGTTTTTATTTGATCTAAGAGGTAAGAAGGAGCCATTGGACTTTATTGAGTAGGGAGGCAACATGATCAGATCTATACAGTTAAGGCCAGAGAGCATTGTTACCAAAAAACTTGGCCTCTGGGTGATGTAATGTATTTCAGCTACAGCAACTTTTTCGTTTATTTTATTCTGAACTTAACAAAATAAGCATTTCCATAACATAATACAATGATTGTACACGAAACTGCAAATCTATTATGTGCAACTTGCTATTCCTTTTAAATATATAATAAAATTATCATGTAACTTTTTTTCTTTTCTTCTCCCCTCCCCCACACTAAAGATGGCTACCATTAGATACAAATATGTATGTATATGTAAAACCATTCTATACATAGTTCTATTTATCACTTCTTTCTCCGGATACAGATAGTGTCTTCCTTTGTGTGTCCTTTGTAGCTAATTTGGGTATTTATAATAGTCAAAATGACTTAGTCACTACCAAAGCACCAAGGATTATGATCTGCATTGGTAAAGGAACTATCCTGTGATGAAATCCCAGATTCTTGGAGAATTCAAACATACTACCCCAAAGAAGATTAAACACTTCCCTTCCTTCTTTGTAGCAATTGGAGTCAGTGAGTGGGAACATCGAATAGAATGCCAGACTCAGTTACTATATTTGTTAATTTTGCTGACTTGCTTTCCCCACATACACACTCATCCTTTTTTTTGGATTCTTTTTTTATTTTGTTTTTGTTTTTTGTTTTTTGTTTTTTTTGGCTAGGTAATGGGGTTAAGTGACTTGCCCAGGGTCACACAACTAGTAAGTGTCATGTGTCTGAGGCCAAATTTGAGCTCAGGTCCTCCTGACTCCAGTGCCAGTGCTATCCACTACACTACCTAGCTGCCCTTAGATTCTTTTTTTAGAGGGGATGGCTTGTTATATATTTAGAAATAAATATGAAATAAAAACAATTTTTTAAATCAATAAAAATTCATTTTTTTTATTTTGAAAAATACATATACAATTTACATATAGGTACATTACCTGCTTTAAGCAAATCCAATATATGAAGATCCCAAAGAGATTAATTAGAAAACCATAGGATCGTAGAGATAGAAGGGACTATAGAAGTCAACTAGTCTAATTCCCTCATTTTAAAGATAAGGAAACTGAGGCCAAGTCACTTACCCAAAGTTGTGCAGGTTGTAAGAAGCAGAGCTAGAATCTGAACCCAGGTCCTCTGACTCCGAATCCAGTTCTTTTTCCATGGTATCACATTGCCTCCCAAATGACTGTTCACACTGCAAAAGGATGCCCACCTTTTCAAAAGGATTCACTGTTGTTCTCCTTAAATAACAATCATAATAATAGTTATCATTTATATAGTGCTTCAAGGTTTTCAAAGTGCATTGCAAATATCATCTCATTTGATTCTCAAAACAACCCTGCAAGGTGGGTGCTAACCTCCATATACAGATGAGGAAACTGAGGTAAACAGAGGTATAGTTACTTGTCCAGGGTCACACACACCCAGTATCTAGTAAGAGTCTGAGGTAGGATTTGAACTCAGTTTTTCCTGACTCCCAGTCCAGTACTGTATCCACTCTACCACCAAGGTATGTTTTAAATAATTCCAATTTGTTTGGGGGGTATTTTGCATAAATTTTTTCAAGAACACCTCCAACAAAGTAGTGGGAAAAACCCTGGGTTCTGTCAAAAGACCTAGGTTTGAATCCTAACTCTAGTACTGACTAATTATATGACCTTGGGCAAATCACTTGTCTTTTCTGGACCTCAGTTTCCTCCTCTGAAAAGTAAAGAGACAGGCCTAAATTACCAAAGTCCCTTCCAGCTTGAAATCCTAAAATCCCATGAGGCATCTAAGTGAAAGCTATGTCACCAAATTCCTCCTACCAGTCACTCCACAGACGAGACAGCACCTTCACTGTCACTCATTTATTTTAAGGTTTTTCGCTCAATCTCACTTATTAGGTTGGGGAGCTGAAGGGAGATGGGAATTGTTTACTGAGAATAGCTTAGCTTTCGATGACCTTATGCATGTCCTTCTCCCAAGGTTGGAAAAACACAAAACAAATAGTTTATAAATTTTCATTTTTTAGGAGTGTCAGGCTTATGTTTTCTCCATTGTCCATCCAATGTACAAGCCCCTGTATGAAGAGAATGCAGAGCTTTGCTTTTCTGGTTGGGCTCTTGACTTAAGGAGATTTTCCAAAATAAGGGAGTTCCTGTGAGCAGGCACTTCTGGGCTTGGGGAAGAGGTGTAAATTTCCCCTCCCCTAGAATAGTATTGTTTAATTATATACATTGTGGAAACAATGTGCCCGAAGCATTAATGATTTAACAATGTGTTAAAATACCAGACCATGGAAGAGTAGATTCTCCAGGCTGACAAATCCAGCAGTGTTGAGAATGTTTTGTTTTTCTCTAGTGTGGTCTAAAACAAGCATGGTAAGTTTTAAAGGACACAGAGATAAGTACTATCTGGTGGATATATGGTTTTGCTGTCTTTCACTCTTCCAGAAATATTTTATTCCTCCCTCCTTCCCCACCCCCAAGAGTGATTCACTCAGAGATTAAAAATGCAGTTGGTGCCTATGGTAAATAAAACATGGGAAACTCATAAATCAGGTATTCACAACTCAGAGAATACCTATAATTACATTTTAAATCGTGTTAGCAGCAGGTCAGTAGTAGCCACAGGGCTGGGTTAGCCAGGAGGTACTAGGACTAGGAACCTGGCCAGATATCCAGGGCAGAATGCACTCTAGGGATCACAGCCAGGGGAGAGGTCATACAGAATGGAGTAGCCTGTAAAAGCTGGAAAGGATCTCTGAGAACCTTTATCACAACCCTGTGAGGTAGGCACTATAAATATTATTATTCCCATTTTATAGACGAAGAAACTAACATGCACTAAAGTTTGGTGTGATACAGCTAGTATCATGGGTGAACCCAGGTCTTCTTCCATCTATACACTAACTCACTGGTCCAATCGCCATTTTATACAGAAATGTGATGTAAGACTGAGTACAAAACTATGCCACTCCATTTTAGCCTTGATATTGTATTTAGATGAGAACACGTTTCAATCAGTCAGTCAAATAGACTCAAGTGATATGAGGCCTTTGAATTGAAATAAAATTACACAAGAAGTGTTCAGACAGTCTGGGGTAACTTGGCCACGCCCCATGGATCATCTATAAATTACCAAGTGAGCTGAGAAAGGATGGAATTCCAGAAATTGGAGAAAGTATGGATTTCCAGCACATCCCTGAGGAGAAATCACCTCAGGAAGGAGGGGAAGAGAGAGAGGTCTCATCAGTGCGAGTAAGTTGGAATAAGGATCATCAGAGCTTCAGTGGGCTGAAATATTATGCAATTACTGAGAATACTAAGAATAAGGCCAGAGTCAAGATTTTGGAGTTTCAAAGCAAAATGAGAGATCCTGGGAAGGGGTGGGTACCCAGTCTGGATAGATGGGTCAGAATCAGCATCCAAACATCCAAAGAAGATAGGGCCATAGGCAAGGTATGATCAGGCAGGGTAAGTCACCATTTAAAGACATTTAACTAGCTGTGTGACTATGAGCAAGAGACTATACTTCTCTGAGACATAATTTCCTTATCTGCAAAACAAGGATGATAATACTGGCACTATTTGCCCAGAGGAAATTACTTTGTAAACTTTAAGAAGCTATATGAATATGTTATATTATTATATAATATGTTGTTATTGATAAATGTCAATAATTAATTCATAGTGTTAATTATTAATGTGAATAATATATGTTATTATTACCATTAATATTATTATAGTGACAATCCAGACCAGCATCATAGGTAGAGACACAGAGTATACAGCCAAAAGTTGTTGGCCGCATAGCCAGTATGGACAAGAAGCATGGTCAGAATATATACATTAGTATATAGAACATAGAAAACATAGTTGTATTAGTCTAAATGTTAAGGTCAGAACTGAGTAGAAAGATGGAGGCAGACATGTAATCTAAGTATATGGTGAAATCGGCAGCTGAGTTTCACAGAGAGACATAAACAGCCATAACCTAAGGCTGACCCACAGTTTCTGATACCTAGGGATGTATTTCTTTGCTCCCGTGGTCCTCCAATGGCCCTGCACCATGGCCCATATATCTATAGCAATCCCATCTCTACTACCTCCCTAGGCTACTATTCTCCCCACCCCCAACACACATACAATCTTGTAGTGAACCTCTCTCCTGAGGTCTATTGGTCACACCACTACATACTGCAATCTGGAATGGAGGAAGCAGATTGACATCATTCCTTCCCACTCCCTCCCAAATACCGCATCCCCTGCCAACTGAGACCTCTCCATTCTCTGACCCCTCCTAACGGTTAGTAGGCCTAGGGAGTGGGCCACTCCGCCTTATGGCAAAACCGTCCCTGACTGGGGTGGATTGAACTTTGCACCCTGTTCCCAATTAAGGTTATGGTTGATAGATGGTTATGGCCATCTCTGAGCATTGGCATGTGATGGGATCATAAGGTAGTATCCCAAAGATTTCTGGTATTGCAAGTAAGCTCTTCTCTAGCCTTTCTCCACTCCATATTCTCCCCCCATATTGGACCCACCCAGGGCATTCTTGGTGTGTCCCAAAGGCTCTGTCTCCCCATTATAGGGCCTTAGGTTCTGAGGAGGTCTCTCTCTGAGGTCCCTCCCCAAGGCTTTGTCACAACCTAGGAAGAGCAGGAGGCAAGGAAAGTCCACCCTCCCCAGGTTGCTCACAGTGGCTTAGATTCCAATGGGCTCCCAAGGGCCCAGAAGGATCAAGCCACAGAGAATCCTTCCCTTCCCATGCCCTGGTCTGCATTCTCTAGTTCTCATCAGGTCGGATGCTCCTTCTTAGCTGAATGCTGACCCTCCCTTCCATCCTTCCCCCAGTGGAGGCAAACTAGAGTCCTTCACTACTATAATCTTCAGTCCTGAAACCCCCTTCCCAACAGGTAATGGTAGGAGACATAACTGCTCATACTGCTTGGATCAACAGGAAGAAGTCACCAACTATAATCCTTCCAGTAATATAGGGTACCTCAGTGCTTTATCGCCTATCCTCTCACTAAGCCCTTCAGACTCCCAGGCATCACACGCTATAAACGCCTGGACTTTGTCTTCTGCCCTATTGTTATATCTAAAGGATCATGGGGCCCTTCTAGGAAGCCTGCAGCTGGATCCTCCCCTATGTGCCAACTCCCTGAAGTAGGATGGGAGCTCCTTAGGAACAAGGAGTATCTTGCTTTGTATTTCTATCCCCAGCACCTGGCATCTAGTAAGTGCTTAATAAATGCTTTCACAATCCATTAATCTCACCAAGCCTGTGCTCCCCTCAAGTCCTCAAAATGTTAACAATGACTATGGGCATGAGTATGGGAGAAATCTGAGTGTGGGGTCAGGGTTCAGTATGAGAGAACAGGCTTGGTTTGGAGCGCTAACAGGGACACTAAAAACATTGTGTCAGGATAATACAACAAGCAATAAAATCCACACATCAGCATAGCCAGGGTATGATTGGATAAAAAGCATCTGCTCTCTGCCCTTGTGTTAAGTGCCCTTCTTGATGTGGGTGGATGAAGACTGGCAGGTGTGGGCTATTCTCAGAGGTGAGGTTCTGCAGGGGTGGTGATTGTAGCAAAGGGTTAAGATCTCTGGGGAGTCCTCACAATTCAAACTGAAGTGGTCTAAGAGTAGAAGGAAAACTGAAGGAAAAAATTTTACAGCAAGTTTTTCTGATAAAGGCCTCATTTCTCAAATATATAGAGAACTGAGTCAAATTTATAAGAATATGAGTCATTCTCCAATTGACAAATGGTCAAAGGATATGAACAGGCAGTTTTCAGAAGTCAAAGCTATCTATAGAGACATATAATCAATATTGATTATATATATATATTATATATATAATTACATATATTACATATAATCATTATTAATTAGGGAAAAGCAAATTAAACCAAATCTGAGGTACCACCTCATACCTACCAGATTAGCCAATATGACAAAAAAGGAAAATTACAAATATTGAAAGGGATGTGAAAAATTTGGGACACTAATTGGTAGAGTTGTGAACTGATGCAACCTTCTGGAGAACAATTTGGAACTATGCCAAAAGGGCGATAAAACTTTGCATACCCTTTGACCCAGCAACACCACTACTGGGTCTGTTTCCCAAAGAGATTTAAAAAAAGAAAAAGGAAAGGAAAAACACCTATATGTACAAAATTGTGGTGGCAAAGAATTGGAAATTGAGGGAATGCGCATCAACCGAGAAATGACTGAACAAGTTGTGGTATATGATTGTGATAGAATACTATCATGCTATAAGAAATGACAAGCAGGTGGATTTCAGAAAAACTTGGGAAGACTTACATGAACTGATGCAAAGTGAAGTGAGCAGAACCAAGAGAACATAGTAAACAGTAACAGCAATACTGTATAATGATCAACTGTGAATGACTTAGCTATTCTCAGCAATACAATGATCCAAGACAATTCCAAAGGACTCATTATGAAAAATACTATCCACCTCCAGAGAAAGAATTGATAAGAGTCTGAATGCAGATTGAAGGATACTTTTTTTTTGAAATTTCTTTATTTTTCTTAATTTTGTTTTTGGTTTGGGGGGTTTGTTTTTGTTCTGTGTATTGTTTTGCAACATGGTTAATACATAAATGTTTTGCATGATTACATATGTATAATTTATATAAAGCTATCTACATCAACCTATATCAATGCTATATCAAAGAAAATTGCTTACATTCTCAGGGGTGGGAGGGGAGAGGGAAGGAGGGAAAGAATTTGAGGTCGAAATTTTTTTTAAAAAATGTTAAAATTTGTCTTTACATGTAATTGGAAAAAAATGAAATATAAAAAAAATTTTAAACCTGAAGCGACTTGAAATGAACTCTCTAAAACATTACTCAGAACTCAGAGGAATTCAAAGGAAAACAAATAAGCAGAATTCAACAATAACTGGTCTCTTCCTAATTTTAATACTTGAAGGATCTATGGTTTCATCGGTATGGGAATTTCCCCTACCTTCAACACAAATCTGTGTGCGAGTCCTCAAGAGTAGCTGTGGCTGAAAACTTCAATCACCTGGCAGTCAACATGCTAATGAGCTCTTCCTAATTGAGCTAGGTTGGTTATTGGATCACTCAATCAACATTTATTAAGGGCCTACTATGTACCAAGCTACAAAGAGGCAAAAGACAGTTCCTGCCCCAAAGAAACTGATATTCTAATGGAGAAGACAACATGCAAAGAAATATGTTTGCCTATCTACATGACAAATAAGAAATAATTAACAGAAAAAAGGCACTAGAATAAAGAGGAATTGGGAAAGGTTTGTAAAGGATGGGATTTTAGTTGAGACTTGGAGCTGAGGAGGAAGACCTTTCCAGGCAAATTCCAGTCATGAGGGACAGCTAGAGAAAAATGCCAAGAGCTGAGAGATGGAGAATCTTGATTGTGGAACAACCAGAAGGCCTTAGGAGCAAAGAGTACCTGTGAGGGAGTGAAGTATAAGATGATTGGAAAGGTAGGAGGGGAGAAGGTTATGAAGGATCATAGATTTAGATCTGGGAGGGACCTTAGAAGCCATCAAATCCAACCAACTTATTTTACAGATGAGGAAACTGAGTCCCAGAGAAGGTGAAATTACTTACCCAAAGTCATACAGCTTGAACGTGTCTGAAGTAGAATTTGAACCCAGGTATTCTGGGCTAGGCCAATCTTCTAGTAGTTTGGGTTTAATATTGGCCAAAAAAAAAAGGACACCTGTAGATGATTCAACAATTAATAAAAAGAAGTTTATTAAGGCATGGGGGAGGAGGATATTCAACAAGGTTAGGCATTGAAATCGATTCCAGTTAATTCAGATGAATGAAGCTCCCTAGCATGAGTTAATCATTGTTATCTACCAGCCAAGTTTCAGAGTGCCTAATGCTCCTCATGGCTGCTTTGTCCTCCTTGACCAAGAAGTGATGTCACCAACCTGAGCTTTTGGTCTCATGAACCAACCAAAACTCAAGGATGATCTTAATACCTTTTAAGGAAAAACTAACCTTTCATGGAAGGAGGAGCCAGGATATTGCTCCTGCCACATCAGGGCTTCCTGACTCCAAGTGTAGTGACTTACCCACAACACAGTGCCGCCTCTCCGCTGTGATCCAGAGACATATAGGCCACCAGTGGCTCACAATTGCCTTTCCAGTCTGGCAGGACCTTCCAAAGCTTGCATTACACCAGGACTGTCTTTAAGACCTTCTTGAGTCAAGTCTGTCAAGATGGAACATGAAATAAGATTTAAATGGAAGTTTTTCTCATTATGGTTATAGAAATAAATTCAACATTATTCAGGTAAACTAAGTAAATAAAAGACATGTATATGTGGACCATTCAACTTACGGTTTTGTGTTCAGTCTAGGTTTTTATTTTAGCTATATGCAGTAACACTTCAGTTATGTGAAGGACAATTACCCAACCATCTTAAGTGTCTGGAACACAGCAAAAAAAAAAACAAAAAAAATCCCAGAAATAAGAAAAAAAGGTCTTTGAGTACCCTGAATTGATGTCACAAAATCCCAGCCCAGATCTCACACTTTTCCCATAAGAGAGCTCCTCAGGCCTTAACTCTGAGTCTGTTTACTTTGTGCATAATTCTAACAAGTTTCATCCTCTGGTTCCCAAGCCAGCCCTAGACTCTAATCTAAGCAGCACATTAGAGGATATTGAGGGTTAGGGGTAGAATAAGAAGGGAGGTGCTTCTGGGGCAGAAGCCCTGACACTAGCAAAAACTGACAGCTGATAGCCTAGGAGCATGAAAGATCAAAAAAAGTCTCAAGCACTCCCAAGGCCTAGTATTCTGAGATTATTTAAGGTAGGGGCAAAGCTTCCACTCTTCACTATATCCTGAGAGATTCACTGTATGGTAATAGAGAGAAGTATTACAAATAAAACCAAGTACAAGAGCAGATGTTCATAATTATGACCTTGAGTCATCAAGTAAAATTGTGTTCAGTGCACTCTGCTAATTCACCTCAAATAGTTACCATTTTAAAAACTTTTGGTGCTTGTGGTTAGCTTCAGTTATCTGGAAAATTAAGCTACATGACCTTGGGCAAATCATTTTAACCTCTCAGTGACCATGATGACCGTAAGTTGCAAAGCAGATGCTGAGCAACATGGGTAGAAGGAGTGTCCTCACAGGGAATTCCCTACACCCAGGGATGTGCTGGAGCCAGCTCAAACTGACTCAAGAACCTATTGTTAAATTTTCAGGGTGAGCATTTTTACTTTGGATACCAGCAAATGCTACAAATCACGACTCAACTTGTTCTGTTGATTGTCTAGAATTAGGAAAGTGATGGAGAAAATGTTAAGAATGCAGATTAATCTTAAAAGTGTATCTGGCTTACTTTTTTTTCCCCTGGAGAGCTGGTTGTTAAACATTTCACATTACACCTCTGCCTACATTTATGACATCAGTGATTCAAAACAAAGAAAAAGTTAATTCACCTCATTCCCCAACAATGCTAGATAAATGAGTGATAGCTGTAAAAACAATTATACTACTTATCAAGTCCACTACAAAAATCTAAATCAAGTCATTAAGATGACTGAAATAACCAGAACATAGCTTGCTTTGTAAATATTTAGCGACTACCTTTTACCTCTTTTTGTATATGCAGTGCTTAGCACAATGCCTGGCACATAGTAAGCATTTAATAAATGTTTATTGATTGATTATTAAACAACATGGTAAGTGTCAAAAGAGAGATACAAAGTACTAGAAGCTTACATACATATATATATACATATATATATATATAAATCATTTAATCAATCAATATTTATTTATTTATGTGCCAGGCACTGTACTAAGCTGTGGCGACACAAAAGGAGGCAGTTCCTGCCCTCAACGAGATTTTCTAATGGGGGAGACAACATGCAAACAAATATTTACAATGTAAACTATACATAGGATAAATAGGAAACAATTAACAGAAAGAAGACACTAGAATTAAGACAGGTTGAAGAAGGCTTCCCATAGGAGGTGGGTTTTTAATTGGAACTTAAAGGAAGTCAAGAAGATCAGGTCTCTGCGAGCACATCTGATTAGATATGTGATTAAAGGATCAATAAAGATCTTAGGTGCAATTTTAACTAGGTTTGAAGGATGAATAGAATTTCAACAAATGAAGATAGGAGAGATGTGTCTTCAAGATGGCAGGCACAGTATGAGCAAAGACTCAAAGGCAAGAAAGCACTAGGTCTGTTCAAAATAATAAATAAATAATTCATAGAACATAGAGGATATGTAAAGGAGACAGTGCCAGAAAGATTATAATATCAATAGATCACATTTATTTATTGTGTTGCCATTTATAGAAAGGTTTCCTCAAAATAACCTGAAGGGTAGGTAGTACAAATATCTATCCCCATTTAACAGATAAGGAAATAGACATAGAAAGGTTGAAGATCATATAGCTTGTGTCAGAACCAGAATTCACAAAATGGTCAATATTAGAACTGGAAGGAAACTTTGAGATCATCATATCCAGTCCCAGTAAAGTGAAGAGATTTACTCACATTCACACAGTTAATAAGTGGTGAATCTGGCCATTCAAACATCAAAGGGTCTTCTGATTCCAGACCCAATATCTTTCCACAACACCACTCTGCATCTGATCACTGTACAGCTTACTAAATGGTGTCCCATTCCCAGCTAGGACCTAATGTTTTGAGTCTTGAATAACAACCTGGGAAATATAGATTTGATTTGTCAGCCATTATGGATATCAGAACTTACAGAGATGAATAAACTCTTGACTATGACTAGACTACTATTCAATAAATTATGATTCTTAGGCACTTGAAAATAACGAAAAGACAAAATCCAAACTCCCTAGAATGGTATTCAAGGACCTTCAAAATCTATTCCCCACTAATCTAGCTCCCTCAAACCTAATAGTCCATTATTCTCCAGCACAAAGCATTAACTCCAACTAGCCTGGTTATTATCCCCAGAATAAGCCACAAATTCCCATACTGTGTGACACCCTTAGAAAGACTTTTCCTTTCTTGTCTATCCAATTCCTGTATAACTTTCTGAATCCAGCTCAAGTTTAGACAGCTAATGAGCAGGAGGATACAGAGATACAGTCCGAGAGTACAAATCAGGGCTTTATACACAACCAGGCCAAGAAGAAAAATGCAAGTACAATCACGATCTAAGTCCTAAAGTAAGTAGGGTAGGGAAATGAGGAGCAGGGATCTGGGGAAGGGTCAGTGCAAATAATCAAGGGTTGCCTTTTGCCCTGGGGCCCTATTCATACTTTTATTGCTAAATAACATCTCCCTTATGAAAGCAATCTAGTCTAGCTAATAGGCGTTCTGACTTGTAAGTAAGGAAAATAGTTTTCAGAATCATCCCTCATGAAATAACATGCTTAAGATGCTTTCAGTAAATATAGCAGCAAAAACAGGAAATAGGGCAATGCTAAAGGAAGCCTCTTTCCCCTAGGAGTCAGCTTCCATCTGTCATGTTCCACTGCCCACACTGCTGCTAGGCACATGTATGTCCTGCTATAAATAAGGCATTCTGCCAGGAAGCTCCAGCCAGCACAGAAGCCAGCAGTTCACTTACTGAAATGTATTAGACAGAGTAGCAGAATTTGGAACCTTCATTTTCTGTGTATGTTATTTGTTTGCTTCTAGTCAATTTGGGGTATTGTTATAGATTCTACAACTGAGTCTGTGTGTTTTCATATTCCCTTGATGGTTAAGCTAATATTCCCCTCTCCTAGCTTACCTTAGTGGTGGCAGCAGCATGTCCCACCAGAGCTCCACTCCCAGGCATGGGTCTCTGGGCCTTGGAAATGAAGCTGTAAATACTGGGGGAAGGTGAAGAACTTCCCCAAAGGTGACCCCACTAAGACCCTCCACCTCACTACCTTCCTGGGCAGCAAGGCCAGAATAACCTGCATCATTCTGGAAGTGGAGAGGCTTGGCTCTATGGTGAACAAGAAGAAAGTGGTCAAGGTGATCATCCTTGTGGAGATACTCCCCATGGTCTTTGTAGGCTTTGGGGGCTACATATAAAGCCTCATAAACTTTGTACATAACCTTCACAAACTCTTGTTAATGACTAACGTTAATGACTAGAGTACAATGGCTATGTGCAAATGTCTCTGTCATTTGCTGAGCACATCAGTGATGAGTGTAAGAGGCAGTTCTATAAGAACTGGCACATATGCAAGATGGAGGCCTTCACTAATCCCTGCAAGAAATAACAGGACAGTGAGGACAAGAAGCACCCAGACAAAGACTTCAGCAACATGAAGAAGTACTGCCAGGTTATCCATGCCCAGATATGCCTGCTCCCGTTAAGGCTGATGTGTTTCACCCGATGGAGATCCAGATGAATGGCTGCACTGTGTGGCTGAGCAACTAGACTGAGCCCAAGAGAAACTGGAGCAATAGGTGACCATGTTCCCTAGGTTTAGGCAGGATGAGATGATTGATGTCACTGGGGTGACCAAGGGCAAGGGTTACAAAGACATCACCAGCTGCTGGCACACAAAGAAACCGCTCCCATAAAACCCACCAAGGTCAATGCAAGGTGGCCTTTATCAGAGTTTGGCATCCTACCCATATGGCATTGTCTATGGCCCAGATTGGGCAGAAAGACTACCACCACCATGCTGAGATCAATAAGAAGAGGAAATAAGGATGGTAAACTGATAAAAAATAATGTATTTACCAATTAGGATCTTTCTGAAAAGAGCATCAACCTTCCAAGAGGGTTTGTCCATTGCAGAATTGTGACCAACAACTTAATCATGTTAAATTATTGTATTATTGGGACCAAGAAGCATATTCTCACCCTATAAAAGTACTTCTTGGTACAAGAGAAACATTATACCCTAGAAAAGATGGACTTAAAATTTATTGCAACCCCCTTAAAATTCGGCCATGGCCTCATCTGGACTGTGGAGGAAAAGAAAGCTTTCATGGGATCACTCAAGAACGACTCGGTTGCTAAAAAAAAGAGACAGCTTAATGTTTCCAAGCCAATTGGAATCTGGTTGACTCTCAAAAAAATTGAAATTATTTTGACAATAAAATAAAATAGTATTGGAATTTCTAACTGTTGGCACAGCAATAAAATTAACTCACTGCTATCATACATTAACATTTATAATTGTTTCTATAAGGTAAGTTGTGTAAAGACTATTATCCCTACTTCACAGATGAGGAAACTGAGCCTTAACTTGCCTAGGCTCCCATAGTATCAAGGCTGGGACTTGAATCAAGGTCTCCTGACTCCAAATTCAGTGTTTTCCCCACTATTTGAAGATGAATACAATAGCGATACCAATACCATTATACCCATAGGAAAAGTCACACGCTTTGACTAACCGTCCCTTGGACTTAAAGGCTAATCCACGTATAACCAGCTTCTGAAGATGAAAATGATTTTTACAAGTGAGCCAGTCCCTGAAGAAGATATGAAGAAGTTTCCAGCTCCTTTTAGTAGAGGTAGGAGATCACAGATACAGAATGTTACATACACTGCCAAATGTGGCTAGCGTATTGGGTGCCTAACTGTTTTTCTTTCTTACAAGGGAAAGTTTAATTGGCAGGGATGGGAGGGGAGAATATCCAGAAATGCAATGATGTAAAATACAAAGGGGACCAATAAAACTTACTTTTTAAAAGATGTAGCCAAGTAACTGCCTTATTCTATTCAAGTCTTCCCTGTGACCAAACCCCTTTCTCTGAACCTTTCCTACTCCTATAAAACCCTTATTTAGCTTGTGTTTTATATGTATATATGTGTGTATATGTGTGTGTGTGTGTGTGTGTATTCAAGATCCTGCTTTGTGCTAGTTAATTTGATAAACTAATCCTTCAATTTTGTTACCCCTCCTGCAAAGAATCATACAATCTTAAAGATTTGGTAGAATCTAAACCAGTTATGTGGTTCAGTCTCTAACCAAAACAAGAATCCCCTCTACAATATACTTGACAAGGGGCAGTCCAACCCCTGCTTAAATACCAAAAATAATTGGGAATTTGCTGCCTCCAAATCAATTAATCAGCAAGTAGCTACTGTACCATCCCCAGTGCTAGGCATTGGGGAATACAAAGGCAGAAGTGACATAGTCTCCACCCTCAAGGAATTTATGTTCTATCAGGGAAAACAACATATACACATATCAATAGACACAAAATGTTTATGTACTGTTCCCTCTGGGAGTTACTTTCCTAATTCATACTCAAAATGGCTGGGTTAGTTCCACAGTAGTGACTACTACTTCCAGGATTCAAGGTACTCTCTGAGTCCACATTTCTAAAACTAGAGCTCACAAGCCCCTATAGGCACATTTACTTTTTTTCCCCCCCTTAGGCAATTGGGGTTAAGTGACTTGCCCAAGGTCACACAGCTAGTAAGTATCTTAGGCCAGATTTGAACTCAGGACCTCCTGATTCCAGGGCTGGTGCTCTATCCAGTGTGACACCTAGCTGCTCCAGCACATTCATATTTAATAGTCATCCAGTTGGTACAATTAGCTCAAAGTAAATAAAGAAGGGGACAGAATTTATTTCATTGTTCACTTTAAAGCAACCAGAAACATTATTTCATGGGACACTTGGTCATCTTGACTTGCAGGGATCATGAAAAGAATAACCCAAAAGATCACAATAATGACAACTGCATCTTAGGCATCAATGATGCTCAGAAGGACCATAAATAGAGTGGAACAACCAGTTCTTCCCCTTGGGAACTGACTTTGGAAGGTGCTCACAGCATCTGTAGTCCTTCAGCAGCACAAAAACAATGGACCATAGCACCTAGTTAGCAAGAATAATTAAAAAAAGGAAGCTACCAGATGGCCTGCTTCCTCCCTCTAGGGGCTACACCCCAGTAAGCTGCTCACCAGTCAATCTTACCCTTCCCCCCCCACGACCCCAGCAACAGTCTGACATGTCCCAGTCTCTTCTCTCTTCCCAAATGAATGTCTTAAATATGTATATATATTTGAGTCATATATACATATATATGACTCAAATTTCATGCCACTTGCCCCAGACACAAAAATGGCTAGTTATTGCTCTGATACTAAATGACTGTATCAATGAAGGTGATGGGGTGGGGGAGGAAAAGAAGAGAATACAATGAAAAATACATTTAAAATTAAGAAATGATAGATGCTAAATGCTCGCAAAATACACAGAAGCATGATGCCTGTGAGTTTTTGTTACATACTAGCTGTATGACATACTGGCACCTCTGATACATATTATCTGTGTGATCCTGGGCGAGTAAATTATTAGACTCTATCTGGTCATTATCAGTGCACTAGATAACTCTCTAAAACTATAGTTTGCAAAGAAGATAACAATGTTAGTAGATGACATTTCTCATTTGGGAATTCCCTACATCAATAAATCACAGGTTCAGTCCAAATCTCAATCTCTTATCACAACGAGTCCACTGAAAACTCCGGCTTTAGATACCCTTGTTATTTTCCCCAGGTTCCATACAGGCTATTTTTTTTAATTTTAATTTATTTTTTCTTTTTTTTTTCAAAGCAATTGGAGTTAAATGCCCCAGGGTCACACAGCTAGTAAGTGTCAAGTCTGAGGCTGGATTTGAACTCAGGTCCTCCTGACTCCGGGGCCGGTGCTCTATCCACTGCACCACCTAGCTGCCCCCTTTAATTTTAATTTAAATGGAAGTAAGAGGACTTGCTATTGTTACATTTCAATTATATTTTTAAAATATTGATGATCAAAATTGTCTAGGACTGGATTAAAAAATGGAAAAATAGATGAGTGAGATTAGATAAGCAAAATTAAAAGCAAGAAATCCAAGAATATAAATGCCTGGAAAAGGGATCTTCATTTCAAGAACTGGGTACCAATTTAGCAGAAAACATGTTTATGTCAGTACCTTACACTATATATCACAATAAATTTTAAATAGATAAAAGATCTAAATATAAAAAGTTTCACCATAAAAGGAAGGAAAATGGAATTCACCACTATGGATTTGATAAAAATTCATAACTAGATAATGGGAAAGAGGAAATTATAAAGGATGAGATAGAGAAATTTAATTATATAAAATTAAAAGCCTTTCATACAAAATTAGTGCTGATGGAAGTAGAAGAAAAGATTCATAATGGGAACAAATCTTTGCAATAACCAGCATAAATATATAGAAAATCCATAAAAGTAAACAGTAGACAAATGGTCAAAGGATATAAACAATTACTTGATAAAAGAAATATTAACTATCAATAATCATAATAATTATTTTCAAAATCCCTAATAATCACAGAAATTCAAATTATAGCAACTTTGATGTATTACCTCACATTCATCAAATTGGAAAAAACTAGGAAAGTTCACAGTCTTTGGGGTAGATAGGCATAATAATTATTCCTGATAGAGTTGTAGATTGGCCCCAATATTTTAGAGGGAAAAGTAGAATTATGAAAGAAAAATTACTGACTTAATCATAATCTTTGACCCAGAGATCCTACTAGTAAGTAACATCTAGGAAGTCAGATATAACAAGAAAGGACCTAACTACCGAAAAACATTCAGAGAGCTATTATTTTTAATATCAAGCAACTGATTACAAAATAGGATTAGAAAATGACTGAATGAATTGTAGTTTATGAATGTTAAAAAGTATTACTGTATTCTAATTTCAGGAAGTATGAGAGGACTTTTATAAATGATGCAGACCCAACAGATAAATGTTTAAAGGATATGAAGTTTTCTTTTTCTTTTTAAATTTATAAATAAATACAGAGTGAAGAAAGCAGAGTCAAAAAAACAACAACAACAACAACACAAATTAACAAAACTTGGGCCAAAGACAGTGAAAAATGTTGATGCTAAATGATTAAAGTTAAAACGTACTTCCTACCTTTCCATTTATGATCAGTAAATAGTGTGATGGAGAGAAAAACGTCAGAAGACCTGGGTTAAAACCCAGCTCTGTTATTTATTAGCTGTATGACTTTGGCCAAGTCATATAGCTTCACTGGGACTCATTTCCTTATCTATAAAATGAGAAGATTGGATTTGATGACTTCTGAGGTCCGTCCCAGTTCTAAATCTATGATCCTGTGTACAACAGAAATAAAAAGTAACACGGAACTATTAGTCATAACCACTCTATTTATCAGTTATACTTCAGTGCAATGCACTTTGTAGGAATGTACTTTGTTTGAATGCTTGTGAATAGTCTCTATTATGTCAAATCAGAATGTTTCAACAAAAGGTATTTTTAAAAAAATATATAGGAGCAAATGAAGCCTTTAGAGATCTCTCATCACACCACATAAACACCGGCCTACATTGCCTATGCACAGGACAGGACCTGGCAAGTAGGCCAGGGCGTTACTGTGGGAAAATGTTATTTTCAATTAATGGTTCAAAAATATGTTACTAATTTTTAAAAAGTAATTCAAAAAGCTTAGGATGATTGATTTACCAGAACCCATCTATACACTTTGGTATTTGTTTTTAATTCTGAGCCTGGCTTTCATAGGACTTTGTATTCAATGTTGTTGTTCAGTTGTTTTTCAATCACATCAGACTCTTCATGATTCCACTTGGGATTTTGCTGGCAAAGATACTGGAGTGATTTGCTATTTCTTCTCTAGCTCATTTTACAGATCAAGAATGGAGGGTTAAGTGACTTGCTTAGGGTCACATAGCTCATAAGTGTCTGAGACCAGATTTGAACTCAGGAAGATGAATCTTCCTGACTCCAGGCCCAGTGTTCTCTCCACTGTGCCACTGGCAGTGCATTTATAACATGCTGTAATCCTTGATGTTAAGAAAATATGCAGGTAGCCACAATTGACTTTTCTTGGATGATTTTGAAGAAGAGACAATTCTAGGAGTAATTAGATCTGAAAACATACTTGATAGTAATATTTCCTCAACAATGATACACCACAAAAATATACCATAACACACTATTTCTAACTTTTCCAGGGCTTCATCATGAGAAAGTCTGCTATAGTGGCTAGAACAAGTGAGCTTTAAAGTCAGGAAAACATGGATTCAAATATACTTCTGAAAATTACCAGCTATATAACATAGTTAAGTTCTTTAACCCAAGAATAAAATTTCTCATCTGTAAAGTGGGGATGATAATATCTATCATTATCTTATAGGTTATTGCATGCCTCAAATGAGATACTCTATGTAATCTTGCATTCTTAAAGGCTAGACCATCTGATCACAACCTCTGACAGATGCTACCATGCTAGAAACCATAGAATACAGTCTTGGCAACTGAATATATGTGTGTATCCAAGCTAAGTTTGAAAAGGCTCCCTACCAGAGAGCTGGAGACAAGTTGATAAATATTTAGCCATGGTAGCTCATTAAACCTGAGAGTTGCAGGGGTTTGGTTTGCAAAGTTGCAAAGGGTAGCCAAACACAAATGTTATTATAGATTCTCAGTCTTGAATTATTGCATGCTGCCTCAAAATCACTCTCTAAAATCTGTGAATTAATCAACAAATAACAGTGAAGTACCTGCCATGTGTCAGGCACTCTGCTCAACACTGTTGATACAAAGATAAAAATGATAAGAGTATCTGCCCTTGAGTAGCTTGCACTCTAGCAAGTGGATCCCTATAGGCAAAAATATGTACATATATAGGTTTATACAAAAGGGATACAAGATAATTTGGGGGGAAAGGCTTCTTATAGAAAGAAGGTGGTGCAGAGTCTTGAAAGTAAGGATTCATGAGACAAAAATGTGGTGAAAGCTCATTCTAGTGAGGCGATGCAGTGTCATCTTGAGGAAAAGTAAGATAGCCATTTTGCCTGTATGAAAGGCAGGAATATGTGCTATAACTGGAAAGACAGGTTGAAGCTAGGTTGTGAAGGGTTTAAAATGCCAAACAAAGGAGTTTTTATTTGACCCTAGAGTCAATAAAGAGCCAATGGAGTTTCCTAAGATAGTTACATGGTTAGATGTGTCTTTTATGAAAAAAGACCGTGGCAATTATGTGAAGGATGAATTGGACTGGGGAAAAACCTGAGGCAATGAGACCAATCTCAATCCTGGGGGGTCCAGGGAGGAAGGATTAGAGCAGCACAAGGACTATGAGAATGTGTGTCCCAGAAACCAAGGGGGAAAAGGACATCAAGAAAGTGGTGGTAATCAACAATGTCAAATTTAGTGGAGAGGTCAAGGAGAATGAGAAATGAAAAGAAAAAGGTCATTGGATTTAGCAATAAGGAGGTCACACTGACTTTGGAAAGAGCAATTAAAGTGGAGCTATGTAAATTACGAGGGACTTAAATGTGAGTGCGAATAGTGAGGATGTGGAGAGAATGAATATAGGCTTTTCTTTCTTGATGTTTGGAAATAAGGAGGAAGAGCAGTACAGGATAACAGTTTAGAGGGATGACAGGTTCAGGAGATTTTTTTGTGTTTAGGACAGATGAGAACTAAGCATGTTGTAGGAAGAGGAGAAAGAACTACTGAATGTGAAATAGAAAGTAGATGGCCAAGTGAACAAAGTCCCAGAGCAGATAAGAGACAATGGAATCAAGGTCATAGGTAGAAGGGCTAGCTTTGACAAGGAAGAAGACCTCATCCTCTGAGACGAGAGAGATGAGGGACAGCATACATGAAGACAAAGAAACTTTGAGATGTGGAGGAGGGGAGTTGAGGGAAAGCATTACAGATGTCCTCAATCTTTTTTTTATAAAGCTGGAATCAAAGTCACTTGAAGAGAATGGAGAAAATAGGTAATACTACTGTAGTAAATGCTGATCCAACTGTGATTTCTTAGGTGTGGGGCACTCCTGGTGTGGATACTCCCTCCTTCAATAAAGACTGGCAACTCCCTTGTAGTATATATAGTCTATAGATATTTGCCTGGCTCACTGAGAAATTTAATGACTTGTCCATGGACAAGCTGTATGTGTCAGAAACAAGGTATGAACCAAGATTTCCTGACTCTAAGAACAACCCTCTACTCTCTATGTCTTACTGCCTGTCAGTGAAGGACATACGTTCTCAAGAGCTGAATAAAAAGATCACAATGAAGGCCAGCTGAAAATAGAAAGCATTCATTTGTCAGTAGACCCCACTAACACAGTTTTGGTACTTTCTCCAACAGAACTAAAGAGGAACAAAAAAAGGTAAGTGATTAAGGTTCCTCCAGGTTGCCTGCAAATGCCAGAAGGATAAGATATTCCGGAGTAGCTGGAAGAATGACAATGAATTGGCCAACTGCTGAGTAGGGAGGGCAGCGAAACTAAAACCATGTAGGTAAGCGAAGAATCAAATGATTCCTGGTCATGTAGGAAGCCATGAGTAGATTTAGAGGAATAAGAAAGCAGAAGAGAGGAAAGGACATTAATGGCACCAATATATGAATTTAATTTAAGTTATTGAAGCTATAACAGATACAAGTTTGCATGTTGTCTACCCGGTGAGACTGAGCTCCCTGAAGCTGTGTTTGCCTCCCTTACTCGGTAAGTATTTATTAAGCTCCTACTGTGTGAGGAGCTCACAATCTAATGGAGGAGACAACATGAAAACGACAATGTACAAAAGCTATATACAGGATAAAAAGGAAGAAATCAACAGAGGGAAGGCACTAGAGTTAATTGGGAAAGGCTTCCTGTAGAAGGTGGGATTTTAGCTAAGACTTGAAGGAAGCCAGAGAAGCCAGGAGACAGAGATGAGGAGGAAGAGTGCACCAGGCATGGGAGATATTAAGTGTAAATACCTAGAGCCCAGAGATGGAATGTCTTGTTCAAGAAACAGCAGGGAAGTCAGTGTCACTGGACGCAGGAGCTCTTGGGGGTGGGGAGTGATAGAAATAGTATAGCAGGGCTGGGGAACCTGCCACATATGGCCTCGAGGCTGCAGGTTCCCCAACCCTGGATAAGGTATAAGAAGACTAGAAAACGTTGAGGGGAAGGGGAAAGGAATAGATTATAAAGGGTTTTGAAAGCCAAAGAGGATTTTATATTTGATACTAGAGGTAATAGGGAGCCACTCAAGTTGATTTAGTTGGAAAGGAGTGTGTGGTGACATAGTCAAACCTATGTTTTAGGAAAATTCTTTTGGCAGCTGAATGGAGGAAGAGACTTGAAGCAAGGGAGAGACTGGAAGCAGGCAGACCCAGCAGCAGGCTATTGCAACAGTGCAGATATTGCAAGGGTGAAATCAACAGACCCTGGCAACATATCAGATATGGGCAATGAGATAGCGGAGAGTCAAGGATGGTACCCAGGGGACTGGGAGAGTGGTATCCTCAACAGCAATATCAAAGTTTGGGAGGAGGGAGGGTTTGGGAGGAAAGATGAGTTCAATTTTGGACACGTTGAGTTTAAGATGTATCCTGGACTGTTCCTGGCACATAGACACTTAATAATGTTTATTGATTGAAAAAATCTCAGTTTCCTCATCCGGAAGATAAGGTGGTTGGATTAGATGGATTCTAAGGCCCTTTATTGCTCCAAATCTATGATTTTCTGATACATTTTCCCATGTTCTCCACAAGTGTCATACTGGAGAGAAAGCCCTTTGGTCAGAGAACATGGTTTCAAATCCCACTTCTGATTAACTGTGACCTAGGGCAAGCTATTTTATTTCTCCAGGCTTCAGTTTTCTCATTTGTAAAATAAAAGGGTTGGACTAATTAGACGGCCTGTGAGATCCTTTCCAACTTTAGATCTATGATAATACATTTGTCTTTTCCTTATGGTACAATAATAGACCTTCATATGCCAGAATTCATTCAGCTATTTCCCAGTGGTGATGGGCATCAACTTTGTTTCCAATTTTCTGCTACCACAAAAAAAGTGTATTATGAATATTTAGATATACAAAAGGCTTTTCTTTCTGTCTTTGACCGCCTTGGGGTATATGCCCAGTCAAAAAGTACAAACAAGTTAGTCCTTTTTCTCAAAACACAGTTATGCTAACAGTATATTAGCATGCTCATCTTGCCATAGTCTCTCCAAAACTATTTATGTTTCTTAACATCTTTCAAGTGATCTTTTTAGAAGTCCACAGTGAATGGATAGCCCGTGATTTCCCTGAACGGTGTCAGCTATTCCCCACACAATACAAAACAGTTCTCTATGGGAAAGTTGCTAGTGTTTTGGGCATTCTCATTTTAAGTAGCTCAGCAGAAGGTGCTCCTACCAAGGCTTTTCCCAGAAGGTTGCTTGGCAATTTTGTACATTTACCTAAAATTAGACATAAACCCTGAACTGGCTGTATTGTACATTTGCCTAAAATTAGACACAACAAACCAAAGGTTGGTTATTGCCTGAGGTATCTCTCTTTGCCCAGTAAGGGTTTCCATGGGGGTTCCACACATCTAAAAATGGTAAAAGCACTGAAATTTTATATATCTTCCCCTTTCCCTACTTTTCGCCATTTTCATTTCACAAGTAACACATATGAACTGATGCAAAGTGAAGTGAGCAGAACCAGGAAAACATTGTACACAGTAACAGCAATACTGTACAATAATCAGCTATGAACAACTTGGCTATTCTCAGCAATACAATGATCCAAGACAATTCCAAAAGACTCACGATGAAAAATGCTATCCACCTCCAGAGAAAGAACTAATGGAATCTGAATGCAAATTGAAGCATGCTTTTTTTCACTTTCTGTACTTTTTATTCATGGTTTCTTTTCCCTTTGGGTCTGTGTCTTCTTTCACAGCATGACTACTATGGTAATATATTTTGCTAGATTGAACATATATAACCCATAACAAATTGCTTACTTTCTCAGGTGGGGGGAGGTGAGGGAGTCAGAGAGAAAATTTCAAACTTGAAATTTTAAAAAAATGAATGTTAAAAATTGTCTTTATGTGTAATAGAAAAATATTATTTAAAAAAAGAATATTTCTGGCTTAAAGACTTTAGGATGTTATAAGCACCATGTAAGAATCATTCACACTATTTTGAGTAATGAATGCTATTTTTACCCATGATGCCCTAGAAATAGCAATGATTAGAAATCATCAGGTAAACTAGGTTGGTATATTGCAAAAACAGCTTCCTTGGAAATAAAAAGGTTCTTCTCCACTGAATAAATACAAAGTACTCACATGTCCCCACCATAAACATTTCTGTACCTAAAACTGGATAAATGATGATGTCTAGAGCCCAGGGGTGGGGATCCTGCAGCCTCAAGGCCACATGTGACCTCCTAAGTCCTTGGGTGCAGCCTTTTGACTGAGTCCAAGTTTTACAGAACAAATCCTTTTATTAAGGAGATTTGTTATGTGAAGTTTGGATTCAGTCAAAGGTCAGCATTTGAGGACCTAGAGGGCCACATGTGGCCTCAAGGCTGCAGATTCCCCACCCCTGGTCTAGACTCTACACCACTGACCCCTCTAACCTGTGTAGCTTTGTGCCAGTTTTTCAAGTACTACACATTTTATCCTTTCAGTGTGATACTTAATGAGGAAGCAAAAAGTCATTTTTCCTAAAAGGCAACATGACACCAAATACCTAACAAGTCAGAAGTGTCTGATTTTTAACACCAAAGAGAGGCAATTTGGGGGTAAAAATTGGCTGATTGTCTAAAACTTAATGAGTCTATCACTCACCTGTGATGAAAATACTTAGGATCACAGAGCAGTAACCTAGAATATTGGAAAGGGAGGCTGATCTTAAAGATAAAAGACCAGGATTCTAGTCCCACTTTTCTGAGCCTCAGTTTCCTCATCTGTAAAGTAGGGATAATAATGCCAACTTTGGAATCAGGAAGACCCAGATGTAAGAGCCACTTCTGATTCATACTGACTCTATGAGCCTAGGCAAGTCATTTACATCCTCAGTGCTTGAGTCAACTCTCTAAGACTATTAATTGCACACCATACACACACACACACACACACACACACACACACACACAGAGCTAGGTGGCACAGTGGATAGAGTGTGGGGCAGGACCTGGAATCAGGAAGACCTGAGTTTAAATCTAGCCTCAGACACTTCCCAGCTGGGTGACCCTGGGCAAGTCACTTAACCCTAGTAGCCTCAGTTTTCTCATCTGTAAAATGAACTGGAGAAGGAAATGTCACATCACTCCAATATCTTTGCCAAGAAAACTCCAAATAGGGTCACAAAGAGTTGGACACAACTGAAACAATTGAATAAACACCATATATAATATATAAATAGCAGGTGCTAATTGATAGAGAGTTCCCTCCAGTAATGAAACTACCAGTGTAATTTAAAAAAAAAAAGTCATCAGGTGAGTCAAGAAATTGAGAATCAACCTGGGTCTTAGAGTCAAGAAGACTGGATTCATTTCCTGCCCTTTATACATAAAGTGTGTGACCTTGGGCAAATCTATTTATAATATCTAAGCACCTCCAGGTAACTACTTTTAAAATAATATTTTTCCCAAGTAACTCTTTAAAACTTTAACTTATAAATGATTTACTAATGTGTATCAGTAGAGGGCACTTTCCATACCAGGACTCCCATACACTGATGAAATAGTGAATTACAGTTTCAACATGTATTAGGTGCTTTAAGAAAAAAAAAAAAAAGTTGAAGCCTGAGTGTTGAAGTAACTCTAGAAGAATCTTAGTTATAGATGAGTTCCTAATCTGAATGGGTAGAGGTAGCCTCCTAGCTAATAAAATCACATGTCCAGACTAAGATCATTGAGAGGAAAACGCTTTGTAAACTAAGCACTTTATAATTGTGAGCTATAATTATAGATTCATAATCTAAGAGTTGGAAGTTTCCTGAGAGATTTAACTTCCTTCTCAAAAACAGGAATAATTACTACGGCATCTCTGAAAGGTGGTCATTCACTGCTTGAATATTTGTAGTGACAGGAAACTCATTACTTCACAAAACCCTCATTCCATTGTTAGACATCTCTAACTATGGGAAAGTGTTTTGTTTTTTTCTTGAGTTGAGTATGTTTAAGTAATTTCTGCCCAGTGGTTTTAGTCCTGCCCACCTGGAACCACAAAGAATAAGTTCAATTCTTGTCCTACATGACAAACTTTCACTTCAGTTCTGCCTTCTCACCCCCTCCCCTATCTAAATCAGTTTTTGCCAAGTCTTGTCAATTTTACCTCAACATCTCATATCTGCCCCCTCCTCTGTGTTCACACTATAACCATCTTCACCTGAATCCATGCATATAAGATACTGCTCCTGTCAAATGAAATTATGGATTTGGTTCCTCAACTTCTCATTCACGAAAATCTTACCATAGGGTAAGGAGTAGCTTACAAATTGTATCTGTTGTCAATTTTTACCTAGAAAATTGACAAGCAGCCTACAAAGTACACCCATGTAACCTACTTTAAGCTTTAACAGCTTAAAACTGCACTAAGTCTTTGAGGACATCCTGTATGTAATATTTCCCTGTTTTATATCTGCTCTCAATCCTTGTTCTGGCTATCAGCACATTGGATGACTCATCCTAACAGTCTTATTCCATGAGTACCTTGCCCTTCCTGGTCCAACACTCCTACATGACTCCTACATAGAAACATTAATCCTCTCTATGGAAGAAAATAATTTGAAGGAATGTAAATAATCACAAATTTCTGAAACACTATAGAAAAGTTCAGTCAAGCATCTGGGTATTTAATTTACATAGTGATGAATATTTGCATATTTAGAACTATTCAAGAGCCCAGGGAATAGCAATTCTGCTCCCACTCCCTCCCCCCTGCCCCATCATTCAGGCAAACAACTCTTGTAGAGATGTTGAGATGTCCATCATCTGGCAACTGAGTCTGCAGGTGCTAGACGCTCACTTTCTTAGCAACCACAACTACTAAAGACTCAGAAAAGAAAGTTCTCAACATAAAAATCCTTAGCACTATCAAATAGCTCAATGTCAGAAACAAGTTTTACCAATGGGAATGACATTTAAGAAGAGGTAGGAGTTTGCCTAGCCCCCTAAAGACTCTGGGGCCTTTCCATCTGACTTGCAGCTAAAACCTCCTATGTATGCTGTCTTCCCCTTTAGAATGCGGACTCCTTGAGAGAAACTGTCTTTCTTTACTATTTATATTCTTATACTTATATTCTTATACTCTTAGCTCTTAGCACAATGCTTTGTGGTTGGTAAATGGTTAATAATTTTTTTTGTTTTGTTCTGCGAATTTAAAATAAAATAAAAATGTAAATAACAATACATTTTGAAGTAATTTTTATTTATTTATTCAGCCAAGTGACCAAACTTTTTGGCCTCATAGAGATACAGTCACAGAGACAGAGATAAATCTGAGTACATCAATTTCCTCATCTGTAAGATGGGGGCACTGGACTAGATAACCCCTAAGTTCCTTTCCAGTTTGAAAATTTTAGCTACATATTAATCAGTGATCAAAGGGTAACCTACATTCAGGTCCTGAGTCTAAATCCAGGGCTGTAATCACTACACCGTTTTGGTTTTGTTTTTTAATACGAAGTCTGTTTCCTCTTCATAAATTACCTTATGATTTAGACAACCAGATAAAGAGCAGGAAGTTCCAAATTTAAAATCTGTCATGAGGCAGTGGTACATAGTGTAGAAAGGAATGAAAGCTAGATGTTTCACCTTTGAGTTTCTACATTGGGTCACATTTACTCTAGTTAAACTAGCAATTAGTACTTGAACAAATATACCAGACACCATCCTGTTCAATGATCTGTAGGACACAAATTACCAAACAGATGGGGCATTCATACCCATGCAATAGTTAATCAACCACACACATATAAGCTGCTGTTATAAAAGCAGTTAAGATCTGTGATAATGTGTCTCATTTCTGTTCTTAAGTTGAAATTAACACAGTAAAACAAACAAACAAAAGATGTTGACTAAATTTGGATTAATCCATTTGCCTCAGTTAATTAGTCCTAATCAATAAGTATTTATTATGTGCCAAACACTGTGCTAAGTACTGGGGATACAGAGAAAGACAAAAGATAGTCCCCAATTTTGGGAACCAATTCCCAGGACAATTAATGAATTGTTGTTTATTTTTGAACTTTGTTTTTTGGAAGAGGACCAACGACATCACAGGGTGATGGCTTGACTCGAGAATGAATTGGATTGAAGTGAGGCAGAGTTGCACAAAGTCATCAGTCTCACTGTCTCCTCCTGAGTCATCAAAGTCCAGGGGCAAGACAAAAGTCAAGATGACTGGCAATGGCCCAGGAAACAGTGGATGACCTTGTGGTCTTAGATGTCTGACCTAGCTCTGAATGTTCCACATTGCCTACTTCAGCCACCTTCATGGCTGCTGAAACAAATTGTTCTCATCTGCCATTCGGCCAAAGAAAGTCTTCACATACTTGGGGCAGACATGCCCCTAACTCACCAACAGGTTTGAGGCCTGAGACCAGTTTTAGCAGTTGGTTTTGCCTGGGTGTGGCTGCTACCCATGCTACAGCTTCTTGGAGCCACAGGTGAGAGCTGGGTGGCAGGGTAGGACACCAAAGGTGGATGAGCAGCCCTGAAAAGTGCTAAACAAGCCTTCACACCAGAGGTGCTAGTCCTTCCTGAACACCCTATTCACCCCAACATTAAGTAATAAATATTTATTGACTGTCTATTATGTACAAGGTATTAAAAGTCACAAGAAGTAGTTCTCTAGGCATGTACAAGAAAATAGAGCACATTGCCTTTATAATATCTCTCACCATGCCAAGAAAGATATTACATCACAGAATGTTAGGCCTAGAAGACACAAGAATCATGTGTCTAGAGAAGAAAAGGCCTTTAGAGGTTATCTGGTCCAACCATCTAGTCAAGGCAGCTGGTCGTGCACTAGATAGAACACTGGTCCTGGAGTTAGGAAGACCTGAGTTCACTTAACCTCTGTGTGCCTCAGTTTTCTCAATTGTAAAATGATGATAATAATGGCATCTACCTCAAAGGATTCTTGTGAGGATCAAATAAGATATTTGTAACAAAGTGCTAAACAGAGTGCCTGGCACACAGTAGGTGCCATATTAATATTGTTCCTTCCAACTCCTTCATTTTACAGCTGAGGAAACTGAGGCACAAGAAGGTTAAGTGACCTGACCAAGTTCATACAGATAATATAACCCTCACATTTTAAAGATAAAGAAAAGGAGTCTCAGAAACATGCATTGCTCAGTTATTTGTATCATATAATCAGAATGAGAGTCTTGCTGGTAAGGCCACCCCATCCCCGCCAAAAAGTATGTCCTCACTAACCTTCTGAAGTCAATTAAATTAAAACCTTTATATAAGAACCTGTTAAAAAAAAAATACAGTTCCTGATATGAAGGAGTTTACATTCTGTCCAGGGAGTGACCTAAAATTCCAACTCCTAGAGAATGATCTCTCAAATCCAACACTTCATCTACAATGCCACCCTAGTTCTGGGCCTTACTTCTTGACTGATATTTGTATCTCTAATCTATCCCACCTCCAATCTGTCCTCCACACTCATGCACAAATAATCTTAATGTACTGATTTGATCATCCATCTACTCAAAAAGCTTCAGTGGCTCCCTATGACCTACTGAATAAAGTATAAATTTCTGGCTATAGGATTCAAAGAGAAAGAAATTTGCTCCAGAAACACCTCCTATGTATCCAAGGGGCTTGGTCTAGGAATTTCCAGCCTGCCCTTCTAACACTGCTTCAAGTTGCTGCCATCTTTAGCACCCATGGTCCCTTCTTCCCCTACCATTATAGGGTTCCTTCTCTCCAATGTTCTCCAGTTAGGCTTTGTCTGTGCTGGGGGTGAGGTGTGGGGAGGGGGCGGAACTGGAGTCTCTACTACTTCAGATTGCTACTTTCTCAGTCTATCTCAACTCTAGATTCTCTTAACTTTCTCCCTTCTGGGTCTTTTAAAGATAAAGCCTAAAGCAAAAGGACTCTTAATGTGAGGACACCCTATAAAGACACATTATCTGGCCAGAACAAAGGCTTCCTCTTTTAACTTTGTTAACTTTGACCCCTCCTCCTGGTCACACTCTCCATATTTTTATTATCTATAAGATGGGGAGTGGGGAGTTAAAAGAGACAGTCTAATAGTTAATTAGATTATTTTCCCAGAGAATAGTTTGTTGGTGCAGGACTCTGAGAGAATGTGGCACAGGAAAATCTCAGTTTGACGGGAGTCAGAAAAAGAGATGGCTTCAGAACTTGGGCCACTGCACAGAAAGGGCAAATCAAATTAAGATTTCTAATGAGATGCTTTAGATAATCAGGTGACAGCATGAGGGTACTAGGTACTGAGAGAAGGAAGCATTAGACAGAATGAGAGGGGCTGAAAAGGGAAGTGGGGAACGACACCAATGAATGTTGCTTGTTACACAATTTTCCCCCCTAGGGAAATGACCTCCCTATGTTATATAATATTTTGTATCTAAGAATGGTACTTCAGAGATGTTCTGAAACAACAAGCCTAGACTTAATCAGTGAACTATTTCTTAATAGCATCAAAAATCACCTCTTAAACGTAACTTAAACAAGAAACTTTTCAAGATACTGTGTCATGGGGGAACATTTATACTTGTCCCCAAATAATGATTAATTTATACCTAGAAAGACACCTAAGCAAAAGCTTTAACTTTTCATATAGAATAATATAAACAAGATTATAGCATCACAGATTTAGAGATATAAGAGATCTTAGAGGTCTTTGGTCCAACCCTTTCATCTTATAGATGAGAAAACTGAGGTTCAAAGAGGTGAAGATTGCCCAGGGTTACATAGGTAGATAGATAATGCAGAGACTAGTCAAAGGTAATACCTTATACAAATATCACCTGCTCTTTCTATCACATTCTATATAGTATGGTGTTTGCCAATAAGGAAGTTTCAAAGATTCTTTGAGACAAGATTTTCCGTATGAAATGAGATCATTTTGATAAAGTTCTTTGTAACTTTCAAAATTCCATTTAAATGTCTGGGATTACTAAATAGCTGTTTGGTGATAGTTATTGGTGAGTCGTGGGGTCTATGGGCTGTTCAGGGAGGAATAGCACCTCTGGTGTGAGGACCTGCTGAGCCCTTTTCAGGGCTGCTCATCCACCTGCCACCTAACTCTTACTGTTGGCTCCAAGAAGCTGTAGCATTTGCAGCAGTCCAAAACCAACAGGCTAAACCAGGTTGAGGACAACCAACAGAACACAAATCCATAGGTGAGTTAGGGGAATGTCTACTCCAAGCATATGAAGATTTTCCCCAACAGAATGAGCAAATGAGAACAATCTGTTCCAATGGCCATGAAGGTGACTGAAGCAGGCGCTGTGGAGCATTTAGAGATTGGTCAGCTACCGAAGTTGCCAAAATCATCCACTACAACCTAGGCCTTCACCAGTTGTCTTGACTTTTGTCTTGCCATTGGACTTCAAAGACTCTGGGAGAGGCTGAGAACTTTGTACAGCTCTGCCTCATTTAAATCCAATTCACTCCATAGTGACATCATTCCGTGGTATCATTGGTCCTCTTAGAAAACAAAGGACAAACAACAATATTAGTAGCACAATCAACACTTAAATCCAATTCATGCACAAGTCAGACATCACACGGTGATGTTATTGGTCCTTGTCAAAAATGAAGGAAGAACAATATATATAAGGTGTGCATTGTTCATTTATGATATGTTTATCCATATGGGATACATGGATAACCTAAGAGTCTGGAACCATGTTTGTTTCTCTCTTTCTCAAAACAGGAATGGAGAATGACCCTCCTTTCCAAAGCTCTCTCATCAATTCTAGCCCTCATGTGGTCACTCAGAGTCAAGTCACCATGCTGTCCACCAATTAGGAGAGTCTTGCGCAAATTGCTCCTGTCTTGAAACCTGGGTTACATAAATGATGTAGACAGCAGTCATCCAGTCTCCTCCAGCTGCAACTTCTCTCCTTTAACAAGAAAATAAATAATAGATTTTGAGTTTTGTATGTCATACGTTGGCCTTCCACTTGGGCCAAGGCTGGAGTGAACCCCTCTTTAATACTATAGGAAGACAATATTTCACCATCTTTATTATCCAATAATATTTGGATAACATGAACTACTAAATGTGAGTTGTTCAAAGGAGGCATTCTACTAGAACCCCCAACCCAGTGGCTTTGCTAATTTCTTTCAGCTCATGCATTAGATAACACTCCTAAAAGTCTGTGGTATCCCTGCTAGCCACATGAGAGTAATCAGCCTGAAAATGCCTAGACTGCTTCTCCTACTTCAAGTCCATGCTTTGACAGCAGACTGTTTTTCATATTAAAATATGAAATCTATTTTTTGTAAATTGCTTATGAGCCCTGATGTCCTTTGGGCTTTTCTTCCTCAATGCTCAGCCCCCTGTATTTGCAGGGTTCAGAGACAGCAGTCTGTGATAACCTAGTTTATTGTATATATTGTATCTAGAACAAAATGTACAGGAAATTATCAAAACGTCCTACATGGAGCCATTCACCTTCAGCTACCTCCTAAATCTCCTCCCAGTTGCTCTCCCAGATCTTTGGGTTGTTGTTGTTTATCCTGCCTTCTCAAAGAGGACCATGGCATCAGGAAAATGGAGCCATGACTTGCAAGTAAATTGGATTTAAGTGAGGGAGGACTGTGCAAAATCATCAGCCTCACTCTGGAGCCATCTGAATCCAGTGGCAACACACAGATCAGGATGACTGGAGATGGCCCCAGAGGCCTCGGGAGACATTGGTTTTTTTAAGTTAAGTTCTTTCCCAGGTTTGATTGAGGCAAGACCCATTCAGTGATTAAGGCTTGCAAGACATGAAGGCAAACAATGGCCTCTTCTACCTAGTTTTGAAAAAAAATCAGTCTGGGAGGGGAAGATCCTCAGGATTTCTGGCAAAAACAGAAACAATTGCTATTTCCATTCACTCAACCATCAGGGCCCAAACAATGACCAAGTGGGACTTGGGCTGGCACCTATTATTGGTCAATCAATGTGAGCCAGAGTGATTTGGGTTTAAGGTATGGTCCTTAAGAAAGGAAAAATAGCCTGAAAACCCCAAGATATTTGGGAGGCTTCAGGGATCAAATTTACATTCCTTTAGGCAGAGCACCCACAGATAAGGATATGATACCTTACATGGGCAGAGGAAGAGGAGGGAGGGAGAGAAGGTGGGAAGGAAGAAGCAGTATTGCCCTGGAACTGGTAAGTTGGATCCCCAGTGGGGCAGCTCCTACTACTCACAGGTTGTTGTTTGTCCTTCGTTTTCGAAGAGGACTGTGGCATCAGGAAGGTGATGCCATGACTTGCAAGTGAATTGGATGTGGTTAGAGGAACTCCCATGGCTCAGAGGAAAGGAATAAAGGGGAGAGATGTCCACACCTCATCTCAGGATGATGAACTAGAAACAAGGGAAAGCAGGAAAGATGGAAGAAGAAAACAATTTCCTCCAGCTCAACAGCACAATAGGATGGAATTCATAATTAGATTGTGAGCTCCTTGAGGGCAGTCTTTTGACTTTCTTTGTATCCCCCCCTACCCCTCCAGCATTTAGCATAGTGAGGGGTACATGTTAGGTACTCAATAAATGATTATTGAATGAATAACTGACAATAGCTGGCAATCTCAGCAACAGTTTTGTCTTTCATTACAGCCTCTGGTTTTCCCCTTTCTCTGAGGGTGCTATAGCTTTAGGGCAGAGTTTATGTTCTCTGTATTTCCTCCTATGATCTCAATGACTAGTTGCTCACATCTCTGGCAATAGCAGACACTGCTAGGTGATTACTTTCCTTCTTGTGGAAGCTTGGAAGTCTGAGTCCGATGACATCATAAAGAAAACAAGAAGTAGATCCTGGACACTACAGCATAAAGATCACATGCCTCTGTCTCCTATTATGTACAAAGTACACTTCGGATATGACATTTTGGCATCCCCTTTTGGTAACAGAATGGGATGAAATAGTCTCATTTGCAATGGTGAGTCTCACAATTTCTGTTCCATCTGTCTTCTTCTAGAGAAATTTTCTGGGCCTTTGTTTTTCTACAGAGATAAAAAGGACATACAAAAGTTCTAGCAACATACCTTCTCCCAGACGAAGATTTTGCATTCCCTGGAAAAATGATTTGATGTACACACGAACATTTACAACTAAGCAGCATAAGCATCAACACTTAACACACCTAGGATCATAACAGATAATCTTTCTATGGTTCTACTAATAGTTCAGCCAGATGAATAAATATAACATAATACAAAGCATGATTTCACAGGCTGATTCAGAGACTAGTTGTTTAAACTGAACATGTACATACACAGTGATAGTGATGAATGAAATGGGGGGGAGGGGAGGGAAGCCACCAATGCATATGTAACAGGCAAATGTAGCAATAGTACATGCATATCATTAATTCATAAATAAATCAGTCAATAAGCATTTATTAAGTGCATATTATGTACCAAGCTCTACACTAAGTGCTGGGGATACAAAAAGAGGCAAAAGATACTCTCTACCCTCAAGAAGTTCACAATCTAATGGAAGAGGCAACAAGCAAACAAATATGCAGAAACAAGCTATGTTGTTCAGTCATTTTTCAGTCAAAACTAACTCTTTGTGACCCCATCTGGGGTTTTCTTGGCAATGAAAACAGAGTGGTTTGCCATTTCCTTCTCCAGCTCATTTTACAGATGAGGAAACTGAGGCAGACAGGGTTAGGTGATTTGCCCAAGGTCACTCAGCTAGTAAGTGTCTGAGATTTGAACACAGGAAGATAAGTCTTGGCACTCTATCCATTGTACCACCTGGCTGCCCTTGACACAAGCTCTATATAGGATAAATAAGAAATAATTAAGAAAGGGAAGGCACTAGAATTTAAAGAGGTTAGCAAAGGCTTCTCATAGAGGATAGCGTTTTAACTGAGACTTTAAGGAAGCCAAGGGAAACCAGGAGGCAGAGATAAGAAAGGAGAGCATTCCAGACATAAGGAACAGCCAGGGAAAATGCTTAGAGCCAAGAGATGGAATATCTTATTCAAGGAGCAGCCAGGAGGCCAGTGTCACTGGATCAAAGAGTACATGCAGGGAATTGTGTCTAATAAGACTGAAAAGGTGGGGACTGGGGAGTAGGTTATATAGGGCTTTGAATGCCAAACCAAGGATTTTGTATTTAATCCTGGAGGGGATAGGGAGCCACCAGACTTCATTGAGTAGGTGGGTGACATGGTCAAACCTGTGCTTTAGGAAAATCACTTTGGTGGCTGAGCGGAAGATGGACTGGAGTGGGGAGAGACTTGAGGCAGTCCATTAGCAGGCTATTGCAGTAATCTAAGCACAAGGAGATAAGTTGCACCAGAGCTTTGGTAGTATCAGAAGAGAGAAGGGAGCATATTTAAGAGAAGATGACAACAAGAGACAACAGTTTGGATATGGAAGATGGAAGACAAGGATCAGGCAAGAATGACACTTGGGTTGCCAGCATGGGGGACTGGGAAGATGGTGATGTCCTCAACAGTAATAGGGAAGTTTGGAGGTAGGGACAATTTAGGGGGAAAGTTAATGATTTCAGTTTTGGACAATGCTGTGTTTAGGATGTCTGTTGGACATCCAGTTGGAGATGTCAGAAAGGCATTTGGAGATGCAAGACTGGAAATCGCAAAGAGTTTAAGGCAGTATAGGCAGATTTGAGAATCATCAGCATAGAGATGATAATTAAATTCATGGGAACTGAAAAGATCACCAAGTATAGTATAGAAGGAGAAAAGAGGAGAGCCTGGGTCAGAGCCCTGGTGGACACCTATGGTTAGAGGGTAAATAACATACCTAGCGAAAAAGGGAAAAATCAATTGAAGGATGGATGAATAAAGTACACAAAGCAAGGTACATTGTGGAACTGAACATTATTCCACTAGAAGAAATGATGGAAGGGGTGGTTTTAAAAAAAAACTACCTGAAAGACTTGTGTGAAGTGATGCAAAATATAAGAACCTAGAGAACAATTTATACAGGAGCAACAGCATTGTAAAACACACACATACAACATGAAAAGACTTAGGAATTCTGGTCACTGTAATCAACAATTAAGACTTCAGAGGATCCATTGATGATTAAGCATGCTACCTTCTTCCTGACAGAAAGGCAATAGACACAAAGTAAAAAAGAAACACTTGGGGCAGCCAGGTGGTGCAGTGAATAGAGCACTTGCACTAGAGTCAGGAGGACCTGAGTTCAAATTTGACTTCAGACATAATACTTCCTAGCTGTGTGACTCTGGGCAAGTCACTTAACCCCAAATGCCTCACTTTAAAAAGAAAAAAAAAAGAAAGAAACATTCATTTTGGGCCATAACAAATGGTTTAGTTGTGCTTGATTGTACTTATTACAAGGATTATGGTTCTATTTTTTTGGTTGGGAAAGGTTAAATGGGGGGAAAGAAGGAGTTGGAGACAATGTTGCCCAAAAAAGAAGACTAGAAAGAAAAGAAGGCCAGTGAAGCATTTTTTAAATATATAGAAGAGAACAGAAGAAAGTTCAGATGGAAACACGGATAAGCAGGATAGCTTTGAAAGTAACATGTCAAATTTATGACATGCCTTAATAAGCAAGCAGTATGTAATAGGTTAGTGATTTTAAATATGATCCTATTTTCTCTGTTCTACTTTGTATATAGAAATGTTCTTTTTTTGGTGTGTTAAATTCAGAATTTAAAAAATAATAAAGAGAAAACATAAGTGACATAAAAATGAGAAAACTTAAAATTTGTTAGAAAAAAATATATAACTGAAAATTAATTAATATATTCACATATATTGGTATATAATTGGATACATTGGTATAATTATAATGGCCAATTTTGGTCCCAGTAGGGAGATGAGAAAATGCATTTTCCTCTCTTCTTTGAAGAAGTTGGGGAGGACTATGAATAAAGAATGATAGCCAGGTGGTACAGTGGATAGAACACCTGGCCTGGAGTCAGGAAGATCTGAGTTCAAATTCAGCCTCAGATACTGATGACCCTGGGCAAGTCACTTAACCCTGTTGGCCTGAATTTCCTTACCTGTAAAATAAGCTGCAGGAGGAAATAGCGAACCATTCCAGTATCTTTGCCAAGGAAATTCCAGTAAGACACTACTGAAAAACAAGTAAACAACAAATGAAGGAAGAACATTACATATGCTATCAGATATTGCTGCTGTATTGTTTACTGAAATGTTTTTTCCCCACTTCTTTTTCTTTTTTATTCTTAGCTGCAAGAAAAGGTTCTCTGGATAGGGAAAGGGAAATATATATTTGAGAATATATCCCAGGTGTTCTTCAAAACAACTCAAATTCCACCTCCTGCAGGAAACCATCCCCCATCCTCCAGATGTTAATTGCCTTTCTGTCTGAGATTATCTTCTATCTGTATACCTCTTGGATGTACCTACTTATTTTCACATTTGTTTCCCCTATCAGAATGTGAGCTCCCTGAGGGCAAGGACTGTTTTTGCCTTTCTTTGTATCCCAGGCATTTATTATAGAGCCTGGTACATAGCAAGCACTAGTTGACTGAATGAATGAAGATATTTAAAATATATATATGTGTATATACATGTATACATATATACACACCCACATATATATATATGAATTTTTTAAAATACATATCACTGAGGCTACTTATGACCAGAAAAAAGCTGGTAATATAGTGAAAATATGAGACAACAGATGGACAGCCAAAGGCTCCATGAAAAGGACCAGGGAAAGGCCTCTAGCATATTCAGTAGATCCTCAAGGATTTATGGAAACACATGGATAAGAATCACAGAGAATGAGAAGGCATGGGAGGCCTGTAATTCTCATCTTCTGTGAAAATCTGCCTCTGAAGCACCCTTACTGATAAAATTATGGATTCATAAGGTTGAACCATCAAAGAGAGGAAAGCAGTTAGCTAGCAAAAATAATAGCATTTACCTAGTGCTTTAAGGTTTGCCAAGCACTTTACAAATTGCACTTTATTTGATCCTCATAACAACCCCAGGAGGTAAATGCTATTATTATCTCTATTTTACAGATGAGGAAACTGAGACTAATAGAAGTTAAGTGGTTGTCCCAGATTACACAGCTAATAAGTGACTGAGGCTGGGTTGAACTGAAGTCTTCCTGACTCCAGGTCCAGCGCTCTATCCCCAAGTGCCACCAAGCTACATTCAATTAGGAAATAAACCTGTATTTTTATAAATTGGGGTTGCTTAAGTGAAGCAAACCTAAATAACAAAGTGGCTGATGCCACGTAAGTTCTTAGAATCCTGAGCCCTGTTCCCTAAGCCATAGTAATTCCTTCTTTGGTCCTATCTTTTGCTCGCGTTGTTTTTTCTTCACCGTCATTCATTCCTAGCAGTCCCCATTGAGGAAATGGGGGAAGAGGCACGTGACAGGCAGGAGTTTTCAGCATTTACAAGTCTGGGATTGTAGCTAGGTCCACCTCTTTCTCTCTGTATCTAGGCTGGGATGGTAGGTAGCCACAGTTGTGATCCAAACAGACAAAAATTAGGGCCATGGAAAAAGTACGAAAGAAAAAGTAACTTTTGAGAAAGCCACAGGGAATACAAGTTTTAAGCCTGCTGAGGGTGATATCTAGAGATCAGAGGGATTCTAATCTATCTGAGCCTTCCTGGTAAGCAAGCTAGTAAACCACAGGAAAGGGGAGGGAAGGAGGAAGGAAGGATAACTTTGTCCTTCTGAAGAGGAAAACTCTGTTCTTCTGAACAAGAGAGACTTGGTTCAGTTTAGGGTTAGAACTATGAAAGGCAGGGGCACCTACCTTTCTCCTGAAACTTTGAAAAGGGAAAGAAGGTGCTTCTACCTCGTAAGACAGAATATAAATGGGGAAACAAAAAAACAAGGCTTAGAGTATTAGACACTATACAAAAACATGAGGCAACACCATAGCTTCTGTTTGGCACAGAAACAAACGTGATTATTGATGGATTAAGGCAGGATCTTGTGAATGGCAGGACCAGGCTCCACCCTGAGCGAAGCCGCCACATCTGTCCTTGCAGGAGGTCCTAATTTGCGTGGGCAGCTCCTCTGACTTAGTGCTGCTGATCTAATGCCAAAGGGCAGATCCCTGAGAAAGGAAACAGCCATCCTAGCCTCTGACTACAAGTGTAGGGCTTAACAGTTGAGAAACCAGCCAGGAGGTGGAAAAAAAAGAAAAGAAAAAAAAAAAAAGAGGGTTCATTTAGGCCCCAGCTATTAGAAAGGCCTGAGAACCTTTTGTCTCAGCCCAATCTGATTGAAAAATGCTGTTATGCTCCAAAAGGGGGTGCAGAGAGGGAGCAGGAAGATGATCTGGCCAAACTGGAATTCAACATGAAAAGTAACAACATCAAAAACAAGATTTTTAGGCTGCCAACAATTTTTGGAAGAGTCTTTGGAGAATATTGGATTTTAATTTTTTATAATTACAACAATAGAGTTGGGAACAGGTAAGGTACTTAGTGAATACATCACGGTACAGAAGAAAGATGCTCAGATTTTAAAAAGATGCTCAGATTTTAAGTCAAACATGAGTTGACAATGAGTTTGAATTCTGGCTCAGTCATTTACTACTACATTTAAGAATCTCTCTGAGCCTCAGTTTTCTTGCCTAAAAAATGAAGGTGTTAAACAAAAAAGGCTTCAAAGATCCCTCCCAACCCTAAATCTCTTCCTCTATAAACAACATCCAATGTAAGTTTCCACCATGCTCCAGAACACCCTGTTCCCCAGGTCACTTCTACAAGTTCCACACAGCCCAGATCTTCATGATTTTGGCTTATTTTCTATGGGGCAGCACGGCACAAATGCACACTGCTACATAAATAATAATCTATTTTTTTTTCACTTGTTTTCTCCCTTAAAATCCAGTACTGCTGCAAACTTTTTTGGGGGTGGAGAGGCAGTATTTGTAACTCCAAAATCCACAAATTGTACTCCACCATCCCATACTATGCCTGTAACTCAACTTCTAGAGAGAGGAAGGAGGCCAACTAGTGGATGTTTTTCAAGGAGTTGGAGAAAATCATCAGTGAAAATAGACAAAGACAGTATTCAATTGGCTCCGCTTTTTCCCTATTGTCAATTTTTGTAGGTTTACTATTCTGTACTAAACAATATTAGTAAGAAGAAACAAACATCTCCCATCCCCCAGAAGGAAGGATGGTACCTCATTAACTTTACCAGCCTCTCAATCTAGCAACACCATAATAAAAGGGTAATTGGTGGTAATGCCTGAGGGAAAAATAAGACCAAAAAAAAAAAAAAAACCACTAAAAAAAAATCAGAAAAGCGGAAACTTATAAAGGCTACATATATTTTCTCCTTTTTTGGTGAAAAAAATTATTTTTTTTCAAATTACATGTAAAAACAAATTTTAACTTTCTTTTTTTTTATTTTGAGTTTCAAATTCTTTCCCTCTTTGCCTCTCTTCCCCGTTCCCTGAGATAGCAAGTAATTAGATACAGATTAGACATGTGCAGTCATGCAAAGCATTCATATATTAGCCATGTTACCAAAAAAAAAACACAAACCAAAAAAGAAAGTTTAAAAAAATATGCTTCAATCTGCATTGAGACTCTATCAGTTCTTTCTCTGAAATTGGATAGCATTCTTCATCTTTAGTCCTTCAGAATTGTCTTGGATCATTGTATTGCTGAGAATAGCTAAGTCATTCACAGTTGATCATCATCCAATATTGCTGTATTGCTGTTACTGTGCACAATATTCTCCTGGTTCTGCCCACTTTCCTTTGCATCAGTTCAGCTACACACACACACACACACACACTCACACACACACTTACAGTATTTTATTTTTTCCAATTACACATAAAGACAATTTTTAATATTTTTGAATAAAATTTTGAGTTCCAAAATTTCTCTTTCCTTTCCTTCCTCTCTAAGAGAGTTAGCAATTTATAGGTGATATATGTGCAATCATGTAAAACGTGAAACATATTGTTTTGAAAGAAGAAACAAAACAAAAGGAAAAAACTATGAAAAAAATAAAGTAAAAACAATACTACATACATATTCTTAAATAATGCTTAAAGCTTAAACCATGTTGATTGTCTTTTTTTAAAATTTTGCACTTGACATACGAAATAGGTAAATGCAAGTTGTTGCCGTGTCCAGGGAAGGGTTTTGTGCCAAGTGATTGCTGATCCATCTCATTTTTATACATTGAGCCAATAAGAGTTTATTTAAGCAGTAGATTTTAAACACTCAAGGAATTTTGTCCTCATTAGTCAGTCAGTCAGTCAATAAATATCTATCAAGCATCTATTCTGTGTCAGGCTCTGCACTAAGCACTTCAGATTTAAAAAAAAAAAAAAAAAAAAAAGATCCTGCTTCCCAGGAGTTCACAGTCTAAAGAGGTCAACAATACGTAAATACTGGAAATGAAAACAGAAATGAAGGCGTCTGTGCCTGCAGGGAGCTTATAATTTACAGGGAGAAATTGTGTGTGTGCACATACAGAAGACTGGAAGAGTCTGGGGAGCCTGCTTCCTGAAGGGTGTAATAACATGCAATGGAAGTGCCTGGCTCCCTGATTTGGAACACGTATTGGAGCAGACATTCTGTTCTGGCTCTAGTCCACTGACCAGGTGCTGAAGAAGAGTATTTTTGACTTGCTGTGGAGTCAGGACTGGGGTACATTTTAAACAACAACAACAACACCACTATTCAGCAAGGGTCAGTCTCTTGGCAAAGACTCTTTCCAAACTTTCTGGGACTGGAGAAGAAGGAAGGATACACCTGCTGAGGACTCATGTCTTCTCTCATCCAGAGTCAAGAGTACATGGCCCTGTTGTTGCTCCTGTTTCTGACGTGTTCATTCTTTCCTGCTTCTCATGAAGGAAATTAGAAATAACTATGATTTTGTGAGCTTCAAAAGTTCAGAAATATAAGCTACCTGGAGGTCTGAGGACAGAGACTGTGCTGGGTCTTACGACCAGTCAGACTACCATCCAAGTTCAAAATAATGATGTTCAGGACCCAGCCCAGTGGTAGCTGGAACTCAGACTCATCCAACAGTAATGCCCCATTTGGACATAAACTTGGTGGGACCAAGGCTATGTAGAATGTGTTTGAATTCTGTACCCATTCTCCCCAGGGATGGAGATAGTATAAAGGAGAGTATCCCAAACACACACACTCAAGAGAAATTCTTGTTTTATCTGCAATGTAAATATCTCTTTCTAAAAGCTAATCGGAGTTAATTAGATAAATGGAACGGGCTTTTAACGTATCAAAATGGAGGGTCAAGCCAATAGCATTTAAGAAAAGCACCTCCAATTTCTCAGGGCTATCCCTAGAATGCTAGAAGGAACATGTAGCTGACCTTGATCCATCACTACATAAGTATATGCAAAAAAAATATATTCAATAATTGTAAGGTAGTTTGGCAGGGAGGAACTGGAAGCTGAGGGAATCAGAAAAGACTTCTTGGAGAAGGTGATTCTTAAGATTAGCCTTGAAGAAAACTAAATATTCTAAAGCATGGAGGTGAGGAGGAAGTACATGACAGGCACGAGAGACAGCCTGTGTAAAGGCATGAGAACGGAAGATTAAATGTTGAGTATAAGGAACAGCAAGACAGCTAGTCTGATATCTTTTATAACATTTTTTCCTTGCCATGTCGTGCCTAGCAAAACATTTCTATCTACTTTATTTCTCCTACCACTCTTCAGGTTACTTACAATTTTAACTCTCCTGAAACTGTGGTATTCTATTTTTTGTAGTGGTTAGAAAAAAGAGAGCTCAGTTGGTGGAACAAACTAGATATATAACATACAAAAGCAAACAAACACATTAACACAGTGTTCGATAAACCCTAAGACCCCATTTACTTGGGCAAGGACTAAAACTGAACACTAGTTTGACAGAACTTAGGTTTAGACCAACATCTCACACCACACATCAAGATAAGCTCCAAAGAGATATATGACTTACATATAAAAAGTCACATCATAAACAAATTAAAGTGGCAAGGAAGAAATTTCCTTCTGAATCTATAGATAAGGGAAGGGATCCATGTTTGAACCAGTGATAAGGTCACACAAGACAAAATGGACAGTTTTCATCAAATAAAATTAGAAACTTTTTTTTTACACAAATCTAATGTAGTAAAAATTAGAAAGGAAACAGGTCATTGAGAAAAAAATCTTTACAACAAGTTCTTATTAAAGATGAGATACAAGATTGATTCAAATTTATAAGACTATAACAAACATTCCCCAAAAGATAAGCATAAGAACAAATAGTTTTCGAAGGAAGAAATCTAAGCTTTCAACAATCCTCCGAAAAAAATGTTCTAAATTACTAATAATTAGAGAAATTCAAATTAAAGCAACTGTAAGGTTCTACCTCACACTCATCAGACTGGCAAAGACAACAAAAGAGTAAGTTGGAAAGACTGTGGGAAAACAGGTACATTAATGCCTTTTGGAAAGCAATTTGGAACTAAGCCCAGAAAGTTACCAAATTGTGCATACCCTTTGACCAGCTTTACCACTACTAGGCCTATGCCCCAGTGAAATCAAACAAAGAAGAAAAGGATCTTGTACACAAAAATATTTATAGCAGTTCTTTCTGTGGTAGCCAAAAATTGGAAACTAAGGGACTGTTCTCTTAATATGGGCATGACTAAACAAATTGTGGTTATATTAGTGTAATGGAATATTATTGTGCCATAAGAAAAGATGAAATGGACAGTTTCAGAGGGAACCAGGAAGACTTTTATGAACTGATGAAGGTGAGGTGAACAGAATAGGAAAATATCTTATATGGTGATAACAGCATTAAAGAGTAAAATAACACTGAAAGATTTTAGAATTCTGATCAATGTAACAATAAATCATGAGTCCAAATGAATGAAGATTCATCTCCACACCCACTCACCTCTCTGTCAAGGCTACATAGACAGGTATTAAGGAATTTGGTTTTTAGATGTGTTTATTGGTTTTAATTTGCTAACAGGAGGGGGTGGGGCAAGCAGCAAAAGAAACTGAGTAATTTTTTAAATGCTTGTTATTAGATAGAGAGAGAGAGGAGAGAGAGGGAGAGGAGAGAGACACAGAAAAATGAGGGATAGTGGCACAGAGACAGAGAGAGACATACACAAACATGAACAAACTCAATGAGCTACCAGGCCAGCCACAAATCATGGTTTGGGAAATAAATATTTTTTTTATCCACTTGGTTTGGCCAGGGTTTGTAATTAAATTCATAATTTTCATATGACAATGGATTTTGTACTGAAGAGGCTTCATAATATTCCAGGGTTCCCTGCAATTAGTACAATGACCACTCTAAATAGTAGCCTTTGAAAAACTTCATAATTGAAAAAGAATCTTTTTTTTTTTTTGAACTCTGTTTAGGACATTTTCCATGACAATGGGGAAACACATTAGGTAAGCACTGACCTACTTGATAAAAAAAAAAAAAAAAGTATGTCTATTATAGAATCTTGTCAAAGGAATTCTTTAACAATTCACAAAAAAAGAGATTTTTTTTTTACTTATCTTGTGCAAAATACATGTAGTCAGAAAATAATTATTATGCACCAACGAATATGGTGCTAGGCAAAGTGGGAAAAGTAAAAGACACTGTCCTACTCTGAAGGAGCTCATAATCTAGATGAGAAGAGGAAAAATATGGTTGTGAAACAATGAAGGAACAATCCAAGACAGAAACATAATTTCTAAGCTGTGTGCTAAAGATAATAGGTGTATTATGAATTCCAAAGAAAGGATAGAGAGACCAGCATTGGATGAATTCATTAAGTTCATCCAAATGAGCCTTAGCTCATTTTTTTCTTTTTTCCCTTCTTCCTTTTTTTCTTTTGACAAAGAAAAAAACCAGATGCATTTAGAGTGATCACAAATCCCAGATTTTCCAGGGCAGACTCAATTCAAGAAAAGAAAGTACGTGAAGTTTTGCAAAATGATTATCTTTTGTCAGGTGATAGGTACTAACCTGGGAGTTGGAAAACATGATCGTTGTAACTACAGTGAGATTGTAGGCAACTCAATGTATTACAAGAGTCCCTGACAAACAATATAGGAGAATAGAAGAGAAAAGAAACAGTTTAGCACCATAAGAGCAGAAAAAGCAAATGACTCCACCTTCTCTTCCCCTTCTACAAAATTTCCTTTGTAAAGTAAAATTGGAAGGTGGTCATCATTTATCCCCCTCTAATCAACTGGTGTATTAAGCAATTCTTTTTGAAAGACCTACTTCCCAGGTTTGTTGTGAGATCGAATGAGAAAATGGATGTAAATAACTTTGCAAACTTTTTGTTGTTATTATTCAGTCATGTCTGACTCTTGGTGACCCCATGGGCCATAGCACACCAGGCTCTTCTATCCTCCATTATCTCTCAAAGTCTGTCCAAGTTCGTGTTCATTGTTTCCATGACACTATCTATCCATCTCATCCTCTGCCATCCCCTACTTCTTTTGCCTTCAGTCTTCCCCCAACATCAGGGTCTTTTCCAATGAGTCCTGTCTTCTCATTCTGTGGCCAAAGCATTTAAGCTTCAGCTTCAGTATTTGACCTTTCAGTGAACAGCCTGAATTAATGTCATTAAGTATTGACCTATTTGACCTCCTTGCTGTCCAAGAGACTCTCAAAAGTCTTCTCCAGCACTACAATTCAAAAGCATCAATTCTGCCGCAATCAACTTTCCTTCTAGTCCAACTCTCAGTCATGCATTGCTCTTGGAAAAACCATACCTTAAAAGGGCTGTATAAGTGTCAGCTACTATTTATTATTATAAACCACCTTGGCAATTGTTTGAAAATATTTTAAGCAACTAGAAAAGCGCTGAGGAGTTTTTCATTTCTAATCCGTCATTTTTCAACTATCAAAATTCTATAGAAATTTGAACTCTTCCCTGTAAAAAGAAAAATGATACAGAGAATTTTCCAGGAAAAAATTTCCCTTTGCAATTATTTAAAATACACACACACACATACACACATACACAACTTGAAGAAAAATAATGAAGAAACAGTAAGGGCATGGGCGGAAGGGATAACATAAAATGAATGAGCATGAATTGTCTCCTGGGTCACAATAGATAGGTAGATAGACAGACAGACAGATAGATAGATAGATAGATAGATAGATAGATAGATAGATAGATAGATAAATAGGTAGGTAGGTAGATATTAAGATCTAAAGGAGAGAATTATGCAATTTGAGTGGCTCATTAGCCCAGGAATTCCTAGATCTAGTTTTGAAACACTCCAGAATGTCCATGATCATCTCAAAAAGTATTCAAAAATAATAAAAATATTCATACCAAAATTAAATTAAGTATCATAATAGTTTAAGAAATTAAAATATGTTGTATCAGCTTGGTGCATTAGAAAAAGGCTTGGATTTGGGCTCGGAATACTAGAGTTCAGATATTAACTATGACTCTTACTACCTATGTCATCTTGGACAAGACCTTGTACAAAATCACTCAGCCTCTCTGGGCCTTAATTTTTTCATCTGTAAAAATCAGGGGACTAGACTAGATGATCTCTAAGTTCTCTTCCAGGTCTAAATCTGTGATTATAGGATTCCTTGGAGAAAGGGAACCACTCAAATCAAAGAAAAGGCAGTAAACATTCTATTAAAACTTTATAAAGCCTAAGAAAAACTGCCTTAGGCTAACTGGCTCCTTTTATAGCTATTCCTAGTAAAGTGAAGTCAATGCACATTTATTAAGCACCTACTATGTGCAAGGCACTGTGCTATACACCCAGAGGGTACAAAGACTTTCTTGCCCTCAAGGAGCTCATAATCTAATGAATGCTACCCACTTATGAAAACAGCATCTCCCCATACTACTACCACAACTACAGGATTTTGCAAGAGGTTATTGACATTGAGAAAAGACCCAAAAATGCAATAATAATAATAGGGATGGAGACTGGACCTGTGATTTCATTAGTAAATAAACTCCCTCAACCAATGCTGATCAGCCCTTTTTCTCCACGTTATAGTCTCAGAGAGCTCCCTAAAGCAGTGGTTCTTTTCCAGTGGTAGGGCCCTTCAGTTTAAACAAAACTTTGGCAGAATCTTTGTACTCAAATCCTCTTAAATTATTATTTTAAATAGCTATTAACAAATAACATATGGTTCATTAAAAAAAAAAAGCCATGGGGTGTTTTAGTTCTCCTTGAAACACAATTTGAAAAAGTCAGACTTAGAGTAAAGTGAAGTGATGCAGCCAGAGTCTCTATCAGAAGAGATGCCTGAAACCCAGGTCTTCCTATCTCTGAACGTAGGCTGTTAATGTTCCTATTAACTCTTTAAAGTTTACAAAGGTCTCTACACATATTATCTCATAAAAGCACAATTTGTAATAAAAAAAAAGATAAAAATAAAGCAAACTGTGAGGTATGGATGTAATAGGATGACTGGGTAATGAGGAATGTATATGAAATCCTCAGAGAAAGACGGGAAAATGTATATGAAGTGAGGAAGCAGAGAAAAAAGAATAATTTACTAGGAGAGAATAAACATTTATATGTTGTTGTTGAGTCATTTTTTAGTTGTGTCTGACTCTTGGTGACCCCATTTGGAGTTCTCTTGGCAAAGATACTGGAGCAGTTTGCCATTTCCTTCACCAGCTCATTTTACAGATTCAGAACTGAGGCAAACAGGGTTAAGTGACTTGTCCAGGATCACACAGCTAGTAACTGTCTAAAGCCAGATTTTAACTCAGGAAGATGAGTCTTCTTTACTCCAGGCCCAGCACTCTATCCACTGTGCCAAACATTTACATAGTGCCTACTTTGTACCAGGCACTGTGCTAAGTTCTTTACAAATATTATTTAATTTTCCCACAACAACCTTACGATATAGGTGCTATTATTATCCCCATTTTACAGTTGAGAACACTAAGGCAAACAGTGGTTGAGTGAATTGCCCAGGGTCACAGAGGTAATAAATTTCTCAGTCTAGATTTGAACTCAGGTCTTCCAACTCCAGACCCAGAGTTATCCACTGCCCATGTAGTTGCCTGGCCAGTCAGTCAACAAATATTTATTAATCACCTACTATGTACAGGAGACTGATTTGAGACGGAATGACACACCTCCTCTTCTCATAGAAGTTTGGAGAACAAGTCACTAGGTCAGGGGATGCCTCTTTTTAAAGCGACTTATTTGCTAACACAAAAAGTCACTACCAAGTTACTTCTAAGATAAGTTTTAGGAAAGTTCCTAAGAATTTATCCCAAGAACTACAGTTAAGTTCCTTGCTTTTAGGTACTCAGTATTTATTGGGTGCCCACTGGTATACAGCACTATGCCACGGGGAAATAGAAAATAAATCATCTACCAGGGCCTTTTCCTTAAGTAGCTCATAATTTAAGGGGAGAAACAGGACAAAACTCATGAAAAAAGGCATAAAAATATCTATCAATAAAATGCATAAAGAAAATGGAAGCTAATCGCATTATAATTGAAATAGCTCACATTTCTACACTGTGTAAGAGTTTTCCTTTCTACAACTCCATGAGTTAGGTAGTACAAATATTATTATCCCTATCTTACAAATGAGGAAACTGAGACTTGGAGAGAGTAAGTGACTTGCCCAAAGTCACAACGCTAGTCATATCACAGCTGGACTCAAACCCAGATTTTATGACTCCAAGTCCAGCATACTCCAAGTTCGCTACATCATGCTGCTTAAGAATTCAGAAACAAGCAAGAGGAATAAAAATGAGTTAGATTTCTTGAAAGTGAAATAATTTGACCTGAGGAGAAGGAAGAAGGAAAAGTAGATAGGGTAAGGGGATAAAGGAAAGCTAATGTTTGCCTATATTCAAGACAGTAGAAATGACAGTATATATGGCAGAAATTATAGCCAGGGAGCCCAAATCACATAATCATTAAAAACAGTATGAGTATGCATTAAGTGTCAATGTAGTAGAGACAGAATCTTTCTTGAAAAAATGTTTTAAAGTAATGGTGGCTCTTTGTACCCAACTATTTCAAAGTACCATATAAAATTAATTAAATGTTGCAACAGTGCAGCAGGGAAAAATTATGACCCTCCACTTAGGAGACTAGGAAACTGAGGTACAAGGTTAAGGGAATTGTCTAAAAGTTATAGAATGAGTAGGCAGCCTAACCAGGAAACAGAAGCCAAGGGTCTTAATTTGCTGGTTTCTTCTGTAAATATTACATTTTCTTCCTCTCAGAATAGGTCCTATCATGGTATTTCTCTGTTAGAGGTAACAGCTCTGAAGGATAAAAGGTATATAAGTTTAGGTCAACTAAGTTGGATTAAGAAGAGATAATTCATATTTACCTTAGATGCATGAGCTTGATCATCAAGTCACATAACCTCTTTTTTTAAATAAAATTTTATTTTATTTTCACATAATCCATTAATCTTAATTTCCTCATCTACAAAATAAAAAGTTGATCAGTCAAACAGACTTTATACACAACACACAGAAGTAAATAAATTTTCAACTAACCAAAGACTCCAACTACTGGGATAAGGACTCACTAAGCAACAAAAATTACTAAAGAAATTGGAAAGAAATCTGGCAGAATTTAGGTAGGAACCAGTATTTCATACCTTACACCAAAGTAAGCTTCAAATGGATACGTGACCTAGATATAAAGGGTCACATCACAAAGAAGTTAGAAGAGCAAATTTATGACCAAATAAGGGATAGGAAGGACCACAAAAGACAAAATAGATAATTTTTAGTACATACAATTGAAAGGTTTTTACACTAATAAAATTAATGCAGTTAAGATTAGAAGGGAAATTAATTGGGAAAATATCATTGCATAAATAAATATCTTTGCATAAATATCTCTGATAAAAGTCTGAGAATCCAAGATAACTGATTCAAGTATATATAACTGATTCAAAAATAATTATTCTTTAACAGACAAAAGGCTAAAGGATACAAAGAAGCATTTCTCAAAAGAAGAAAGTCAAGTAATTAATAGCTACATGAAAAAGTGTTCCAAATCAATAATAATCAGAAAAATTAACACAATCTCAAGTTTCTACTTCATATCCATCAGATTAACAAAAATGACCAGAAAAAAAAGAAAATATCAGTTGTTTAAGGGGCTTCAGGAATGCATATTAATGAATTATTGGTAGAATTGTGAACTGTGATAGATATATACATATATGTGTGTATATGTATGTATATGTGTACATATGCATATATGTGTATATATACATATATATGCTTTCTATTTGATAAGATACTGTGAAAACTAGAAAACAATCTGGCAGAAGTGAGGCTTAGACCATTTTATATCACGTTCCATAATAAATTCAAAATGGATATGTGACCTGAATAGTAGAAGTCATACTTCAAAAAAGTTAGAAGAGAAGCAGATCACATATGTTTCACAGTTTGAACAAACAAGGGATAGAGGCAATTACAAAAGGTAAAATAGGTAATTTTGATTACATATATTTGAAAAGTTTATGCATGAACGAAACTGATGCACCTAGGATAAGAAGGGAAATGTTTAACTGGGGGAAAAATATCTTTACCAAATATCTCTTATAAAGGTCTGATATCCAAGATACATACATACATTCATATTATATTACACACACACACACACACACACACACACACACACACATCAAGTTTCCAAAAGTCTTAGTGCTGTTTTAAGTTTTCATAACTTAAAACTTCACTAAGATTTTTGAGACATCATGTCTGTGTCTGTGTGCATATGTGTACATATAACTAATATTTATATATAACAGAAAAATCAAAAGCTATTCCCCAATAGATAAGTGGTCAAAGAATATCACCAAAGAATTATCAAGAGAAGAATTGTAAACTATGAATGACCACATCAAAACATAGTCCAAATCACTAACCATAACAGAAATGCAAATGAAAATAATCCTGAAGTTTCACGTCACACCCAGCAAAAGGGAAAAGATGACAAAAGATGGGACAAGTCAGTGTTTGAGGAGCTGATTTGACCACGTTGTGGAAAGACAGGCACTGCTAGCAGACCTGAAAATTGTCTGACCATTCTGAAAAGCAATTTGGAATTATGCAAAAAAAATTTCTACAATGTCCATACCATTCGATGCAGAGATTCCATTGCTGGACGTATATCCTAAGGATATTGTTGAAAAAAAAGAAGAATTCCCTGTATACCAAAAATATTTATAGCAGCACTTTTTAATGGGCAAAGTAGATGACCATTGATAGGGAAATTGCTAAACAAACTCTGGTACATGAATATTACTGTGCTATAAGAAACAATTAATATGATGACTACATAAGTGGGATAAGACATATTAACTGTTGAACAGCAAAGTAAGCAAAACCAGGAAAACAATATATACAATGACTACCACAAGGTAAAAGAAAAGAACAACTACAAAACTGAATGTTGTAAAATTACAAAGAACACGCTTGGCCCCAAAGAAGAGATTTCAAAAGAAACACCCCACTCTTTGCAGAGGTGGGGATCCACTTTGGAGAGGTGGGGAGAAGCATTATCTTTAATCCTTCATAGATGCATAATTTCATTGATCAGGCACATTCTGATACCTTTGCCCTTCTATGTAGATGGTTTTTATGAGATGAGGTAATTTTAAAAATTATCACTTGGTGTCTACCTACTTAGCGATGGTCTCAGATAACAGACATACAGCCCATAGCATGGCCAGTATACGAACCTTAATAGGACTTTTCAGTTTTGTGAGTCTGTGCTACACTGACATGTTTCCTGGGGTAGGATACAGAGAATTTGGAGAAGCTTTTCTATGTTTATACAGCATTTCTCCTAATTTCTTGCTTTAATAATGATTGCTATCTGACCCTAGGCAGTGGAATTATCAGCACCTTGATCAAGCCAGGTAGCCAACTCCCTTTTCTGTAACTGCCCAGGTACCTATGCGACTATCTAGGTTGCACATAAAAGGGATTGCCCTGCTTAGGTTCACTGAAGCCTCTGTCTAGATTGATTCGATGACAATAGACGAGGACATCTTGTAGAGTTGTTAATAGAGCTTCCTTGCTGCTATGGTCATGAGTTTTCTTATTTAATCTTTGATCGCCATCAAAGATTAACTTTTAATAAAAGTTCCTATTGCTACCATGTTTTGGTTCTCACTATCCTGGGGCTACTGTGATTTGAATTTAGGCTCTCTGTGGGTTCCACACAGTCACTTTCACACCAGGATGAGGGCAGGAGAGTAGAACTTTATCATCCAACCATTTAGGGGGACTCGGGAATGAGTTTAGTGTAGCTAAATTGCTATGCCATTATCACTGCAGCAACTCTACATGTACTAAGCTTGCAGGATGTCTTTGCTACTCCCTTTCTTTTTTCTTGCTACTTCCTTTCTTTCTGAAGTGTGTGGTGAACGAGGCGCCTAAGTATTCTCCAAAGTATTCTCCTAAGTATCTCACCAAAGTATTCTCTGGTTAAACAGCTATGGCTTCTTTTTCTCCTCAGTGCTTTTTCTAGGCTCATATACATGAATTAAATTAACCTAGTAGTATCTCAAGTATATTTGGCCTTGGGTTATATATTATATACATATTTTTGGCACAGTGAATATATAATACTAGCCCCCCCATCCCTTTCTCTGGCTCTAGCTCCTACTCCATTTCAGCTTCACAAAATGTCTCACATCTATAAAGGGCATATCTCACTTTCTCTTATCCCTCTATCTGTACATTAAGTAAAACATATCAAATACCTTGGGTTTTTGTTGACCAACAAGTTTATCACATTTTAAAGGCCTAGAGGTAAAAGTGAAAATTTAGAAAAGACTGAAGATTCCAGATATCCAACTGTTTTTCATGTGGCCTAGCAAGCACAGCTAGAAATAGAGAGTAAAAATGGGTATATAACCCATGAGAACATTTGGTTCCCTCTTGGGGAGAGGGAAAAGGAGAGGAAGAGAGTGTCACTGTTCCATGATCGGGATCAGCGGTGCAGATTTCACCCAGACCATAATTCATGATCATACTGGCCCTCGATCAGGAATCATTGCTCCACTCATATAAATAAGCATGACTCCCAGCATCTCCAAATAGCTACTTTTCACCAGCGATTCCCAATGACTCCTCTCTGTCATCTTCCTGCTTCTTATCACAAGCATCTTCAACTTCAAGGTCAGAATTAGGGGAGAACATGACACTAGAGGGGAATGTTGGGTAAACCTATCCTAGGCAGCAAAACAGATCCATGAGTTCCTCAAGCCTCCCAAGTCAATGCTCTGAAATGCATGACCAAAATGAGGGTTACATACATATTTAAGAAATATTTCTCTTCTTTAATTTTTATTTAGTATTTTATTTTTCCCCAGTTACATGTAAAAATAATTTTTAACATTCATTTTTAAAATTCTCTCCCTTTCTCCCTCCCCACCCCACCCCCAATTGAGAAGGCAAGCAATTCCACATAGGTTATACATATGTAGTCATACAAAACATTCATAATAGTCATGTTGTGAAAGAAAACATAGACCAAAAAAACTCAAGAAAAATAAAGTAAAAAAATATGCTTCAACCTGTATTCAGGCACCAACAGTTCTTTCTCTAGGGATGAATAGCATTTTTCATCATAAGTCCCTCAGAGTTGCCTTGGATCATTGTATTGTCGAGAATAGTTAAGTTTCTCACAGCCGATTGTCTTACAATATTGCTGTTACTTGGTACACAGTACATTTCACTTTGCATTAGTTCATTCTGGGTTTTCCTGAGAGCATCCTGCTCATCATTTCTTATAGGACAATAGTATTCCATCATAATCACATACCACAACTTGTTCAGCATTCTCCAACTGATGGGCATCCCTTCAACTTCTAATTCTTTACCCCCAGAAAAGAACTGCTATAAATATTTTTGTACATATAGGATCTTTTCCTTTTTGTTTTTTATCTCTTTGGGGATACAGACCTAGTGGTGGTATTGCTAGGTCAAAGGGTATACATGGTTTTATAGCCCTTTGGGCATAGTTCCAAATTGCTTTAAGAAATATTTCTAAAAGCAACTTTAGGCAGCTGTCTGTTACATTTGATTCTTTAAAAACAAAAAAAAAAATCTTAACCTTAAGAGGTGAAGATATATTTTAAGTTTCTGATTTACCTCTCCCTTTCCCTTTGACATACTTAAAAACATTATATGTAGATAATCTCTTTAGGAATTTCAGGAAGCTGGTTTTCAACTATTCTGTTGGAAGCAAGAGATATAGAGTGAATCTTTACAGCATAACTAATATTCCCATCGATGAGAACTTTTTGTTACTCTTTTTGTCAATTTAGTCCTAGAGTTGAACTCATCCCTAGAAAGAGCAAGATATTAGCTGTGTCTTGCTGGAAATGATGCCTCACGTCACAGAATCACAGAATGTCAGAGCAGGAAGACACTTAAATAAACAAACACCTAGACCAATCAGTCCTCTTACTTGACAGATGCAAAAGCCAAAGTCTTGTCTAACAACCTTACTGTGAAAAAGAGATGTTCCCAGCTGCTTCCAAGTAATAATGAAAACTCTGAGGACTACCAGGAATACTTCAGGCCAGACACATGAGAGGCTGTCTCTTGCCTTGCTTAGAACAAGATTACTTCCTCATCTAGAATAAGCAGAAAAGGATGGTGTGCTTTGCTTTATTTCACCCAGGCACACAGGGAGCTCTTCCTCTTACAGAGTACTGGGAAAGCACACTGTTAACAAACGAAGCATCAGTCTAGCCCATCACAGTCTCAATATATAAAGTACTATGGAGGGCCTCTTTGTGGCTAGGAGCATTTGGTGTGTTGCTGTTTTTGTTATAAAGATTTATAGAGCCTGTTTATAATACTGTATTCTTAATTGTATGGTTAATATATTTAAAACACATGTGGTTACTGCAGCTCTGCTTCTATTTTGAATGGCATAGTGAGTTCTCCCTGTCTATTCACAGAAGCACCTACATCTGGAAACCATCATAATATCCAAAAGACAACACAACAACTACGGCTAATTAAAAGGCATAGACACCAATTTGACCATAAGCAAGATCCCTGTATTTCACCATGGTGGGCCAAATAGGTTACATTGGGGTTAGTGACACCCTGTTTTCCTGTGCTTCTATGGAGACAAGCTTAGAGATGGATTGACTGAATGAATAAAAAAGCATTTATTAAGTACTTACTGATGCCAAGTGCTATGCTAAGGATGGCTGGGATTTCATAATATACACAAAAGTTACTTTCAAAGTTAACAAATCTTTCTATGCTCAGATGTCTGAAAGAAAGTACTTTGCTTACATCTGACTTAATTTTTAAAATTAGAGGATGCTTTTGAGCTTTCTGCTTTCTTCATGATTATACCTTGACAGTTTTTTCATCTTTTTGATTAAAAAAAAAATACAACTCCCCCAGTCTTATTTTGCCTGTGTAGCACACAAAATTACCATCTCTGGTAGGTAAATAGTATAAGATATTAAGTGGTAACAGAGGTCATTTTATGCACTGATGAGACTCATCTTATCATTCAACTATCAGAACTGGAAGTTCCAGGCACAGATTCCTTGCCACCTACCTGCTCACACTTACCTAATTTACCTCTCATTGCCCCAAGTCAAGTAAAGATTTCACAATCTCTGGTCAGCACAGTAGCCTTTGGTAAAGTCTGAAACACCTGGGATCTCAATGGATGGTGAGACCTTTTACAGTAAGACAAACTCAAAATCTGGGTGGTGCTGAGCAGAAACCAGTGTTGTCTAGACTTTTTTTCAGAAAGTTTTTGCTGTAGATGGATACTTTCTTGATTCTTCCTGCTCTAGAGTATCCCCCCCCTTCACATTATATTTATCTTTGCAGTTCAAAAGATATTTAAATAGGATGCCTTTCTCAAAGAATTTTTATTTTTGGATCATGACAAGTAGCAGTAAATGGCATCACTGCTGAACTTGGTTCCAATATGACTAAATGAATGAAAAAGTATGCATTAAATGCTTACTTGGAGATAAATGTAATGTTAATATAAAGGAAGATACTCTGACCTTCTGTGACCATAAGTTTTGTTTTGTGTTGTTTTTTAAGTTTTGTTTGGGGGGGAAGGGTTCATTAAAAGTTAGGGGGTGGGACGTCAAGGAGGGAAGAATTTGAGGAAATTTTCTGCATCCTGAAGTACCAATTCTCCTTGCTGTGAGCACATAAATACACTATAATCCAAACTACCTATAGTTATGCCAAAAAAAGGCTTCCAAATCACTAATAATTAGAGAAGTGAAAAGTAAAGCATTCTCAAGTTCTATATCACATCCATCAGATTGGTAAAGTTAACAAAAAAGGAAAATGGAAAATATTGGAGGGGCTGTGGGGAAAGAGACCCATTGATGTACTGTTGGTGGTGCTGTGAATTGCTTTAGCTATTCTAGAAGGCAATTTGGAATTACGTTACAAAAATTACTAAATCGTATATATGCTTTCACTCAGAAATACCTCTACAACGATTATATTCCAAAGAGATCAAAGAAAGAAGAAAAAATCTTACATGTATAAAAATACAGTAGCTTTTTTTGTAGTGGCAAAAAACTGGAAAATAAAGGGGTGCCCATCAATTGGGGAATGACTGAGCAAATTACAGTACATGAACATAAATATTATTGCTATAAGAAATGAAGAGATGGTTTCCCAGAGAAATCTGGGAAGACTTGTATGAACTGATACAAGTGAAATGAGTAGAACCAGGAGAACAATTTTTACTATAACATAACATTGTAAAAAAAAAAAAAAATTCTGAAAGACTCCAGAACTTCAATCATCACAATGATCAAAGAGAATTCCAAAAGACTGATGATGAAGAATGTTGCTGACCTCATGACAGAAAAGTGGACTAATATGAGACACACATTTGTGGCCAATGTGCTGATTTGTTTTGCTTGATTATGCTTATTTGTTTTAGGTGTTTTGTAATTCTTTTTTTCTTTCCAACAGGAGAAGGGGAAGGTGAGAAGGAACAAAAATATATGCTTAACAATTGAAAACAACTACAATTTTTTAGAAAATTGTACCGATGATGGAAGCAGATAAAAGAGGATCTATGTAAGAACATGGTACAATTGGATACCTGGGGGAAGGTAGGTCCATATCTACTGTAGATAACAGTTACTGTAGGTAACTAGAATTTGTATCACCAGGGCCTAGCAGCATGTCTCACACAAAATAAGTGTTTAATAAATATTTGATGAATGAAAAGAATAAATAAATAAATATACTATAGACTCACATTTTTAAAGGCAAAAAATTAATGCAAATTAAAGCTAAAATATCTCCTCTAACCACCTCTGCCCATCCCAACCATGGCCAGTCTCTCAAATGGACCATGTGATGATAACTTAAACATTGGCAAGGACACCCTTATCTACATTTTAAGCACTGATGTCATTGAGCCAGCTTTAGCCTAAAAACCCAGAGCTCTCTACCATCAGATTGCCTTAACAGATACTGAATAAATGCTTATTGATATCCACCTTATAGGTCATCTATAGTCTATAGTCACAGTATGTTTGAAAAGGCTAAGTCTCAGAAACTAAAATGAACAAAGACCTTTTCGTGGTCATTTGCCTGACAATAGAAAGGAAGACAGAAGATTTAACTAGTCTGTTTTCCAAGTTTACCTCTCCTTTTAAAATGTGGTAAAAGTCACTCCTTTAAAAAAAAAAGTGAATATTATTGGGGTGGGGGGAGAGTAGAGGGAGGGAGAGAATCTGGAATTGAAAATAAAGTTTAGGAGCAGCTAGGTGGCGCAGTAGATAGAGCACCGCCCCTGAAGTCAGGAGGACCTGAGCTCAAATCCGGCCACAGACCAAACACTTGACACTTACTAGCTGTGTGACCCTGGACAAGTCACTTAACCCCAACTGCCTAAGCAAAAAAGAAAAAAAGAAAATAAAGTTTATCAAAAAGCAGTAAATATTATCTTTACAGTTTAATAAAAATCTATTTTCTCTTTCTCCTGCTTTGCCCTTCCACTGAAAAGAAAAAAAGAAAAGCAAAACCAACCCCTGTAACAAATATGCATAGTTAAGCAAAATAAATTCCCACACTATCCAAAAATGTATGTCTCATTCTGCATCTTGAATTCTTTACATCTCTTTAAGGGGGTGGGTGGTATCATTGGTCCTGGGGAGTGGGGGTCAGTCATTGCATTGGTCTTTCAAAGCTGTTTGTCTTTAAAATGTTAGTGTATCATTTTTTCTGGTTCTGCTCACTTCACTCTATATCAGCTCATATAAGACTTCCCAAATTTCTCTGAAGCCATCTCTTCCCATTACATTCACAGACCACCATTCCCCAAATGATGGGCACCCACTGGTTTCCAGTTCATCGCCACTACAAAAAGCTGCCATAAATAATTTTGTACATATGAGTCCGTTTCCTTTTTCTTTGATTTCTTTGAGGTATAAGCCTAGTAATGGTACCTCTGGGTCAAAGGTATAGTTTAAAAAGTCACTCCTTTCCAAGAGTCCATAGTTTTAAGGAGATAGGCCTAGAAGCCCAGTAATCTGTGACCACACATCGTCATAAGGGACTCCTGTCTACCCCAACAACAATAGAAACCAACCCCACAAATAAGTTTGGGTAAACTTAAATGATCTTCCAAGGCAGATAAGATGCACCCCCCTCTCTCCCCACCCCCATTACATAAATCCTTACCACTCGCAGATATGAGGAAGCAACATTTGCTTGAGAGCTGGGGCAGGCGAGGATTGTATCACAGCAGAACCAGCAGCAGCAGCAGCAGCTGTGGTTTCTGAAGCTGGGGAATCAGTGAGGCAGCAGTCCCATAGGCATGGGCTCCTTTGGTGTCAGGTAGCAAAGTTCCAGGCACAGTCCCAGGAGCAATCTTGTCGTGCACTAGTCTATAGGTAAACTTACTTCACGGGACACAGTGAAAGGAGAAAGGTGAGGGAGAGGAGAGCAGGCAACAGAGGGAGGGTACAAGCCCCTCCTAATCCTTTCCCGCCTCAGCAGCAGTGGCTTGTGGAAATGTGAGGGCTTAGCTAAAAGCTATGAGCATGCCCTGAGAACTGGCTCCCTGCCAATAACATAGACAGAAACCAAGATCTCCCAGAAAACTAAGGCAGGATGCCTTTGCAGGCCTCAGGCCTAAAATAACTGCCAGAATGGTCCATGCTTAGCCCCTCTACCTTTGAGGGCACAACTTTGTAACATACAGCAATCTCTACAAGACCGCATAGTAGAAATAACCCCAGTGTCCAGGTCAAAAAATTTCATTCTAAATTCCAGTTGCCCGTGTAACTCTGATCTAGCCATGTCTGCCCTCTAAACCTCATTGCCCTCATTTGGAAAATGCAGGATTATTGTAGAATGTGAGCTCTCTCATAAGTATGGAAAGGGAGCATGGTGAGGGTCAATGGGCTCCGGCTTTGAAGAAGATCTGCCTTCCAGTCCTGACTCTGCCAACTACTAATTGTGTGACCTCTCTAGAACTCAGTTTCCTCATCTGTAAAATGAGGGCATTGAAGTAAATGACCGCTGAGTCCCCTTTCAGCCCTAATCGATGATCCTTTGTTGAGTAGAGACCCTCGTTTTGTTTTTTTTTTCTTTTATACTCTCCAGAGCTTGTTACAGTGCCTTACCAGGAGAAAGTGCTCAGTAAATGCTTGTTAAATTGACTAAATTGTGGAGAAAATATTTTTGAACCTTTAAAACCTATAGGAATGTGAGTTGTTCATCTAAGTGGGTAGAATGAGTGTTTTACCCTTGTTTTGTGTTAAATATCCAAAGTTTTTAAAATAAAATGACTAAAAATGTTTTGTGTTTTTTTTCTATGTCCAAAATGAAAAGTGTTTCGAACTGCAAATTCACAAAATTGTGATCCTTTTTGTTGTGGAGAGGTGGCAAGTTTCCTTGGCAAGTTAGACTCTTGTCAGTTGTACATTGATTTCTTATCACTACACATATCTCAGGTAGCGGTCTCAGATGGTCTCAAAATAGTACAGGCCCACATTGCTGATAAGATCCCAGTGGTCAGAACGTAATGTCACACCATCTATGACATAAGCTCCAGAGGGATCACTGCTGCTCTTTGCTCTGGAATCTATAATACATTTAATTTAAAAAAAAAAAAGGAAAAGTATTTAGTTGGTGCTTACGCTGTATCTGCTTTCCTTGAAGTTGGTAAAATTTCCACTCCCATAAAGAAGCAATATGGTAACCCCCAGGCATTACATGTTTTTTTTTTCCTTTCACAAACATCACTACAGCAACTTTCTGATAGTAATTAAAAAGGTAGGGTTGTTTTTTTTCCCCTTGAAGAATTTGCCAGCATTTTACTATGTATAGAGCATACAAGAGAAGCTTTCTTTACAACTGAGGCTTAAAAGCACCTGTAGCCCCAAGGACACAAAATACACCATTAATTTGTGTGCCACAGTGCTCTAAAACTTGTCTGCCAGGACTTGTAGGAACCGATGCAAAGCAAAGTAAGTGAAACCAAGAGAATAATTCCTACAGTAGCAAAAACACTGTAAAGAAAACCTACTTTGAAAGACTTAAAAACTCTGATCAATGCAATGATCAGCCACAACTACAGAGTACCAATGATGAATAAAGCTGCTCATTTCATATGGTAGAATAATATTCCATTATATTCATGTAACATAATTTGTTCAGACATTCTTCAATTGATGGACACTGACTTTATTTCTCATGTTTTGCTACCATAAAAAGCTGCTATCAATATTTTTGTACATATGGGTCCTTTTCCTCTTTCTCTGATCTCTTTGGGATATAGACCTAGTAGGGGAAATAGATCTCTAGTGATGTTCTGGGCATGGTTCCAAGCTGCTTTCCAGAATGGTTGGACCAATTCATGAGCTCCACTAATAATGCCCTAGTGTGCCTATCTTCCTGGAAACCCTTCAAAAAACTGACATCTTCCCTTTTTGGTAATTTTTGCCAGTCTGATGGATTTAAAGTGGAACCTCAAAGTTTTAATTTATTTTTCATTTTTCTAGTTACTATTGATTTGGAACATGTTTTCATATAGCTACTGACAGATTGGCTTTCTTTCTTCGAGAACTACCAGTTCATATCTTTTGACCATTTCTCTATTGGCAAATTAACTCTTGTTCTTATTTACTTGAACCAGTTCTTTATATAGCTTAGATTCTCACACTTCTACTAGAGAAAATTGCAGCAAAGACATTTTCCCAATTGTTAGTATAAAAGCTTTTCAGTTTAAATCCTAACTAAAATTACACCTTCTATAAGAAGCTTTCCCCAGCCCTTTAATTCCAACGCTTTCCCTTTTTAAAAATTATTTCCTATTTGTTCTGAATATAGCTTGCTTTGTATATATTTATTTATATGTTGTCTCCCCCATCCAATTGTAAGCTCCTTGAAGGCAGGGACTGTCTTTTGTCCCACTCTCAGGCAGTGCCTGGCCCATAGTAGATGTTAAATAAATACTTCATTGAATGTATTAAAAATTGTCCATTTTGTTTTCTGTGATCTTTTCTATCACTTATTTGGTCATAAACTCTTCCCAAGTCCAGAGTTATGAAAAGTCTTTTCTTCCTTGCCTCTCTAATTTGTTTATGATTTGACTTTTTACATCTAAGTCATGTATCCATTTATTTCTTATTTTATGTTGATCTTCATCTAATTTTTGCCAGACACTATACTATACTGTTGACATGTTCCTGTTCAGTGTGTACTTGATCTTTATTTCTTTAAGGAACAATATGTAATTGAATCCATCCAGGTATTGAATGTGCTTTGGCAGAATGACTTCCAAATATTTTAATATTTTGTGGTTATTTTGAATGCAACTGCCCTTTCTATTACTGGCTTCTGTGTTTTGTTATTATTAAATAGATATTATATTTATTTTGTGGGCTTATTTTGTTGGCTGCAATTTTGCAGAAGCTATGAATTGTCTCAATTATTTTCTTTGCTGATTCATTAAGATTTTCTAACTGACCCATCATGTCATCAGCAAACAGGCATAGTTTTGCCTACTCTTCACCTACCTTTACGCCTTTAATTTCTCTCTGGTTTTACTGCTATCCATCTATGATCCATGCATTAATAGCTTTTGTTAAAAGAATATATTTATAGTGAAAAGAGATCTGAACTTGGAGTCAGGAGACTTAGGTTTTAAGCCTAATTTTTTGCCACTAACTGGCTATGACATAAGTTATTTGACCATTTTAGACTTCTTTTTCCTCACCAGTAAAATGAGAAAGTTAAACGAAATGAAGTCCTGGGTTAATTTCAGCCCTAAAATGGATATGATTTGAAGTTATTTAATTTTGTGTTTAGAAATTTATGTTACCTTGGTGGTGGCACAGTCTGTGAAGATAAAAGACATTAATTCAAGCAGGATAACTGATTCACATACTGCCTCCCGTCTTTGTTAAGATTCACAGAATTGGAAAATTGGGAAAGACGTCAGCTGTTATCTAGTCAAACCTGTCTGAAAAGAATCTCCATTATGACATATCTGAGAAGTGATCATTCAGTCTCTGCTTGAAGACTTAAAGTGAGAAGGAACCCACCACTTGAGGCATCTCATTCCCCTTCTATACTCAAATGCATCTTCAATCTCATTGATTTAGGAGTTTCCCGCAATGATGTAAATCACAACCCTTCCATTCTTTGTGACTCTTGTCCATGATCGCTCATAAATTTGTCAGAGGAGATCCATCTTACATGTTGGAGACCTTTCTCACTTTCACCTGACATCCTGAGGATGCCGTGGAGTGCTCTGACTGTTTATTAGTCTTCTCTTGCCCTTAGCACATGACTAAGCTATTTTCTATTTCAATCACACATTCCTTTGATGACATCTTTTACTCCTGTCTTTCTTTGAAGTTCCTCATTGGTTAAATGGTGCGTCTTGTTCATGCCTTTCCTACTTCAGGTGCCACCATCTTCTGCACATTTTTCTATATTTCTCTTTTTTCCAACTGAAGGAACAGGCATAGGTATAACCTCCCACTTTCTCCCCCACTTGTTCATGTTCCTTATTACCCTCGTTAAAAAATATTTTCTGTATCAGTCTTTTGGGGATCTTATACACAGGGTATTTAAAGGAACGTGGTCGCTGAGACGTCATTTTATTTATTTATTTATCTATTTATTTATTTGTTTGTTTATTTATTTATTGGTTAGGCAATGGGGTTAAGCGATTTGCCCAGGGTCACACAGCTAGAGGGAGATCATTTTAGAACCACTGTAGATAAGGCATTATTGCCACTGTCTAGCTCCATAAATATATTCATGTATATACAAGAACCATGTAATAGCTGCTACATGATCAAGAAGTTTTAATTTCCTAATTTGTATTAAATAGCACACTGGAATCCACATCCCCTAAATTGGCTTCTTTCTTCTTCAATGTCTACAATGAGATTTTTAACACTTCCTTTATTAAAAATGGAATAACACCAGTTCAGGTCCTCATGACCTTTTTCTGGAACTACTGTGATGTCCTCCTAATTGACTACCTGCCTCCAGTTTCTATCCTCTCCTTCATCTTTCATATTGCTTCCCTCCTAATTTATGATTATACAATAATAATAGCAGCTTACTTTCATATAATGCTTTTGGATCTGCAAAGAGCTTTACAAATATCATCTCCCTTTTAAAATAGATTTTATTGATCTCATTTGGGTTTACATTACCTACATTTCCCAATGTGTCCCTCCTCAGGTTATGACATTCAATTGGATAGGCAAACTATTAAATTAGTCTATTTGCACTTCTAATTACAGACACTGCCTACCATAGTGGAATAAACACTAGATTTGGAGTTAGAGGACCTGACTTATTTACCACCGTGTGACATTGGGGAAGCCAATTGACACTTCTAGATCTCCTTTTTCTCATCTGTAAAATTAAGGGGTTCAACTAAATTAAGAACTCATTCAGTTCTAAATCTAGAATACCATGATCTTGAATAAGCATTGTAAATAGACAGTAATCTGGGCCCAGAATAGGTCAGAGTGTCTGAACAGGGAGAAGTGGGCTGGTTCACATTTGGGAAATTGTGTAATACTTTCAGATTTCCTAAATTGCTCCTTGCCACTTTTGGTGTTCAGTCATATCCAACTCTCCGTGACCTCATTTGGGGTTTTCTTGGCAAAGATACTAGAGTGGTTTCCCATTTCCTTCTCCTGCTCATTTTACAAATGAGGAAACTGAGGCCAACAGGGTTAAGGGACTTACCCAGGCTCAAACAGCTAGTAAGTGTCTGAGGCCAGATTTGAACTCAGGAAGATGAATCTTCCTGACTCCAGGCCTGGCACTCTATCTACTTTACCACCTAGCTGCCCCTACTTCTTGCCACTAAGGCCCACCTTTTTAATACTGATATCTTCCTAGTAATGCATGTAACTTTATATCAGAAAACACCCCAATCTCAGAAGATTCTAAGGGCAATTGTAAGACACACAGTGGATATAAGCAGGCTCCAGTGAGTTATCATGTGTACATGAGAAACAGTAAAGAGACATGATCAAGGATCTCTATAACTAGAAAAGAAGGTTGGCAAGTCATGTGGCTAAAGAGTAAGAAGGATGACAGACTATTGAAACATTGTACTGGTACCCACAAAATATAAAAGACCAAGAGGAAGGGCTCCAATGCTTGAGGAGATCTTTTATAAAGGATTTATGGAAAGATATGGACACGAATTGCATAGGATAGGAAGGCATGAATGAGTTGTAATCCATAAAACCCCACACTGATATAAAATCATGAAGTCATTGAAGTATCAAAGCCTAAGTATACATCTTTTATATCCCCATACATACCACCATTAGAACGTAATTTCCTTGAGAGTAAAGACTGTTATTTCATGTTTATGTCACTAAAGCTTAGCCTTGCTCTATTAGGTTTCTTGATGAGTATTTCCTCAATCGGCCACTTTTTTATTTAGTATCACTGCATCTTATTTAAAAACCACTCTATTGCTTAAATTCTAGTTTACAAATGCATGATTCTTAGTTAAACTTTTTTGTTTCTGAAGCGATTTATCCGTGATTCAGCTGGCCCATCCCTAAATTAAATTCAATTCAGCAATAACTTTCTTAATAACTTTCTACTATGAACAAAGTCCTGTTCCAGGTGCTAGGGATACCAAGACAAAAATCAATCAGTGAGTATTTTTTGAGTATTTTTTGAACATGTACTATGTGCCAGGCATTGTTTTAAAAAATGAAATACTCTCTGCCCTCAAGGAGCTTACGTTCTAATTGGGAATACATATGAATACACATACAAGTAAATACAAAGTATATCCAGTGGATGGAATGTTGAGTCAGGGGAACAGTTAGAAGGCCAGTCTGAAACAAAGTGCACCCAGGGGAATTAAATGAAATAAGATGGGAAAGGTAGGTGAAAACCAGGTTGTGGAGAGCCTGAAATGACTGGGTTAAGGATTTTGTATTTTGCCTAAAGGTAATAGAGAGTCACTGAAGATTTGGGAGAAGGAGAATAAGGATGGGAGGAAGAGAAATGCCTTGATCAGGTAATTGTTTTAATAATATCCCTTTGACAACTATGTAGAGGATGGACTGGGGAGGAGAATAATTGGAAGCAGAAAGACCAATTAAAAAGATGTTGAAATCGTTCAGAAAGAAGTAAAGAAAGCTTGAACTAGAATAGAGGTGGTAAGAGTAGAGATTCTGTGAAGGTAGAGTCAAGAAGATTTGCAGCTGAATGGAAGTGGGAGAAGGTGGTGATGGAAAGGAAAGAATCATTTGTGACTCCAAAAGTGGAAACCTAGGTGCCTGGAAAAATAGGGAAATCATCAACAGAATAGGGCACTGTGGAGGAAGGGTGGATTTTGAGGGAAACAAGTTCTATTTTGGATGCTTGGATTTCAGATACTGATGGGACCTCCAAATGGTAAAGTCTAACTGATGAGATTAGAACTGGATATGTAGATTTGAGAATCATCTTGGTAGAGACAATCTTTGAACATAGGAAGCTGTTTAGGTCACCAAGGGAATGTAGAAATAAAAGGGACCCAGGAGGGAGACTGGAAGGAGGGGGATGCTGCATGTTTCTTCCTCTTCTCCCTGCCTCTATCATAAAACCCAAAGTTACAGAATTGGAAAGGAACTTGGAGGTCATTTAGTCCAACTCAAGGTCATACAAATAGCAAGGAGTTTAATTTGATTTCACTTGGATGAATGAAATGTGTGAATGGAGGTATCCACTTTTATAAGTGTTACACATTGAAACAAATCCACACTGTTCAATCAATAAAATAAACTTCAAGTCCACACCAGAACGTCTAGTAACATTCAATGATTTTATATATCTAGTTAAAATAATTTGGTGTAAAAATAAATTATTAAGAGAGTGACAAGTTTAACCTCAACAAAGAGCACATACTTTCACTAGAAGCGACTGCATCACGAGGGATGATCCCCACACCCTTCAGTGGCTCAATTTCAGAACATCAATGTTTTAAACTCAAACATTTCACAGCAAAGGTTGTGGTCTAAGAGAAAACATCATTAAAATCTGTGAAGGGGTTGGATTAAGAAGGTGAGATGGGGATGGGGTGGGGGGAGGGTTTAATTAATTTGCTTCAGGACAAAAGGTGGAGTTGGTGGTTATATCTCTTTATGTAAATGTAAGAAGGTTGGGCAAAAATGCATCCTTCTGGCCAGCGGGTAAGCCTGCAGCTTGGAAGCATCCTGATTTAGTGACTCAGATGACCTATGTTCCAATGTTGCCTGTGCTACTAAGAATGTCTCTGGGCCTCAGATTTCCTCATCTGTAAAATTAAGGCGATTGGACCAGGTGCTCCAAGAAGGAAGGTCCTTTCTACCTTTAAAATTCTGTCAGTCATAAGTGTCAGAAATAAATCCTGGGACAAGTTCCTTTCCGAGCCCATATGCAATCCTTGTGTGAAGTTGCTGGGTGTTTCCCTACAGTCCACCAACTCCCAACCTATGCTTATCCCAAGGGCATGGTCTTAATCTATAAGTATTAAATGCTAGGCGCTGGAGACATTAATAAAAAAAATGAAACAATCCCTACTCACAAAGAGCGTATATTCTGAAATGGCCGGATGCTTCTGAATAAAATCCTGCTTAGGAGTGGCATCTTCCAGGAAAAGGGGCCAAGGATTTTAAAGGGCTTTCCAGGTTGGGCTGGGCCTGCCCAGTGCCTCTTGCAGAGTCAGGCACAGCTTGGCCTTTACCCCTCCAAGAGTGGGGGCTGTCAGGGGCACCTTTACACACACTTTTACCCACCCACTGGGCTGCTATCTCCAGCCTACACTCGGGGTAACTCTTACACAACCAAGCCCTCTTCCCAGGGCCTGCCTGCCTGCCTCTCTGGTTAAAAAATGTTGTCCTCCCGCGGGAGCAGAGCTCGGGGGAGTATCCCATCGGAGGGGTGAAACCACAAGGTGAAGGAGGGGCGGGGGAACCGGGAGTGCAAACCCATCGTAACTCCAGGGAGGAAGGGCGGGGTGGGAGGGAGGAGAAGGGGGGAAGCGGGCCGCCGAAGTTGCTGGGGAAGAAAAACTTGTGAAAACTCGGCGGCTTTTTCCTGAGGGCGCTGCATCCGCCCCTGGTGATGCTGGCAGCCTGGGAACAGCAGCTCTCTTCGGCTGTCTCCTTATTTATCCACAAGTGTAGTTTCCATGACTCCCCACACCCCCCCTTCCCTAGCTCACCCTAAACCCAAGCAGCCAGCTGCCCCCCGCCCCTGCACCAGCCGCGAGCAGCCCCCGGCTTGGAGACTAGGCGTGTGCCCTGGACCACGAGCCCTAGGTGCAATGGGGTGGGGGGAAGGTAGTTAAAAGGGGAGAGGTTGGGCGGGAGGCGAGGGGGGGGTGTATTTTCCAAACACTAACACGCGCGTGCGTTTGTGCTCGTGCAGCTGCCTCTGCTCTTTCTTCTCGCATCGCTCCCCCCCTCCCCTCTAGACACTGAGCCCGGCTCTTGGTGGTACCCAGACCCGCGAGCGGGCTTCCCGGGGGGTTGCATGCGGGGCTTGGATAACAGGGGCGGGCGCGGCGCTGGCGATATTCAAGGGAAGAAAAGTTGCTGAGTTGCTTCGCCAGTAAAGAAGTTACAGCTGCAAAGGAGGAGGTTTCCCTCCCCCTTCCTGGACTCTTAATCTCTGAACACACACACCCAGTATCACCGCCTCCCCCTTACCCCCCATCTCTTGCCTGCACTACTTACTACCTGACCTCTTGCCTCGTCTGCTCTCTCTGCACTACCCCCCCCATGCCAGTCCGCTTTCTTTGTACCTCCTCCCAGCCCCCCAGACCCGGCTTCCCGTGGGAGCTACCCCCAGCTGCCTAGCACCCTGCTAGAGCAGTCGGGAGAAGGCTGTCAGAGCCCCGGGTGACCGGCCCGGCCTCGGCACCGAGCGCCGCAGCATCCCCCGCCAGGCGCCTGCCGGGCAAAACCGCACGGCCTGCGAGCCATGATGAGCAAAGGTTTCCACTGCTGCAGGGGGTGGGGGTGGCGGGGGGAGGCTGGTGCTGTTATCCTATCTTCCCCCGACTTCTTCCCCAGAGCTTCCCTCCCCCCTCCCCCCCTCCCCGGGTGTTCTGTGATCCACTCAACTTTTAACTCGCTGTTTTGCTGGGGCTCTTTCAAACTTTGCAAAACCGAGCAGCCGGCCTCCTCCCTCCTCCCGGGTTACCAAGTAAAATGGGGTTTGCAGAACTTGCCAGCATTTTCCATCCCCTCTGGGGATGGTGCACGGAGAGGAGGGAGGTGGAGGGAACTGAAGTGGGGGGAGGCAGGTTGGGGGTTGATATGGCAAACAGGTGCTCGGCCGTCGGTCCATGTGACTGGGGAAAGGGGCAGCCACAAAAAGGAGCTATAGAGGGAGTCGTGGCTGGCAAGGGCAGATTTCTCGAGGCTGCTACCACTTAAGAAACTTTGCAGCAGTTTTCTGTTGCTTATTGGCTGCCGGCTATCCGGGAGGGTGTATTTGCATGTTGCTAAACCGAAGCTGCCGATGCCCTCGCAGGCCACACTGTTCTTTCACCGAAGTGGGAGGAGGAGGAGGGAAGAGGAAGAGGAGGAGGGAGGGGATGCGAAAGTGGGTCAGGAATGTAACTAGACTCTGCCCCCCCCCCCCCGCCTTTGCAGCAGACGGAGGCGGCGCTGCCTTAGCTATGGAAAGCAAGCAATTTGCTGTTGATGTTCCCCAGCATTATCGGTTGACGGTTACCAGGGGATTCTGAAGGATGTGTTTCCCTGTGACCCTTTGAGAAGAAAACTTAGTTGCCTCAGTAACCAAGTTTGGCTTGGATGCAATGATGCAGTAAATATTATAGGTGAACCTTGGTAATGAAGGAGGCCACAGTTGCATTAGGCTGTAGATTAACTTTCAGCATTCCTGAATTCACACATAAAAAGGAAGGGGAACTTGGAGGATGAATAGTTAGGGAGAGGGGGTTGTTTTTGTTTGGTTTTCTGGTGTTCCAGAAAGCATACATTATACGTTTTGCATTTGAGTTTAAACTAAAGGAATCCAGGCCTGAGCTAACATAAACTTAGTAAAAGTTTTTTAATAAGATGCTGATTTGTTGCTAAGGAAATTTAAGTGGGAGTAGGGAGGAGGCAACAAAGATACCTTACTTCTATCTCCAGGAGGTGGAAGAGGGCCTAATGAAGCTTTCATCCTTTGGGAAGGTCTGAAAATGTGAAAAGCAAAAACCAAAAACACGAAAGGCACATTTTGAAAAGTTTCTGCCCTTTAATATCACAATCACAATGACAAAAAGTAACATTGCTTCCTCCAGTAGAATAGTCCCATGGAAATTCCTACAAAAGCAATAAGCTATAATCGTCCCAGAAAAGGACTAGGCTTGAATGCTAGTGAGTCAATGCCATGTAAGTTAAAACTGTAGGAGCCTTAGGAAAAACCAAAAGTAGATGGGTTCTACGCCCCAAAACTTACTTTTGCACTCTTCATTTCTTTTTTTCAATCAGCCTTAGTCACAGGATGCAAGACAGTGCTTCCCAGCTGAGACTGGATGGGCAGTGAAGCAGCAAACTGAAGAAATGTGTAACTGCTTCAGTTTTATTCAAGAATCAAATCAGAAAGGGGCAAGGAGGGAGACAGGGGAAAGGAAAATGCCTCCCCAAACCTTGAATCAGCATTTTCTGAGTTGTTTATTCTCCACAATGTAAATAAGTTTTATAAGCAAATTCTGATCCTAGGAAATATTTTCCCCACTCAAATAACAATATAAAATTCTTTATGTCTCCTAAAAATGAGTTACAGCAGTTTTTCAGTTCTAAAACAGGCATAATTTTTCCCTATTTTGCTACAAAATTTTCCTGACACCCCTTTATTTCAGGGGTACTCTGTATACCCACTTATGAGTTGAATCAATGTATTTCAAACCCAGCTCTGTACTGTAACTAAATTAACTGAGAAAATACTACCTTAGGTTATGGAGGAAAATATTACAGTTAGCTGAGAAAATTTGAGATACTTTTGCTGCTCATAGAATAAATGTAAATGTCTGTTTCCAAAGACTATCTGCATCTTCTATACAGATATTAGTATAGAGGTATGTGGAATTCAAAAAAGAAAAAAGATGTTATCCCTGGAAGTTGACCATTTAAACACAATCATATTTTAAATAAATAAGAGGAGTTTGCTATTGAAGTTATTCTGTGGTGAATCTTTTGTTGAAGGGAATAATCACTTAGAGTTTTTGAAAAACACCAACTAGCTGACCTCACAGGACTTTTGTTGCATTGTTTTTAAAGTGGGCACAATGGTACCTTAACTTCCTTAATTCAGCATGCTAGACTGGATTTTTCAATTCATTTCAAAAAACATTAGGGGCTGGAGACAGTAAGGTTTTTTAAAACCACAATCTGGGAAAAAACAAATAATAATTCCTACCCTCAAGGGGCTTACATTGTCCTAAATTTTCTTCTGGATAGAATCTAAACGTATTGGATAAATCTAGAATTCCATATATCAGTTTTGCTTAAGGTAGAAGCTACTTCATTGAAAATTGATATATATAGATTTCATTAATTGAATGGTGATGTCTGTCGTCTTGTCCTTAATAGGAATGTGGCACATCCACACTATATATAAGATCTTGTCTGAACATTTTTTAAAAGCTTAATTTTATCTTTTCATGATCTTAGATTTTTCTAGACTGGGAAGGAATTTTACTTCTTATAAGATTCTTCACCATTAATATTTGGGCTGCAACAAATTGTGACTAGTAAAATTAAATCGAAGGCCATAAAAGTTATAAAATGAAGGGACTAACCTCTTGTCTTACCGTCCAGAAGTATTCAATCTTGAATTCTTAAATATCTCCCTTTAGATGATCCAGTAAGTGAAAATTCAAATATACAGAATCACAGAATTTTAGAATTGGAAGACACTTCTGAGGCCAACTAGTCTAATTCATCACTAAAAAGAATCCTCACTGTAACATAGCTGAGAAGTGATGGTCTAAGTCTCTATTTGAAGATCTTTAATAAGGGTGAACCCACCACCTCCTACTTTTAGACAGTTCTATATGTTAATTTTTCCTGATATCAAGCCTAAATTTACCTTTTTGCAACTGCCTCAAATTGCTCTTAGTTCTCTGGCACCTGGGGCCAAACAGAACAAATTTCATCTCTCTTCCAACATGAAAGCTCCGAAGTAACTTGGGAGACACCTATTAGGGTCTTTCTCCTAAATCTTCTCTTCTCCAAATTAAAAATTCCACCAAAAGCCTTTTAACATTCCAGTTGCATTTTTCTGCATATGTTCCAGCTTATCATTGTCTAAATAGGCTACAAAACAGATTATTAAGAGGTGATCATTGCTGTTATAAAAGATTTATCACAGAATTCCTATATTCAACAACCATGTTTGTGTTAAAAACATGATTTGATTTACAAGAATTTGATTGCCATATATTCACATTTTCAGGAATGCATGCATTCTTACCTAGCCTTTAAAGTTCAACTTAAAGGCTACCTCATCCAACCAATCAATCAACAAGCATTAAGTAACCCGCTGTGTGCAGGAAACTTTCCCAGATCCCTGAAATCATCAATTCCCTTTGCTGGAGAGGGATGTATCATCTCCTTCTGTAAGATTTCCTGTACACAGAGTTCTTGTCTGATCTAAATCTAAATCTCTCCAACACCTAGAACAATGCCTTGTGCACAGAGTTCAGTAAATTAAATTAAAGGAGATATGCCACTATACTACATTTTCACAGAAATTAACTTAGGGAACGATTGTCACAAAAACCATGTGCATTCAAAACCATTCATTTAGTAGCTAGCTATTCAATATATACTTGTTGAATGAATAGACAAATTAGAAATAAATAGTACTTGATTGTGTGAATAGTACTGTAGGGGAAATATTGAAGCATAATATTCAGACTGGATCCTTACGGACCTCACAATCTAGCTCAGAAGATAAGACATACTACACTCATAGAAAGCTTTAACAATGCAGCTAGAAAATGGTAAAATATAACCATATGAGAGATGCCAAAAGGCTCCATGTGACTGCCCAATTAATAGTACTGTATAGACAGTAAGGACTTTTTGTAGTTCATGGGAGGTAGCAGAATGAGTTGGATTGGATGACACAGGATTCACAGATTTAGAGCTGGAAGGGACCTGAGAGGCCCTCATTTCAAAAGAAAAGTGAGATATATCAAGGTTAAGTGACTTGCCTACAGCCCCAAATGGCAGAGCTAGGATTGGAACCTAGGCCTCTTAACTTCAAATCCAGCACTCATTTCACTATTCCTATCCTACCGATTTTTACATTGATTTCTAGAAATGACCTTTATTCTAAAGCCCTGCTGTAATGCCCTGTCCTGTTGTGGAAGTGAATCTTGATGTTGCCAAGTTGGAAAGGGTCTGGGGCATATAGAATGTATCATATCTAGCCTATCTAAATTTGGAAAGACTCACCATGATAAGGTTAGCTGCAGTGGGTTTGAATTTAAATATGATAAAATAAGAAAGCCAGTCAGATAAGGTATAGAGGGGTTACAATCTGTTCAGGTAAAGGAAGAATATGCACCATTATTTCCTAGTCACCTAGGTTCCAAACTTCTGAATAATATTTGATTCTTCTCTCTTTATCATCCTACATATACATCCTACATCCTTAAGTCCGTCAGCAGGCATTCATGAGAGTCTTGCTATATACCAAGCATTGTAATAACTGATAGGGATACAAAGATGCCATTGACCCAGTCCTAGCCCTAAGGAGTTTACAGTCTAACAGATGAAATATGTATACGTATAGGCATTTACTAGATATATACAAGAGTAAATATGAGATAACTTTAGTGAGGAATGCTCTAGCTGTTTGGGGGAAGAGGAATGGCCTCCAGCAAAAGGTGGTGCTTAAGACTGCATCTTGAAGGAAACCAGAGATTCCAAGAGTAGAAGTTAAGGAGGAAAAGCATTCCAAGCATGGGAGAAAGCTAGCCTAAAGGAGATGGAGTTTCCTGGGTAAGCAAGCCGGCAGGTATGGAGGCTGAACCATGAGGGTATGTGATAGGGGACTAATATGTAAGAAAACAATAATCATAGGAGGACACAAGATGTGAAGATCTCTGAATGCCAGACACAGGAGTTTATACTAGAAATAATAGGGAGCCCCTGGAGTGTACTAAGTAGGGGTGGGTTGAAACTATCTACACTATAGGAATTATCTTCGCTCTAGGAAAATCACTTTGGCAGCTTTGTGGAGGATAGATTGGAACAGAGAGAGGTGTGGGAGAGACACCATTTAGAAGAGTATTACAATAATCGGAGCTGGACAACCTGAACTGAATGGCTCCCTAGTATATCCCTTCTATTCCAGTCATTTGCCAAGTAGTTCATGCCATTATCACCTCAGGTCTAGATTGTTAAAATAGGTTTCTAAATGGTCTCCCAGTCTTTGGTTTCCATGAGCAATTACTTACTTAGTAGATGAAGCACTAGGGCTGGAGTCAGGAAAAACTGAGCTCAAATCCAGCCTTGGACACTTACTAGCTGTGTGATCCTGGTCAAGTCAGTTAACTTCTGTTTGCCTCAGTTTCCTCACCTATTAAATGGAAATAATAATAACCCCTATCTCCCAGTATTGTTTTAAGGATCAGATGGAGTAGTATTTATCAAGTGCTTAGTACAGTGAAAAACCACTTAGTAAATACTTGTTTCCTTCTTTTCTCCAATCTATCAGATTAACCTTCCTAAAATTTGCTTTCCTCATCTATAATCCCCTTTCTTTCAAAACCTTCAGTGATTCCAAAGTTATCTGTGTGTTGATGTCTTAGCCTGGCATGTAAGATCCTCCACAAATTGGGCTCAATCTATCTCCCACCACTTTCCTACTGGAAACCTCCACCTAGGATGCCTTCTCTTCTCTTTTTTACATATCAAAACCCTATTTCCCTTTCAAACTCTAGCTTGAGTTCTACTTCTCCCTTAAAGGCTTCCCTAATGATTGTATCTAGTCTAGCCTCCTAGTTATCCACTGACCATTCCTTACAAATTCTCCTTATGAGTATTTCCTTAGAATATACTTTAGGTCTGTGATACCCTCTCTCCTCTTTTGATCCAAGTCCTGCTTACTCTGGAAAGCCCAATTCAGATCCCAGCTTTAAAAACAACCTGTCCCTAACCAAGAGAATTCATCACCTTGCAGCCAAACCTGTCTTATAATGAGCCTTTTCAAACTTAGCTAGGCTAGTCCTGGGATCAAATATCTATATTCTGTATTCCCCTCACTCTTTCCAACTTGGTGGGTACTGCTGGAGCATATGTAATCAGAGAATCTAAAGTGACCTCCAAATCTGGATGAGTCATTATAGCAAGGCTTCAGTAAAGAACTATTTATATGAATCAGTATCAAAATTGGGAGTTGGACAGTTCCATTTTAAACATACTGAGGTGATGCTAGGATATATAAGTGAAAATACCCAGTAGATAGTTGGAGATACAAGATCAGAACAGTTCATAGTTATTCCAGCTGTCATACTAATGTGTCATACTTAATATGTGTGACCATGAGCAAAAAACTTAAAACTTTGGGGCTTCAGTTTCCTTATCTGTGAGATAGGACTAATTATATTCACACAATCTAATTGACAGAGCTGTTCCAAATTAGAAGTAATGATTTGAAGGAGGTGAAGGTGGAATTGGGGAGCCAAACTGATTTAGTGGGGGAAAAAGCAAATTTGGATTTAAGCATCGAGACCTGAGTTCAATTCTTAACTTTGAACAATACCTTAATTTAATTTAAGGCGCTGAAAGTACTTACAGGCTGAAATAACAGAGCTCAGCACCTAGTTAACAGAAATAATAGTTCAAATAAGAAAGTACCAGGGATGGTTGGGATGAGCTCCTCTCACCCCACCCTGCCTTCCCTGCCCTGCCCTGGATGCCCTGCCCGACCTTCAACTGAGGGCTCATTTAGTTTCACTTGCCCTAGGCATGGTTTGTGGTGCTTGACCTAGGCCTTCTTCTTAGAAATTCAGTTACCCTGGCTGTGATAATTAGTAGGTTTGTGACGGTGAGCAAATCACTTAAACGCTAAACCTCAGATTTCTTATCTGTATGATGGGAAAAATAATATTTGTACTATCTACCTGGAATAGCTGTGGTAAGTAAAGTACTTTGTTAACTTTAATGTGCTGTATAAAAGTGAAATAGTGCTATCATGAATGCCCCATGGGTTAAAAGAAAGCAAGGAACTCTAGTAAGACATCATTTCAAAATACACTTTCTACAATTCTCCCACTTCTGCATGAAATAGGCAAAAACCTCAAGCATTTGCCAATTATTCCTGGTGCCAGAATAAAGGAAAGAGTATTAGATTTTGGCCCAACAACTCCTGCATTCAGCTCTAGCTCAGTTGCTCATTAGCAAGTCATTAAACCTCAGTTTTCTCAACTGTAAAATGGTTTAATAACAACTCACTGTGTTGCTGTGACCATCAGATAAGTTCTTATACATGAAAGTAATTTATAACCATAAGAGGCTATCTAAATGTCAGCTTTATTGTTGGCAAGCTAACTCAAGAGATACAGAGCTATTGGAAATCTATCTGGTATGCCCTCCTCGTCCATTTGTCCTAGGAATCCCAAAAGGGTGTGGTCTGAGAATTCTTGTAGGTAGAGGGGCAGATAATCCCAGTCCTGGTTTCATCATAGTTTTTATTTCTTATATTTATCTTGTTGTACAAACATAGATGAACTCTGCTTGAAGTTCCTCTGTGTCCTGCCAGCCAGTGCCTTCCAGATGTAACAGTATTTACATGCAGTGGATATGACAGGAACCTTCTGCCCTGCTGGGTAGGAGATGTGGGCTTAGGAGTTTTGTGTACCATATTTAACCACTGAAACAATAATGTGCATCAAGTATGCTAGAGGTGATGCAATAACTCTGGCTTGATTAAATCATTTCCTGTACCTTTGGATACTCAGCCTTCTGGAGTGATATTTGGCATTGTTCACAGGAGGTGGCATATTTAGTTCATCTACTTCAAGTTAGGTAGTTTAAGGCAACTGACAGTATTCCTCAAGGACACAATGGACCAGGGAATGAAGATACAGGCCAAAACTTTACCTCTTATAACCACAAGTCCTGTTTTGGAGGCAAGTGGATAATCCAAGATTTAGGATAAGGTTTTTAAAGGGCAATGACTATCAGACTCCTCCAAACAAGCCCAGTCAGTTCAACAAGCATTTATTAAGCACCAGCATCCAGCAGACGATGGGCACTTCAATCTATAGGTGCTAAGTGCTGGACTCAGCACTAGTGATACAAAGAAGAAACAAAAAAATGTCCCTGTCCTTAAAGACCTCACATTCTACTGGAGGGGAAACATCTTCATAGATAAATAAAAAAATACAAACTACATACTAAGTAAATGCAAAATCATTTGGAGAGGAGGAAGGACAGTGCTATCAACTGGGAAGGATCACGAATAGCCTAGTGTAGGAGGTGGTATTTAGGCTGAATCTGGCATGGAGTTGAGGACTGACAGGGCCAGAGATGAGGAAGAAAGTATTCCAAATATGGGGGCACAGAGTTGGAAAATGGGATGTCATGTCTTGGGACCAGCAAATAGGACATTTTGTCAAGAATGTAGAGTGTGCAAGGGGAGAATAATATGAAATAAGTGTGGAAACAGAGGTTTAAGTCAAGTTGTAAAGGGCTTTAAATTCCTAGAACAGGGGTTCTTAATACAGGTCTACTTTCTGTCCTTAGCTCTTTCCCCAAGTATTGGGCACTGTAATAGGCTCTGGGGATTGAATAACGAATAAGACATGGAGGTTACAGCCTAAAAGAGATGACAAATATGTAAGTCTTATAAGGAATAATGTGAAAATGAAATGAGATATACAAAGTGTGGAAGATCAGAGATCTTCTGTAGATTACTTTCAATTTGGAGGATTGGGGAAGTCTTGGTGATCACTTTTGAGCTGAGCCTTGAAACATGGGTAGGAATTGGATATAAGAAGGTGGCCAGAAGGAACATTACGGGCAGAGGAAAGCTCGAGCAAAGCTAGAAGTGAGAAGGTACATCCAATGTTCGGGGAACAACAATTAGTCCAGTTTGACTGAAGCATTGATTATTCAGAGGGAGGTAATGGTCAGTATTAAAATACCCACCACTTCTTCTAAACAGCCTTCCTTGAATCCCCCAGGTCCAGCCCAAACAAAAGGACTTTTTTGCTCTTGAAACTCCTATAGCACTTTGTTTCACATATTGTTTTGCATTTGATTTGTCTGTATCATGGCCCCTATTACATTATAAACTCTATGATGATAAAGATTGTGTCTTCTCTAAACTTTGTATCTCCCCAGAGCTCAGCACAGTGCTAATGTTGGCTAAACTGAAATCAGTATGTAAAGTTAGGTTGAAGCCAAATTACGGAGGGGTTTGAACACCAGTCATAAGAAGTTTTAATATTCGGTAAATAAGAAGCAACCTTTGAAGGTGTTTGAAGAAGGTATAAAATGATCAGAACTGAATTTTAATTCAGCAAAATTAATCAGACCTATTATATAAAATGGATGGGGGAGAGAGTATGAGGAGGGAGAAGGGGAGAGGCAGGATTCCAGTTGCAACAATATACAGGAGAGATAAGGAGTACCTGAACTATGGGAATATGTAAGTCAATTGGCAGAAACAATGGAAGAAAAGGTCATAAAGATCAGAGATTTAGAGCTGGAAGTGTATCTTAGATATCATCGACTCCAACCCCCTCATTTTACAAATGAGGAAACTGAGGACCAGAGGAATTAAGCCACTAAGTAAGTCGGATATAAACCTAGAACTTCACACTTAATCCAGGGACTTTTCTACTTTACCAAAAATAAGTATGCTCTAAATCCACAATGAAAAAGACCTTCTAAATCTATTGCAATGTAAAAGATAGTATCATAAAATTTAAGTTTTTTTAAAAATCTTCAATTAGAGAAAAACAATACTATATGTCAAAACTCTGAAACAACCTAAGATTTACTTTCTTTTTACACACTCAATAACTCATTTTCAAACTCACTTGCAGTTTGGACTCAGTCACTCGTAATACCCACAAAACAGGTTTAAAGGTAGACAGTCTAACAGGATGTAAAAATACTGTTCCAGAAAAACTGTTCAGTCATGTGTTACAGGAGAGATCTCTTCACTAGTTTCTAATGACTTGGGATGATTAAACAGCCCCAAGTTTTAAAATTACCATCCACTTTGACAAACTTCTAGGATAATTTTGAATTTATCCTATTCAAAACTGTTTTGTCAAACTCGTGCTTATCAGTCTTGAAAAGATGTGTTAAAAACCAGTTTGACAACTTTTTTTTTCATAATGCTGTGTACTAAAGGGCCTTGAGAAAACAGTTTTGAAACAAAATCAGTGTTGGAACTGAAACTGAATGCTGTTTTAAGTAAGAAGAATGTTCATCAAACATGTTTCTCCAAGTTTAGTAATATCCAGCAGACAAACTCAAGAATTTCATTATGGAAGTTCATAATCTTCACTCTCCAGCAGGAGAACTGACCTTAGGCACAGGTATTTTATCTTTGCAAGTAAGAACATGAGGAGATTTCAGTCCTGGTACAGTAATTCTGTATTTGTATTTCCTCCCACCCCCTTCCAATGCAATCTTGGTGAATGAATTTATTAGAGTCTCTCTTGGAAAAGGCCTTATGCAAATTCTAGTTCCATACAACTCTACTAATCTGAATATTCTGGAATAGAATGTGATTACAGTATTCCTAACAAGGCACCATACACAGGACAAACTTTGAAAAATACCTTTTGCTTAGTGAGAAACAACAGCCTTGTCTCCAGGACTATGTTTTTGATACATGATCAGAACTGACCCAACCTTGTTATTTAAAAAAAAAAAATGCTTCAAACAGAATTGCCCAAGAAAAGAAGAGTTGTTAATTTTGTAGATTCACAAAAATATCAAATTGAGAAGGAACTTGGAAATCAGCCCATACTGCTCATTTTACAGGGAAAGAAACTGAGATGTAATGAAGTTAGATGACTTGAGCAAGGTCATGTAGCTAATTAGTAGCATCATCAATACTCTATTGCTACACAGTCAGAACTTGAGGAGATGGATTTTTAGGGTGTGTAGAGAGGGATTTAAGAAATTTTTTAAAGAAAAGGTCACTCCAAGTCTAGCATGACTTAACTTCTTCATAGTTTCCCTTCAAATTTCTAATGCTTTGTTCCAGAAAAAAAAATTATATGTATGTATGTGTGTATATATAATATATATATATATATAAACTTTCAGAGGTCAAAGACAAATCCACAAAATAATATTTTTAGAGAAAAAATTGATGATGATGATGATGAGCTGAGAAAAGGTACTCTTTTATCTCACATGTTTGCTCTGTGTAAATTTATTGTTTTAAAGTTGTACCCCCTTTGTTTTGTCAGGACTGTCTTTAACCAAATCCTTCTTCCTCTTCAAATGGCTGCCCATCCCTCAAGCTCACGTATGTTGTACTCTGATTACCTTGGTCCTTAGCCACCCTCATAATATTTGACGCGTTTCTGCCCAGGCAATATATTTGATTTTTTGCTGTTTAGCAGTTAATCTTTTTTATTATTTCCTGTCACTTTTCCTTATGATGGATGCTTGCAGAGGTGGGGAACAAGGAGGAAAAGGTGATTAAAAATAAGACTTTGAAAAGTTTTTGAAAATAATATTTAAAGATGGACTTGTGTGTTATCTGGGACTTGTAAAGCTGATTTTAAAATATTCCAGGGTTTTGATAAAGCAAAGGTATCTTAATGTTAAGAAAGTCCTTATGGTTCCAGTGAAGTAGAGCTCAGCATCTATGATGTTAGCACAATGACTAGAGAAGACCCTAGAACTATGGTACCAAGTGCTATGAAAATACCTATGCAAACTTAAGTTAGATGTATAAAATAGTTGAGAGTCAGCCCGGTATAGAAAGTCGGAGAGACTTGGGTTCAAATCCTATCTCCCTTCAACCTCGTACAAATCTGAGTCTTTGGTAACTTCCAAAGACTTATTGTTACTAAATAAGGTTGAAATTGGGGGACATATGGAATAGTTATGGAAAACTGAGGCTATTTCCTTTATAAAAGGAAAGGCATTATAGCAGAGACTAAAAAATATTATTCTTGAATTCTTGTGATGTTGCCTATGCTAGAATTCAGACCCATGATTTTCACATCTACTTATCCAGCCCTAAACTCTCTACTCATCTCCAATTCTCATTTCCCCAACTACCTGTTTAGACACCTTGAACTGGATGTCCCCTAAGCATCTTAAGCTTAACATGTCCAAAACTGCAGTTATTATTTTTTCCCCAAAACCCCATTTCCAGACTTCCTATTACTATCAAGGGCATCACCATCCTCCCAGTCCTTTAGGCTCAAAACCTCGTTGGCATTTTGAATTCTTCTCTCTCTCTCTCTCTCTCTCTCTCTCTCTCCTTTCCTCCCATAGCCAAGCCCTTGCCAAAGCCTGTCAGTTTCACCTTTACATCATCTCTGATAATGCTACCATCCTGGTTCAGGCCCCCATCTCACATCTGCCTGCTTGCCGGTTGGTCTGCCTGCCACAAGTCTCTCTCCACTCAAATTGCAAATCTGACCATGTCATCCCTCTCTGCACTCCACCCCTTACATACTCAGTAAATTTCACTAGTTCTCTATTACTTCCAGATTAAATATAAAATCATCTATTTGACATTCAAAGCCCCACCTCCCCACTCCCATCTGCTTTCCAGGATTGTTCCAACCCTTGTCTTCCCCAGGCACTGGCATCCATGCTACTCCTCAAACAAGACAGTCCCATCTGCCAGCTTTGGTCATTTTCTCTGGCTGTCCCTCATACCTGAAATGCTCTCCCTCCTTAACTCTGTCTCCTGGCTGCCCAGCTAAAATCCCGTCTTCTACAGGAAATCTTTCCAAATCCCCTTTAGTTCTAGTGTTTTCCCTTTGTTGATTATTTCCTATTGATCCTGAATATAGCCTGTTCATACTTAGTTGGTTAAATGTTGTCTCCCCATTATATTTTAAGCTTCTTGTGGGCACGGTCTGTCTTTTTTGTATCCCCAGTGCTTAACCGACTGTACCTGGCATATGGTAGGTGCTTAATAAAAATGCTTATTGACTGACCTATTGATTTCCCCAATCTCAGAATTCCCCACTAATAATTCACCAATACTTTTTCCTCCTTCCCAACAGTCAACTCACAAATGATTACATCAACCATTAGGTGCCAGTGGCCTAGGAAGCCAGATGGAGAAGCGGGGAGAGTATACTCTTATTAGAGTGTTCTAGTCTATTTCACTTTCTAGAGTGGAGATTCTAAACTTCTTTTATGTTGTACCCCTTTGGCAATCTGGTGAAGCCTATAGACCCCTTCTCAGAATAATGTGTTAAAATACACGAAAATACATAGAAATCCAAAGGAAACCAAAGACGAATAAAAAACAAAGATGTATCTTTTTTTCCCCATTAAAGTTTATTGGCCCTTTGAAATCTATCCAGGGACCTTGAGTTAAGACACCCTGTCCAAGAGCCTGATGCTTACTATAAATTAGTGACTTAGAATTTTTTTAAACTTTCCTAGAAGCTTTCCATGTATCATGGAAAGAGCTTTAGATTAGAAGTCAGAGGTCCTGGGTTTGAATCATGACTCTCTTGCTTGGACAAATCTTTTGATCCATCTTAGCCTCAATTATTCTTATCTGTGAAATATGAAAATTATATTAGATGAACTTTAAAGTTTCTTCTAGCCCTGAAGGGTAATTTCATTTGTTTAAAAAAGTGTGAAGTTGCCCTTCTTGTGGGTTGCTTTGCTTTTGTATTTTTTTTTTTTTTGTATTCCTGCCTTGTGAGGTATACCAATTCCAGAATGCATAGAACTATGTATTTTGAAGAGAAACCCTGATAAGATATGTGTATAGGTCATTGGTATACTTTGCAAGGTGGGTGCTATGTTTTGGTTGGTCCTGGCTTATTTCATCACTATAGAGAAATGCCGGGGTGAAAACTCCCTCCACATGAGATATATTAGGCAATTCAGTATGTAACTTTTAGTCTTAGAGTTTCCTGGGGCATTGAGAGACTGAGTGACATGTCCACGTCACAAAGGTACAGTATGTCAGGGGCAGGACTCCAGGTCTTCCTGTCTCCAAAACCAGCCTTCTCACTCTTTGTCTCATGCATAGACATTCTTTTTGCTGAGACATTTCTCAGTAAGGTCCTTTAGCACTTAAGTGATAGAACCTCCCAGTTGAGTTCCATGGATAAACCTGCTTTAAGCCAGATCTAACAAAAACTTGATGATTTTTGAGCCCCTCCCCCCGGCTTTAACATTCTGCAAGTCCATGAATAATGTTACATGAAGTTTTTAGTTTATTTTTATAAAAGATGGAGGAGGTACTAACATTGTTCATTTGAAGTTTTTAAAACACATTCAACTTAAAGAAAAGTTTATTCCTACAGGAAATTGTTTTTGTGTTCGTTATAAAGTGGTTGCTATATCCACAGAGATAAACTTGCAGAAGAAGTAATGGTATTGTTTTAAAATGATAAATTAGCTTCTGGGGTATGGAGTCAGTCTGTTGCATGGCCCAGTAAGCAGAATTAAATTTTGGGGGAGGTAATTTGTTTTTCATATTTTCTTGATTTTAGAGTTTCTGTTAAAAGCTCCGAAAGTGAACTTTGAAAAAAAAAAAAAAGAATTCTCAGTATTATAAAAACATTACACTTACCTTATAGGTCTTATAATTGCCAGCTCTCATCAAACCTGTGACATCACTATCCCAGTACATCCTGGTGTGTCACTTGGATAGCATCCATACTGGCAGAAGTTTTCCAAATAAAACATTTGTTTCAGTAAACAAGTGTTTTATCCAGAAGCCCAAGTAGAGAATTTTAAAACCAGGGTTTATTTTGTCAGCCAACATTTGGTTCAGTATTTGCAGCTATACAAGTAACTAAGATCTCGGAAGCTTTCTGGTATAAAGCAAATGAAAAAGGATTTTCTAAAACGAATGGCTGAGCTAAAAACAAAACAAAACAAAACAAAAAAAAACAACTCCTTTGTTTGTCAGGCTCCATGATCTTGGACTTTTGGGGAAATAGTCCACACTTTTTGCAGGATCCAGTTTGCCAATGCAGATTGGTGTAGAAAGTCTCAGATTTTGATGGAAATTTTTAAAAATTAAAGCAAAATATTAAATATGGGAATAAATTCTTGATAAAGTAACATTGAGGAGCTATATTGTTTTAAATTTACAAATAAATGAAAACCTTTCAAATATATGACTATAAAACATCATCTGGTATCTGGCTGGCCTAGAGCTTTCATATCTTTTCTTATCATTTGCATGCCATCCAACTCCTTCCCACTGAGCAATGCAACTTGATACCAAGGCTTGTTAGCAAACTTCATCCTCTACCTCTCAACAAGGTAGAAGCCCAAATCCCGCAATTACTAACTGTTTCTGTTTTTACCTTATCTGGGATTCCTCTGTCATCGTTGGCATTGTTGTCTTCGTTAGAGCCAAAGGTGAGAGTTGAGTGCCAGATAGACACCAAAGGTAGGTGAGCAGCCCTGAAAAGAGCTCAGAAAGCCCTCATACCAGAGGTGCCAGTCCTCCTGGAACACTCCATATACCCCTAGGTGTAGCATGCACAGCAGCCACACCCCGTAAACCATCTCAGCAGACAGGTTAAAGCAGGTTGAGGCTAACCGATAAGCTTCAAAAACCCACTGGTGAGTTAGGGGGATGTCTACCCCAAGCATGGGAATGGGAAGCAAGCACTGTGGAGCACTTAGAGCTTGGTCAGACATACAAGGCACCAAGGTCATCCATCTACTGCATCCCTGGGCACTGCCAGTCATCCTGACTTTTGTCCTGCCACTGGACTTCGATAACTTTGGAAGAAAAAGTGAGGCTGATGACTTTGTGCAACTCTGCCTCATTTAAAATCCCCCTGTGATGTCTTTGGTCTTCTTGGACAGAGGACAAACAACATGTGTTGTCTATTAACATTTATTAAATTGTCTATCAAAATATAACTTAGGACTTTCTAAAATTTAAATTTGTGGGCTTGAGTCTTGGCTTGTTTTTTTCTTACAAAACAACAAAAACACAAGTGAGTTTCCTATGTAGAGAGTCTATGGCACTTTCTTAATTTTAGCCAGTTGTTCTATACTGCCTTGTTAATTCATAGAATCATAGAATCAAATCTAGAAGGGGGACCTTATAGATTATCTAGTTCAGGACTTTTTAACCTTTTTTATTTCATGGACCACTTGTGTGGCCTAGTGAAACCTTTGAACCCCTTCTCAGAATGTTTTTAAATGCATAAAATAAAATACATAGAACTAAAAAGAAAACCAATGATGTTGAAATAAAGATGTACATTTTTTTCCCATCCACGTTCACAGACCTCCTGAAAACTTTCTGTGAACCACAGGTTAAGAACCCCTGACCTAAAAAAAATTTTTTTTAAATAAAAAAAGAACCCCTGGCCTAATTCAAATCCTTTATTTTCCATTCGAGGAAACTGAAGTCCAGAGGTGAAGTAATTTGCCCTAGGTAATACAGACAGTAAATGGCAGAGGTGGAATTTGAACTTGGATCCACTAACTCTAAATCCAGCATTCTTTCCACCCTACTGCCCTACCTCCTTCTTTATGGCCATTCTTATCATTATACTCTGCTGCCTTCTTTGTGTTTTGTATCATCACACATGCAGGACGCATGTCCCTGGCCTATGGGGCGCCATCCACCATAGCTGTTCCTATGTTCCAGTTGTAGCGATTATTTTATACATTTTACATGATTTAAAACTACACGTTTATTTCCACTGACTTCTGTTGTTGAAACCCCTTTAAAGCAAACAAAACAAAACAAAAACAAGCATCTTGAATGTTTCTCTCATTACTCACTTGGATTATTTTATCCAAATGCTGTCATATTGCTGAATCAAATTTTAAGACCATGTTGTCATTTAGTTTTAGCTTCCTAATGATGATCCAGGCAGGTTAGTATTTGTTATCTGTTTACTATCCATAAGGTGCTAGATGGCCTTACAGAAATCCTTTTCTTATTATTTCTCAGTTTCTACTCTGGGAGCCCCAACCTTTAAGACTGTATCAATGGGCATTTATTAAGGTGTCACAAACTGTGCTGGGGATGTACAGAAAGACAAAAACACAAAGACAGTCCCTGCCCTCAAAGAACTTAAATGCCACGGAGAAGACAACATGAACCTAACAACTTACATTCAAGGTAGATATGGTATTGTTGTTTGTCCTTCATTCTCAAAGAGGATCATGATGTCAGGCGGGTGAGGCTGTGACTTGCAGACTTGCAAATGAATTGGATTTAAGTGAGGAGAGCTGTGCAAAGTCACCAGCCTCACTTTCTCCTCTGGAGCCATCAGGGTACAGGGGCAAGATATAGATCAGGATACATAGGCAACCTTAGAGTGGCTCTGGCAACTGGAAAGATGGGGAAAGAGCCACAGAAAGTACTATTTAAGCTAAGAGTTAAAGGAAACCAGGGCTGTGCTAACTAAGGTGAATTACATTTAACCAAAGTAGGTTTTCTCTGACGTAAAGATGAAATGTAGCTTCGGTTACGTATCTTTAACAGCCCAGAGCTGACTTCAAGGAATTATAATCATAGATCTGTTATATTACATTTCCCCTCTTGGCTTGATCAATTAAAATTAATTTCTATATAAGTGGCCTTTAGTTTCAGTACTTTAACTTTCAAACTGCCAAGTGATACAGTTTATCACTTGTATCAGCAGGGCAAGGACCCTGAAGCATTTATTGAGTTTGCTTTTAATTGCTAGAGGGAGAAACTCAAATCGAAACCATTCAAAACCAATGCGTTGTTTATGGTTTTCACCCCAAACCATAAATCCTTCTCTAGGAGGGAAAGGGGAATCACCCAAAATTTAGTCCAGTTTTATAATGATGTTCTTGGGCCTACAGTGTAGGCAAATGTGGGCCCAGATTTCCTGTTGATAATCAAATAAGGCCTAAAAGCACATAATATATAGTAAAATAAATCCATTTCTGTGTACTGGTAGGCCACTGTGACATGCATGGTAATACTGAAGATAAATTGGGGGATATGTATCAAGCTTTGTGGTGAAGATTAATCAGTCTACTGCTTAGATATTCAAAAATCAACTCACACTTAATGTACAGATTGTAAAAGAAATAAAGACAAAATTATCACCCCTCATCAAGTTTCACTGTACTTGGGGAAGAGAGCAAATGATGGGCATATGATGCTATACATATGTACATGTGTATACACATACACATATATTCTTCCCTCTCTACACCTGAATTTCTATTCATTCCTTAAACCCCCCCCAATACCTTCTCTTTCATTAAGCCTTTGCTGATTTCTCAGTCTATAATGACCTTCCCCTGAACCTCATATAAATCAGGTTTATACCTCTCTAATGCACTTATAATGTAATATTGTGAATTGCAGTTTATAATTGCAGCTTGTCCTAGTACTAGATGTTGTATGTTCAGGGACTATGTTTTATCTAAACTATCTCCCCAGGTACCTATCAGTGCTTTGTACATAGTAGATACTTAGTAAATATTTATTAACAAACAAACAAACAAAAGTTCTCTCTAAAATATGGAAAAAGAGCTTTGAAAACAGTGTGTAATATTTACTATGTAGCTTTTAAAAAAAAAGTGAACAGTCTGAGACAAATTCATGATTATATATTGAATCCTCTCTTTATGCTGTGCTGTGTACATGGAAATGTCCTTTTTTTTTCATTTTGTATTTAAGTTCAAGTAAATGAATGAATGAATGAATGAGTGAAATACCACAATAAGATTTATACCTAGCCCCAGTAAGAAATATATAGGTACTGAGTTCTAATCTTGTGACCCTGGGCAAGTCACTTAACTCTGATCACCTCATCAAAAAGAAAAAAAAAAGAAAGAGGAAACAATTTTATGTTAAGTAAGAAGATGCTTAATGCTTTGGTATTTTTGAAATTTTTTTTTCCTTCTTCTCTGCTCTGTCTACTAATGTTAAGCAAGCCATATACAAAAAACAGATAAGAATAGTATATCAATTAAAATGTCCTTCCTACTGTTCCTCCAAAAGCAAAATTTTTCAGAAAGCATTAGCTTACCTTTTATTAACTGCAGAAGAAACCACCCTCCATCAGGCATGACACCCTCCTCTCTCTCTCACCTTAAAGAGGCAATGTATAAAATGCACATATCTTTGATGTGTGATGTTCTGCAATGTATTATGTTTTAGCCTATACGACTTATCATTCATTCACTCACATGTTGATTCGTTCACTCATCCAGTCATCCAACAAGCTCCTGTGTATGCACTGTATTTAATACTTCAGAAATATCAAAAAAGTAGAAAACAAGCTCTCTGTCCTTGAAAACTTTGTAGTAAGCTGGGGCAAAAACACAGATGTATAAAACACTGGAGAATTTTGAGATCCTTATTTAGAGATTGATAATACACAGATGAAAGGACTTTGCAAACTCTTCTGCCTCCTCTTTTTCTCCCCATTTTCTTTTATTTTTTAAAAATTATTTTATTTTTAATTTATGGAATAACAAGCATTTCCATAACATACTATAATAAAGAAGATGCCCATGAAACTGTGAATCTACTGTGAATAATGTGCTATTCCTTTTAAATATACAACAAAATCATGTAAATTTGTTTTTTCTTTTCTTTCTTCCCTTCACTCCTCCCCCCACCCCCATCCTAGAGATGGCTACCATTACACACAACTAGGTATATATACATGTAAAATTATTCTATACATATTTCTATTTATCAGTTCTTTTGTTGGATGCAGATAGCATCTCCCCATTTTAAAAGTTTTGACCTATATAAACTACAAAGATAAAACGCTGTTCTTGTTCTTTTTTTCCTAAGAAGGCACTGCCACCCTTCTAGTACATACTTAGAAAGCCCAGTCATCAAGATCACTGTTCAGTGTTTGGAGAGACTTTTTAATGGCAAGCAAAATGGAAGTGATCATGCTCTGTCAGTGATCTCCTGGCCACTTTTTTTTTTTTAACCTGGCCTGGTACCAAAGACCAGGTTTAATTCCTTGGCTTGCTTTCTATTTATCTTCCTATTTGAGCCTCTCCAGGGAACTGAACCAAAGGTCAGCCCTTGAGAAAGCCAAAGAATTGTACTGCCACCAGATCATTATACACTGCTTTTTTACTCTATAAAGATGTAAACATCTAACTTGACATCCTTAAAAAATAACTTACCCTTTAACCCAGAGATCTCACTGGTAGGAACATAGTCCAAGGAGATGAACTCAAAAAAGCAAAAAGGATTGGGGCAAATAGAGAAATAATCATTATTACTATGAACATTAATGGGAAGAACTTACCCTTAAAATGGAAGAGGACATCAGAATGCATTAGACAGTATACTCCAACAATGTACTGTTTATATGAAATATATTTGAAACATAAAGATTCACCCAGACTTAAAATAAGAGTCTGGAACTAAATCTGTTATGCTTTGGATGAACTAAAAAAAGTAGGTGTAGGTATGTTGATTTAAGATAAAGCAGCAATAAAATTAGATACAATAAAATATGTATAATTGGATACCACATGAAATTTTAAAACATAACATATAAATTCTACACATTTGTGTAAATTTGAGTGCACTACATGGCATAGCATTGAAATACTTAAAGGAAAGGTTAATCAACTTTCGGGGAGAAATAGATAGTAAAATTATATTAGTGGGGGAGCTTAATATATCCCATTGAGACCTAGACAAATCTAACAAAAATATAAATAATAAAGAAGTTAAGGACCCAAATAGAACTTGAGAAAAGATATATGTGATAATTCTCTAGTGATTATTGAATGTTTAAAAAAAGAAGGGTGGTGCATTTTACATATTTCTCAGCTGGCATATCACCTTTATAAGAACTAACCATGTATTGGGGCATAAAAATCTCACAGAAATGCAGAAAAGCAAAAATACTAACTATATCATTTACTATGATGCAATAAAAATTTTATTCAATATAGGTCCTTTGAAGAAAAGGATTAAACACTGATTAAAGACTAAATAATTTAACCTTAAAGAATTGGTGAATGAAAGGACAAAGCATAAAACAGTAGAAAATATTATGAAAGAAAAGGGAAACAATGACAACTATGGAAATGTATAGGATTTAGTTAAAACAGCACTTAGGGGAAGATTTATCTCTCTAAATGCTTTCAGCAAAGAAAAAAGGAATAGATAGAAAAAAAAATTCCATTAAAAATAGACACAGAATGTATAAAATACTTGGGAGTCTATCTACCAAAACACCAAGATGAAAACTATGTAAATCCAACTACAAAACATTCTTTACAAAAATAAAGATAGACCTAAATAATTGGAGAAATATTAATTGCTCATGGGTAGATCAGGAAAATATAATAAAAAGACAGTACTATCTAAATTAATTTCAGTATTTAGTGTCATAAAAATCAAATTACCAAAGATTATTTTATAAAGCTAGAAAAAAATGATAATAAAATTTATCTAGAGGAATGAAAAGTCTAACATTTCAAGGGAAATAATTTTTTAAAAGTAGAAAATGAGATTAAATATCAGATCTCAAACTTTGGTACAAAGCAGTAATCCTTAAGACTATTTGGTACTGGTTAAAAGAATAGAAATGTAGATCAGTGGAATTGACTGGTAAACAACAAAGAGAAACAAATATATTAATATTGTGTTTGATAAATCAAAAGGGGTAAGGACTAGTCAACAAAAACTGCTAGGGAAACTAGAAAGAAATCTAACAGAAATTAGATGTAGACCTATATCTTACATCATATACCAAAACAAGTTCCAAATGGATACATGACTTAAAAATGAAAGATCATATCATAATCAAATAAAAGGAGCAAAGAAAATGCCCCTCACAATTATAAGTAGGAAAGAGTTTATGGGTAAACATAGAATAGAGAGGATCAAGGAAGATTAAATGGACAGTTCTGATAACATAAAATTTTAAAAAAAATTTGTACAAACTGAACCAAAGCAATATTGTTAAGATTAGAAGGGAAACAAGTAACGGG
>NW_020940355.1:19612304-19808746 GCF_900497805.2 Vombatus ursinus | reverse complement strand
GGGGGGGGGGAGGCTTTGAAGCAATTTTTCTTGGATTAAGGTCTCATCTGCTTATCTGATAAAGTTATCACCTTAGGGTATTTAAAGAACTGATTCAAATTTTTAAGAACTATTTATAGAAACCATTCTCCAATCAACAAATGATCAAAGGATGTGAACAGTTTTCAAAAGAGGAAATCCAATATCAATTGCCATATAAAAATGTTACAAATTACTCATAGAGAAATGCAAATCAAAGCAAATCTCAAGTTCTATCTCATACCCATCATATTGGGAAAGATAATAAGAAAAGAAAATAACAGTTGTTGAAGAGTTGAAGGAAATTAGGCACCCAGAATCTCTAGCATTGAAACTATGACTTGGTCTAGCTATTATGAAAAGCAATTTGGAGTACACCTCCAAAAGCATACTATACACATGACCCAGCAAACCATTAACCTGTACCTAAAAGAGATCAAAGAAAGAGAAAGCACATCCATATCCACAAAAATATTTATAGCAGCTCTTTTTGTTATAACAAAGAACTGAAAACAAAGGAGGCACCCATCAGTTGAGGGAGTGTTGAATAAATTATGGCATGTAATGCAATGGAATACTATTATACAATAAGAAATGACAAAAAAGGAGGTTTCAGAGAAAACTGGGGAGAACTCTATGAAGAGATACAGCATGAAGAAAGTAGGACCAGAAGAAAACCTTATACAATATCAACAATATTATAAATGACATTAAAAGACCTAAGAAATCTTATCAATAAAATGACCAACTATAATCCCACAGAAATGGTGAGGAAGCATGGTACCTGCCTCATGACTGAGAGGCAGTAGACTCAAGATGAAGTAGAAGACGTACAACTTTGGATATTACTGATGTAGGAATTAGTTTTGCTTTACTGTGCATATTTGTTACAAGGGATTTGTTCCCACCACCACCACCACCACCATGAGAATAAGGGTATTAGGGAGAGTGAAGCTAGGGCTAGGGTAACCCAAAAAAAAAAGAAAAGAAAAAAGAGTCACTCAACATTTTTTAAATATACACATGAAGGGGAAATAGTATTTCCAGACTCAAACTATATAATAAAGTAGAAAGCATCAATACCATTTGATAGATAAATGGAACTAAACAAAGAAGAATCAGAAATAGTGAAGTGAATAATTGGGCAGAAAATAGATTTAGACCAGGCATACACAACATAGGGCTGGTGGGCCACTTGTGGCCCACCAAAGGATTTTGGGCAGCCAGCCACTGCATACTCTCTCTTGTTTGTCATGTGACCTGCAGCAACCAACCATCTTCTGTCTGTCTCTAATTACCTTTACTTGGAAAGTGAGCCACTAAAAAATCTGTTTGTAGTCTCAAGAAGTTTAGCTTATTTTAATTTTGGTTCCTACTTACTGCCAAGTTGTGCAAGTCTGGTTTAGACCAATGGTTCCCATTTAGTGGTTCGTGAACACACTAAATGGAGTTTTGCAATGATAGTCCTAGGGACTTGTGCTAAAAAAAAATTCTTTAATGGTGCCTTATGCAGTAAATAAATGCCCCGTTATGTTACAGATATATTTTTCATCCATGACAACAAGCATATAAATGTTTAAAACATTAAAGATTTGTTTCCGCAGTAATTTGAAACCATCATGATTACATTCAGAATAATTTTGGCATTCATGCAGTAATTACGTAAAAATCTGACTTCTTCTGACTGAGCACAATGTGTCCTTGCAGTTTCTCAACCTTTCATCAAATTGTTTCTAAACCATTGTCTAACATTGAGCATAAACCAATTCCCAAGGGATGGTCAGATAGTATATACCCTCATCATTTGCGTTTTGTACACTGCATCACAGTAACTTCCTTGTTCCCCTCCATTACCCTGTTCGTACCTCATAAGCTATGTAATCATATGATCAAAATGTTACAGCCATTTGGATTCTTATATTACAAATGTCATGCTGTTTGAAAACTATGATAATTGGAGATATGCATTATACACTATCTTGAAGCCATCATGGACCATCACAAATGTTCTGTAGAAACAAAATTCATATTGTCACTCATTGCAGAATTAAGACTGTTTCTAATTTAAAATTATTCTCCCTTCATGTTGGGCAGCTAGGTGGCTCAGTGGGTAGAGTACCAGGCCTAGAGTCAGGAAGACTCATCTTACTGAGTTCAAATTTGGTCTCAGACACTAATTAGCTGGGTAACTGTGGGCAAGTCACTTAACCCTGTTGGCTTCAGTATTCTCGTCTGTAACATAAGCTGGAGAAGAAAATGGCAAACCACTCCAGTATCTTTGCCAAGAAGATCTCAAATGGGGTCATGAAGTCTGGCACGACTGAAATGACTGAACACAATAGTACCTCATGTTATTTTTCTTCTCTCCATTTGCAAGTGAACTGGTTAGCAACATCAGTCATTTGTTCAGTAGAATTTCTGTGAAAATGTAGCTGGTGTGCTAGTGGTAGAAAAGAAGAAAGTCCTATCTGAAGAGATTATTTCCTTACAAAGTTTAGTTTATACATATATATATATATGTATATATATAGTTTAAAATGAAGCATTATATGCAATTAAATTTTAAATATATTTATCACTTAATACAGTGTTTATAATTAGCCAGTAGAAAAGTAAATAGTTTATATTGCAACTCGTTCATTTTTGTGGATTTGTTAGATGGCTAAAATTTTTAAAAATTAAATTCTATCTCTCACCAAGAGAACTTATAAAATTATCCTACCATTTTCTACCACATACTTGTGTGAACAAGAATTGTCACTTTCTTCTCATTTTAAATCAAAATGCAAAATATAAAAATAAACTCTGTGTGGGACCACATTTAAGACTATGCTTCTCTCATGTTGAGCCAAACACTGCCAACTTTTGTTCAAATAAAAACATCCAACATCAAAATTAAGTTTATATGTGATTATTTATTATGGTAAGCATCTTCTAAGTTATAATTTATTTTATTAAAAAAGTACTTTACATTCAAAAAATTTTCTAAAATAAAAAATTTAATATGAATTCTTATGGATAATAGTAAATAGATATATATAGATTGCTAGATTGCTACTTTTAATTTTTATAGGATATGCCACATAAAATACTTGTAATTGTTTTTAGAATTTTATATCTAGAATTTTCATAATTATGTGTAGAATAAAAATTTATATTTTATAATTATATTACATAATGTAAATTTTAATTTGGAGTATTGGGGGACAAAAGTTAACATTGTAGTTATTGTAATAATTTAATGAATAAATCTAAAATAATGTTATGAGTAGTATATTAAATTATACTTGGAATTCATAACACTTTTTTTATGGAAAGGGGTTCACGGAACATAATACATTATATAGGGGACCACTGGCTTACACCAACATTTTACATCATATGATACAGTGAACTCAAAATGAATATATGATCTGAATAACAGATTATACTATTAAAAAAATAGAAAAGAAGGTCATGTTCCTTTAACAGCTATAGATAGATGAATTTTTTAACCAAGCAATGTAATAGAGGCAATCACAAATGATAACATAAATAATTTTAATTGTAAGGAATTAAAAAGCTTTTTGCACTGACAAAATTAATGCAGCTAGAATGGGAAAGGAAGCAGTTGATTGGGGGAAAAATCTTTGTATCAAATATCTCTGGGAGAGTTTGATATTTAAGGTATACTGGAAACTAACAGAAATATAATAACAATAATAACTACCATTTGTATAGCACATTAAGCTTTGCAAAGCCCTTTATGTTATCCCTTTGGATCAATAATATAAAATACCTAATAGTGGTCCTGCTGGGTGAAAAGGCATGCAGAGTTTTATAGCCCTTTAGGCATAGTTTCAGATTAATCTCTAAAATGATTGGATCAGTTCATAAATCCACTAAGAGTGCACTAGTGTACCAATTTTTCCATATTCCCTCCAACATTTGTCATTTTTCTTTTCTGTCATACTAGCCAATCTGATAGGTGTGAAGTGGCACTTCAATGTTTTTTTTAAATTTGTATTTCTCTAATCAATGGTGATTTAGAACATTTTTTGTGTGATTATTGAGAGCTTTGGTTTCTTCTGAAAACTGCCTCTTTGTATCCTTTGACTATTTATCACTAGGAAATAATTCATATTCTTATAAATTTGACTCATTTCTCCATATATTTGAGAAATGAGGCCTTTATCAGAGAAACTCGCTGTAAATTCCACCCCACACCTCCCTCCCTCACCCCTGGAAAGTAAATTTCCTGCTTTCCTTCTAATCTTGGTTGCATTGGTTTTGTTTGTGCAAAACCTTTTTAATTTAATATAATTAAAATTATCCATTTTACATACTGTGCCTTCTGTCTCTTGTTTGGTAATAAATTCTTCCCTTATCCATAGATCTGTAAAGTAAAGTATCCAATGCTATCACCCTTTATTTCTAAATCATGTACCCATTTTGACTTTATTTTGGTATATGGTGTGAGATGTTGGTCTGTTTATACCTAGTTTCTGCCAAAATGCTTTCCAGTTTTCCCAGTAATCTTTGCTAAATGGTAAGTTTTTTTCCCCAAAACTTGGATCTTAGCATTTAATAAATATTAGAGTACTATTGTCATTTATTACTGGATATTGTGTACTCAATCTATTCCACTGATCCATCACTCTATTTCTTAGCCAGTACCAGATTGTTTTGATGATTAATGCTTTGTAATACAGTTTGAGATCTGATACTGCTAGTCTACTTTCCTTCATGTTGTTTTTTTATTGATTCCCTTCATATTCTTGACCTTGTGTTCTTCCAGATGAATTTTGTTATCACTTTTTTCTAGCTTTATAAAATTTTTTTTTTGGTAGCATACCCTTTGACCCAGTATACCACTACTAGATCTGTATCCCAAAGAGATTTTAAAAAAGAAAAGAAAATCACCTATATGTACCAAAAAAATATTTATAGCAGCTCTTTTTATGGTGGCAAAGAATTGGAAATTTGAGTGGATATCCATCAATTGAGGAATGGATGAACAAGTTGTGATATATGACTGTGATAGAATACTATTGTGCTATAAGAAATGATGAGCAGGATGCTTTCAGAAAAACCTGGGAAGACTTACATGAATGGATGCAAAGTAAAGTGAGCAGAGCCAGGAGAACATTGTACATAATAATAGCAATATTGTATCAATTGTGAATGACTTAGCTATTCTCAGTAATACAATGATCCGAGACAATTCTAAAGGACTTATGAAAAATGCTGTCTACTTCCAGAGAAAGAAGTGATAGGGTCTGAATGCAGATCAAAGCTTTTGGGTGGGGGCTGGCTTTATTTTTTCTTTTTTGGTCTGTATTCTCTTTTGCAACATGGCTAATATGGAAATATGTTTTGCATGACTGCATATGTATCATTTATATCAAAGGGCTTGTCTTCTCAGGGAGAGGAAAGGCAGGAGAGGGACTGAATTTGGGACTCAAAAATTATTTTTAAAAAATTGTTTTATATGTAACTGAGAAAAATAAAATAAAAACATTTATATGTATATGTATACAGAATCCATTCCTTAATAGAACAATAATCAAAGAATATGATCAAAAATTCTCAAAAGAAGAATTGCAAACTTTTAATAATCACATAAAAATGCTCTAAATCACTAATAAGAAAAATGAAAACCCAAACAACTTTGAAGTTTTATGTCATTCCCAGCAAATGGGCAACGATGACAAAAGACGGAAATAGTGAAAGGATTGTAGAGAGACAGGCATACTAATATTGTTTGTGGAATTGTGAATTGATACAATCATGCTGCATAGCAATTTGGAATTATGCAAATAAAGTGACTGAAATATCCATGTCTTATGACCCAGAGATTCCACTGCAAGGCAATGACCAAAGAAAGTCACTGAGAAAAAGAAAGTCTCCATATAACTAAAGTATTTAGAATAGCTTTTTTATGATAAAAAAATAGAGAATAAATACTAATTGATTAGAGAACTACTAGGGAAATTGTGGTGCATGAATGCAATGAAATATTTCTTTTCTGTAAACATGGTACATATAGAGAAGTATGGAAAGATGTATATGAACTGATGCAAAGTGAAGTAAGTAGAGTCAGAAAAACCATACAGAAAAACTGCACTATAAATGGAAAGAGCCACCACAAACAATAAAAAAAAGCATGTTGTGAAATTATAAGGAATTAGTCTGGTTTCAAAGAAGAGATATAAGAAGACACCTTCTCCTGCATCTTTGTAGAGGATACATGGTTGACATTATGCTGTGTATGATATTTTTATGCATTGATTTGTTTAATTATTTTATTCTATTTTTTTTAAATCTTATAAGTTAAGAGTCTCTGGGAATAGAGTAGGGGAGAGATACAAGAGGAAATCTAGGTGATATTAAAACAAAAAGTATCAATAAAAAAATTTTTAAGTGCACAGAAAAGAGCAGAAGGCCAGAAAAAAATTACAGATAAGCAGGTGAGCTTTGAAAATTTAATTCATATATTAAAAACTAAGTTGTATATAATAGAGCCACAATTTCAAGAACTCTTTTTCTGTTCTATCTATACAGAAATACCCTTTCTATTTGGTGTTTATTAAGTTCAGAGGATAAAAAAAAAATAAACATCAAAGACCTAGGTTTTAAGTCCAGTATTCTTCAATTACTAGCTACATGTAACTGTGGACAAGTCATTTAACCCCTCTGAGTCTTGGTCTTCTTTGCAAAATGGGAATGGTAAGACTTCAATTATTAATTAATTCATAGGCTTGTTTAGCAGAAAAAAATGAGATAATGTATTTTAGTTAATAATAACTCACATTTATAGAATGCTTAACTACTGAGGAAAGACCTTTTCCTCTAAGGATAAAGCACTATATATATGTGACATTATTACTTAGTAAACTGATTAGAAGTCGATATTTCAGGCACAGGATGCTGCTTAGGGAAAGGCTGAGAGTCAATACCATCAATTTATGTTATGGAAGAAACCCCAAATTTGATAACTGGGAGTCAAAAAATAGGAAATTATTTAAATCATCAAAACCCCCAACAGGCACTAAACTTTGATCTGGCACAGGGGTTCTTAGCCTTTTTTGTGTCATTAACCTCTTTGGCAATATAATGAAGCTTACAGGCACCTTATTAGAATAACATTTATGGCCTACATTTATAATTTAAAGAAATGCTAAATTTTGGTTAGAGGTTAGTGAAAATAAAGATGTATTTTTTTTTTTCCCAATGAAGTTCCCAGAAATCTACCTACTAGTTTGTGGTCCCCAGGTTAAGAAACTCTGACTTGGGACAATGAACTTCAAACCTGAAGTTAAAGAACCAATGGGCCTTTTATTGTAGGACAGATAAGGAATCTAGGACTAGACCAGAGGTGGAGAACATGTGGCCCTCTCGGTCCTCAAGTGGGGCCCTTTGACTGAATCCATCCAAACTTCAGATTCAGGGAATGAGACCCACCTGAGGACCTAGAAGGCCACTTGTGGCCTTGCGGCCACAGGTTCCCTACCTCCGCCTAGACTCTCCACTCCCACTGCAAACATCCAATTCCTAGTCCTTTTATATATAAATCACATCTTGGTACCATTAATATTAACCATGTGCCTAAAGTCAGGGGTAATTTTCAGTTGGCACAGCAAGACCCACTCAAATATCACAGAATGTCAATTTTATTTCATTTGCCATCTACAGCTTAAAGTTTACATAGTTCTGATATTTATCCCTAAGGATGTGTAAGCAACAGTATCTTGCAGATATCTCTTGAATGAGAGTACACACGAAAGACAAATGATAAGAAAACACAGGTCAGTGCTGAAGCTCAAAAGTCAGGCACTGCTTTGCAAACTAAAACCAACTCTAAACATTGGAAGTTAGTGTGGCCATTGATACCTTTTATTAAGCAATATACAAAGTGGGCCTAATTTTCCTGTTCTCTGTTACTTATAATCTAATCTAAAACACTGATTTGGTACAGACATATAAATATACATTCAGTATAGATTATGGTAGAAAAGAGACAACTATGCACAAACAAATAAACTGAGATTTAAAATTAAATATTTACAGAATGAACAGAGGTTGACCTGTGCAATCCATTTTTGAGAATCTGGAATTTACATAACTGAGGAAGTGTTGGTGACTTTGAGTGTTGCCTGTGGGTAAGAATCCCTGGCTGCCCCTAACCTCAGGTAAGTTATTCTACCCATCTCAACATTAATTTACTCATCTGTAAAATAGGGACAATAATTCTTACAGAGGCAACGTTGAGTAGTGGCTAGAGAACTCGCTTCAGAGTCAAGAACAGGGGTGGGGAATCTGCAGCCTCGAGACTACATGTGGCCCTCTAGGTCCTCAAGTGCAGCCCTTTGACCCAATCCAAACTTCATAGAGCAAGTCTCCTTAGGATTGGATTCGGTCAAAGGGCTGCACTAGAGGACCTAGAGGGCCACAGGTGGCCTCAAGATTGCAGGTTCCCCATCCCGGTCAAGAATCAAGCAACAAGTGTTTATTAAATGCTTACTATACCTCAGTGCTAGGCACTAGGGATGTAAGTACAAAGAATGAAGCAATCCTACTTAGAGGGACCTAATGGAAGAGACAAGTGCATATAAAAAGATATATAGCATAAACATGAATGTTAATAAATACAAATATATACAAGGTAGTTTGGGAGGGAGGGCAGACATTAGCAGTTTAGCCAGAGCAGAAAAGACTTTGTGCTGAAGATGGTGCCAGAGGAGGAAAGGAGGAAGTGCATTCTAGGAATAGGGGATGGCCACAGTGAAGGGGAGGAGACAGGCGCGTCTGCCTCTGAAAAATACTGACTGTGACTCTGAGCAAATCACAAAACCTCCCAATGTACCAGGCAGCTGTCTAGGACACTAAGCTAAAGAGGTGTTCATATACCTCTTTAGTAGAGGGAATTTATCACTGGGAACTCTACAATGATGGAATCTCAGGTCCTTTCCAAAAATTCTTAAACTACCTAGGCTTGATATGAGGAAAGCTCTTTGTAAACTTGAAATCCCTATGAGGATGTGAATAGGTATTATTTCCATAGCATGGAGATTTCTCAACAGAGTAGTAGTTAAATTTTAAAGAACTGTTTGTGTAATTTGAGGGCCATTTTGTCCCTTTTTCTCCTTATTTTCCTCACTAAGAAAACATTATAATACAGCAGGAAATCCTAGCCCCCTAAGAAATATGTTATTGAAGAAGGTCCTTTCTGGCCCCATTCCTAAGCTGGCTTTCTACAGGATGGGCTCAGACTTCCTATAGAAATGTCTCCTGGACTAGGAGTTAAGATACCTGTGTTAAAAATCTTCACTATACTCCAATGACCTTGGATAAGTCACTTTTTTTTACTCCTGACTGTGATTTCCTTATCTGTCAAATGAGAGAGTTGGATTTGCTTTTAGCGCTAACATTTTAAAAGCTTATGAAGTCAAATTGCTGGTAGAATCAAAGTGAAGAGGAAGACATTCAGAATATTTTTACCCTCATCCTTGTCTGCCACTTGTGACAATTATAATTGGCCAGAAATAAGAGAGAGGAATTAAAATAACCTAAACAAAAAGATTTGAAGGGGGCAGCTAGGTGGTGAAGTGGATAGAGCACGGACCTTGAAGTCAGGAGGACCCGAGTTCAAATCTGACCTCAGACACATAACACTCACTAGCTGTGTGATTCTAGGCAAGTCACTTAACCCCAATTGCCTCACCAAAAAAATAAATTAATAAATTTAAAAAAAAAAAGATTTGAAGATCTATGTCCCCTCTGGCTGAAGTGCTAAATAAACTGGTTCTTCAACTCTTAGTCTCCAGGCCTCCACCAGATGATAAGTTGTTGGGAACTTTCTCTCTCCTTTAGATAGATCTAGGAGCTTCTGCAGAAGACCAGATATGCAAAATGTTTCCTGGGGCCAAGAATACATGTGTAGTAAGAGATGTAGTAAGAGACCCAGTACTATTAAGTCATCTTCCTGAGGTAATGGCATGATTTTTCGCTTGCCGAAAGGTCTTCATCAACTTTCTCTTTAAAATTTTCTTAGCAAATGTTTTTTGGGGAAGAGAAATGGGTCCAAATCCTAATAGTATCACTAACATTTATTTAGGGATCTCAGCAAAAGACTTTCCTCACAACAACCTCAAGAGAGTAATTATCATTAGATCCATTTTACAGATAAAGAAACTGGGGCTAAGAGACATTTATTGATTTGTCTGTTATCACAGAGTTGAAATTGGAACCCAAGTTATTTTACTCCAAGCTCAGAGCTCTTTCCACCACATTAGAATATGAAAATAATATTTGAATGGCAATTTATGCTTTTATAAAGCAGCCAACTGATCCTTTGAAACAACCCTATAATGTCAGTAGTATAACTATTATCATCCCCATTTCATATATAGGAAAACCTGAGGCTTGGGGACATGAAGTGACTTAACTAAAACCATGTACCTGGACAGTGACAGGGCAAAAATTAGAACCTTGATCTTCTTATTCCAAACTCCATCTTCTTTTCACTACCTATAGTACGCTGCTTCTCCCCATCATCATATGTTACAGTATTCCTTCTGTAATGTAGGTAGGTAGATTGAGACCTTAGCAGACAGTGATGGTGATGTAACTGTCATACCAGAGTAGGGATCTACCACCACAAAAGTAGCTAGTTGAATCTAAGCGATTTTATCTACAAAGTAGTTGGCAAAACTCCAAGCACATAAAGGTTTGAGGTTGGGAAATGTGAAGAGCCCTGGTTAACCAAGCTGCCCGTTATCCAAAAGAGTCCATAAGGTGAGTAGTGAGCTTCGGCTGATGAACTGATGGACAATTTTTAAAAAAAGGCAAAACTGTCTTAGCCTGCCACTTTGTTACTGCTTAGATCTCCCATCACTCTTCTTAACGTTGTAAGGGCAGAAGCTTGTTCCATCATCTGTCTCCCAGAAACATTCTATCAAGTCTTCTAAAATGGTTTTAGTTTGAAGTCTGCCTTTTAGACTAGTTACTTTAGGAGGTTACTGAGCCATATCCAGAGATACCTAAATAAGAAGCCAATAAACTTTGCCAACTCAATTGATTAAAGATATAGTAGGCACTTCTACATGCAAAACAGCATGGTGTACTGGGCTTAGAGACAGGGAGACCAGAATTCAAATACAATCCCTGAAATCTCTAGCTGTGTAGTTATATGATCCTGGGCAAGTCACAATTTCTTTTTTTTTTTAAAGACATTAATACATATTTATGGAATAAAACAAGCATTTCCATAACATAGTATAATAAAAAAGATGATTGTACATGGAACTGCAAATCTACTAAGCACAACTGGCTTATTTATCATGTAATTTTCAAAATTATCATGTAATTTTCTTTTTCTTCTTTTTTTTTCTACCTTCCTCCCACCTTGCCCTAGAGATGGCTACCATTAGACACAAACAAGTCATATATATGTAAAATTATTCCATACATGCTTCTATTTATCACTTCTTTCTCTGGATGCAGATAGCATTTTTCTTCATATGCCCTTCATAGTTAATTTTAGTATTTACAATAGTCAAAATAGCTCATTCACTCAAAGTCATTCTTAAAACAATATTGCTGTTACTGCCACGATTTCTATGTCCCTCTAGCAAATCCCCTGGGAATAAGTTGTAGAAGGTTAGGATCTGTCTCAACCTAGGGAGCTATCTACAATGAGGAAATATAGGTCTTTTGATGAACTGTGCTGGGAATACAAAACAAAAATAACAGTCTCTGCCTTCAAGAAGTTTATATTCTACCTTAGGGATATGGACTTCCTGGAATTAGTTCTGGATTGTTTGCTACACTCCTACCCTTGCTTCCCCTTTAAGGACATGGCTAGTTAGAACAGTAGCTTCATGTGCTTGCTGACTCAGGGGTAAACTCAGTAAACCAAAGAATCCAGACCTCTGGAGACATCTAAGACCCAACCTCAAGAAAACCTGAAAACTAAAGAATTGGAAATAGATTTCCCTAATTTCTTTTTTTAAAGCAAATATCCTCATACAGATCTCCTGGTCTTAGGAAAAGGAAAAGGGCCTCTGCCATGGCACTCAAATGAGGTGACTTCCTGTTATCTCAAGATTTGAAGCATTTATTCTAGGTGAAGTAGGACAATGAGGAACCAGCCTTTTACAGCAGAACATTCAGGAAGGAGTAGTAACTTGGGATGTACTGAGGTTCCTAAAGTTCAGTTTTACTCTGGTCCCAAGTCAGAATTGAAGTTCAGGATTTCCCTGGTGAAAAACAATCCCATTAAACTGGGTTTCTCTCTCCACTACAGGGTACTGGCCACAGCTCCATCTTCCAGCATTCTCCTAAATCTACCTACCGGCTTCTCTTTGGAACAGGTATTTAAACATCCACGTAGAAGCATCCTGGAGCAAATCTCTTTCCCAATTTACCAACCTCAATTTGACCTTTGTCCAGTGTGTGAGCGTGGTGCTTACATCCCTGCTGCAGGGCATACAGGAAAATAAAATACCTCTATGCGGGTGCATACTTTCCTTTTGCACTCCAGAACTGTTTCCCGTTTGCACTCGACCACAGCTAAAAAGAGAATCTTCAGTCTTGGCAAGGTTGGGGGTTCCCCCCGCCTTTTAGGTTTGGTGTCTTTTTTTTCCCTTAGTTGTTTTGCATTTGGGGGGAGGGGAGAGGAATGGTAAATGTGCAGAGTTGACAGGGGAGTGGAAATGGTCCCCCTTTTTTCTAACATAGGAACCCTTGCAACTTCCTTTGTCTCATCTAAAATTTCCGAAGCCCTCTTTCCTTCCGTTATCATTAAGGTACACGCAGAGCATACATACAGATGGAGCTCAGAGCATAGAGCTGACTGATGCATTCAGTGCTGGCTCAACTAGGTTTCCGCCCATGTGACACAGCCCATTAGATTTATTTGCACGTGTTAACCACCAGAGTCCCTTCTAAGGGAGTTAAAAATCAGTTCGTTAATTCACTTTGAAAATAAGTTAGAGTCAAAGGGATTTCCCATGTTTGGTGTGAATTCTGGATTTTAAACTTCTGGTGTGGTCACTCCACTGTCTCTCATTGCTCTGTTATCCCAAGCTATGATTTATAGCATTTACAGGACAGCTAGCTTCCTTGTTGCCTCTAAATTCTGCTCCTGCTGCTAAACACACCACTCCCTACCCCCTACTTATAAGGCCGAAGAGGGACACAAGAGACGGTGGAGATGGGAAGGAAAGGGAAGGGAAGTAATAGGAAAGAAAGAAGGAGAAGGTGATGGACTTTTGCCTCAGGCTCTTTGTTCGTTGGAGAGAGCCTGGTCTTTTAAAGGTTCAGTTTCCCTTTTCCTAAGCCCAGTAACTTCTGGGACTGAGGGATTTGGAAGGACCAGGAAAAATCACAATAATATTGCGCTTCCTAAAAACATCATGTCGTTAGACTAAGTGTTACACTTCTCTGCATTTTGAATGAGACTAGGGCAAAGTGGTTTGCTTTCAGACAGGTGCTGTACACTGAGAGGTAGCACAACCAGTTACAATTAGCATCCGAGCTTCAGAACCTGTTCAGAGTTTGAAACCTGCCGTCAATGAATCTTTCGTTTTCAGGGCCTTCTTCCTGAAAGAATGGGAACTCTTATCTTTGGCTAGCTGACCTCAGGCACCACATCTAACAGAGCTCACATGAGGGAATTTTTCCTCCCTTATCATCTCTGCTTTTTTTTTTTTTGAATTAATCAAAAAAGCTTTGTGTGAATGCAATGCACAACATTCATTTTTTAAAAATCTATAGAAAGTGAAAATAGTTGGTCATCCTTTCATTTTTAAAGGCTCGCAAGTCATTTAAACGTTAGGTCCTTCAGGGGAAAAATATAGTCTTAAAGGTATCTGCCTTCCATAGTTTTCTTTGTCCTCCTCAAGGCCAGATTATGTAAAGATGCTATGTTAGATCTCTTTTATCTTCCACTCTCCAGCTAAACTCTTTAGCTAGTACAAATAACCAGTTTCTTCCCAGAGAAGAGGGTAGTAACATACTGAGTCTGAGCTATTCTCTTGTAAATCTCTCTGGGTAGCTGAATAATCAACTCTGTCTAGCTTGTGGTCTGCAGCTCCTGTCCCCTTGCCGGAGAACAAGGGTAGCAAATTGCTCTTTTTCTGCCTGGCTCTCTCACTACAAAATCCAGTAGGTGGGCAAAGAGCCTGAAGAGGACAGACAACTCTAGAGGGCCACTGGGCTAGACTCTTAGAAAAAGAATTGTGCTTGTACCTTTGTGTTTGAAACAATGATGGTGGAGTTGAATAGGGCTTGGGGCATTGACTTAGAGATGCAGGTGACTACTTAGACTAGTTGCAAATTAACAATTGCCTTTCAGAGTGTAGTTAAATTATGCCCTTAAAATAGTCCCTGAAAGTTGAGTTCTGGCTGTTGAAACCCACACTTTCAGCTGACTTTTTAGTTGGCCCTCATTTTTAACTCAAATTACGAGCAGAAAGAGTGGATCATTTTTAATTTGATGGGATAACCACCTATGTGATAACTACTGGAAGATAAAAGAACTTTCCATTCAATTCCAAAAAAACATTGATGAAGTAGCTATTATTATTCTCTAGAAAGGCATTGTGTTTACAGCAAAGCTACAAAGACACAAGTAATCACTCCCTGCCCTCAAGGAGTACTCCTCTGTAATGAATTACTCTGGAGTTTCTTAGGCTGAGACCTTACAGAATGGTTAGGCTCTCCATAAGATAATACTAAAATGAGGAACTGAAGCTAAGGGAATTGCTATTAATTTCCCCCAAAAGCCTACATCATTTTAAGATACCAGGAGCAATAATTTCCTACGTGCTCTCATGTTCGGTTTTTTCTTTATCATCTTCTTGGATTTGAGTCATATGAAACAAACAAACATCTATGTAACCACAAATGGAGGATGGAGTAATAGTAGTGGGTCTAGATACATTCCACTTTTGTACTAATCACTTACATTTGAAGTGTAATCAGCTTGCATTTGAAAACAAAATTATATTGGCTGCTTATGGCTAGGCCTTTCAGCATTAATGAGGCAATGGGATCCTTTTAATGATGCTGAAGAGTGAATTATATAACAAAGGATCATAACATTTCTCACTGACAAGTCTGTGTGTTTGTGGAGGGGGGAGAGAAGAACCAATTTGCTTACTAATTTACTTCCTGAATTCTAGGCAATTCAATTCAATTCAATTCAATTCAACAATTAAGTAGCTTCTAGGTGCTAGGCCAGGATTTTTAATCTGAGGTCCCACAGTTTTCAGAGTATTTCAAAAAATAGTTTTCTAAGTATCCATGAATTTGGATGGGGAAAAAAAATTACATCTTTAGCTTCACTGACCTTTAACTAAAATTTAGCATTTTCTTTAAGTATTTAAAAACATTTTGAGAAGTATGAATAGGTTTCACCACACTGCCAAAGGGGTCCAGGATATTGAGAACCCTTGAGTTTGGCACTGTGCTAGATATGCAATGACAAAAAAAAGAAACAGTCTTTGCCCTTGAGAAGCTTATATCCTACTGGACTTTAATGAACTTGTTCTTATCTTCTGAAGCTATAGTGTGACAAATCTGTTATTTCTCTAGAACTCTGAGGTAACAGGGTGGGATTGAGATGCCCTTTTCACTTAATTCTGTGAAACATGATTGGTACAGCAAGATTTGTCAGCCTACCTACCCTAGAAATATATATATATGTATGTATGTATGTATATATGTTTGTAATGTCTTTACTATATATGTGTGTATCTATCTCTTTACTACTATATATGTATATGTGTATATATCTTTACTACTATATATGTATGTATGTATATATGTATATATATATATCTTTACTACACTACTGGCATTACTTTATTCAGGTCAGCATTTTAATTGGTAAGTGACATGGTTTGATTTTGGTTTTGCTTGTTTGTTTACCCTCCACAAATCCTTACCATGCTATCCCATCATGGCATAGACAGGAAAGTCCTTGAAGACCATGCTAGCACCATATAAGCTCTGGAAGATAATCATGTGCTGCAAGGGTACAGTCCCAGTAACAGACAGAGACAGATGTCTGAGGATCAACCTAAAATTATTACATAACTTGATGCAATATAGAAGTTGAGAAGTTCTATGAAGAATTTAGCCAAATCAAATTCCAAACCAAGTCAACACATATTTTTTCATATTCTTGTAGATGTAGAGCATGGAGGACCTTCCAATTCCAATTGTTTCATTTTACTGGGGAGGAAACGGAAGTCTGAGAAGTTAAATGACTTTCTTAAAGTTTTACAGGTAAAAAGTAGCAGGGCTGATCCCCCCCCCCCTTCAAACCCTGAGCTCTTTTTCACTGTACTCCATAGTCTTTGATTCTTGATGACTTCAATGTGAAGGCTGGCACAGGGGGAAATGGCAGTATACTGGAAAATATGGTTCATGTTTAAGAAACAAAAGAGGCCAAAGGCTATATACACAAAAGTCTCATGTTAATACATCATGGGAATTTCCTTCAGGAAGAAAATATGGAAGCTCTGGATGTGGCAAACACCAAATAATATCATATAAAATTAAAAATGACTACATTTTAACAGCCAGGAAACAACTGGTTTACTAATGTGGGATTCACTTTCTAATTGTCGTTTGGTCATTTTCAGTCCTATCCAACTTTTCATGATTCCTTTTGGGGTTTTCTTGGCAAAGATACTGGAGTGGTTTGCCATTTCCTTCTCTAGCTCATTTTACAGATGAGGAAACTGAGGCAAAGAGGATGAAGTGACTCAACCAGGGTCACACGGCTAATAAGTATCTGAGGCTGGATTTGAACTCAGTAAGAGGAGTCTATCTGACTCTAGGCTTGGCACTTTATCCACTGTGCCATCTAGCTGCCCTATTTTCTAATTAACTGTCTGTATATAGCCAGATCATTGACTTTGTATTACAAACATCAAAATTAACACCAACTTTCTCATCAAAAGTGATAAAATATGTTGGATAATTAAAAGACCTCCAACTTAACCTGTTTAAGAAGGTATAGAAGCAGAAAACACAGAAATAGATAAAAGACATTGATACAGACTATCACTTTTTCCTATAGAAATTTTTGACACAACAAGAAAGCCCACAAAAGCCTAGAAAATGCTTAGCCAGCAAATACTCAGTCTCTCTGCTAGGTAGATGATATGACACCCAAAGGCAACACTGTATTAGAATTTAAACAAAATTTATTATTATTGTACCAAAAACTTTTATGTCTAAAATTGGAAGGACAACTAATAATATATAAAAGATATGTCAAGATTTCAGTCACAAACTATTTTTTCCATCAATAAAAAAGCCACCAGACTTACATTCCCCAGATTGTCACAAGAAGAAAGAGAAAAGTCATAAATAAGACAAATATGGGAAGAACAGCTGGATCAGATCAAGTATATGCAAAAGACATGAGACAGCACAGTTTTGGGAGAGTTGGCAGAGTGATTCTCATGATATCTGAAAGAGGAGAAGATACCAAAAACTTGGAAAAAAAATCATAGATGTTATTAACACTGAGAAAAAGTGAGAGGAAAATCAGTAACTACAACATATATACCTACTTTCCCATCTTCATAAAATCTTTGTGAGAATAATCCATACAGATTGATCTTTCATGAGGTCATGAGAAGGCTTTCTCTACAGATGTTGGCTTTGTCATCGCACAATTTACTGAAAGGTACAAAGACTACAAGATCACACTGCGTTTATTGTATAGTGACCATAAAAACATTTTATTCACTTGAGCAAAATGTTGTATTAAAGGATCTCCTCCAAAAAGGAGTCTCCCATGCACATGTTAAAATCCTAGAAGGTACTTTGAAAGATGCAACAATAGAGATAACTTTTGTTTGATGATCTTTTGATATCATGAGGCTTAAAGTAGGACTTCAAGTCTATAAGCATTTAAGTGCCTACTCTGTGCCAGGCACTATTCTAGGCACTGGTTGTACAAAGATAAAAATAAAACAGCTCCTATCTTCAAGGAGAATGAGTACTGGGGGGAGGTAGATATTAATATATAAAAGTAACTACAGCTAGGTGGCTCAGTAGATAGAGTGCCAGGCTTGGAGTCTGGAAGATTCATCTTCCTGAGTTCAAATCTGGCCTCAGACACTTACTAGCTGTGTGATCCTGAGCAAGTCACTTAACCTTGTTTGTCTCAGTTTCCTCATCTGTAAAATGAGCTTGATTGGCAAACCACTCCAGTATCTTTACCAAGAAAACCCCAAATGGGGTGATGAAGAGACAGACACAACTGAAAATGACTGAACAACAATAAAAACTGCAAATTAATTTCAGGTGTGGGGTACAGGAAGTAATAATAACTGGGGGAGGGAGGAATCAAAAGACCTTGTGTAAAGGGGCACACTTAAGCTAAGTATCAGATAGAGCCAAGGATTCCCAAGAAGTGGAGGTAAGGAGAGAGAGCACTGTAGGAAGGGGGAGACAGCCTATGCAAAGGCTCGAGAGAAAAGATGGAATGTCAGGTTCAAGAAACAATAAACAAGTAGGCAGGCTTGCCTGAAATGCATGAGGGGATATAATATGAACTCAGTATGGAAAAAATATGTGGGAGTCTGACTGTGAAGGGCTTTAAATGCCAAAAGGAGTAGTTATATTTTATTTTAGGGGCCACTGAAGTTTAATGTTGTCAGACCTATGTTTTAGTTTTATCAATTTAACAGATTGGAGGATGGATTGGAAAGGGGAAAGACTAGAGGCAGAGGGCAACTAGTAAGCTAATGCAATAGTTCTGGCTAGAGATATTCACATCAATGAGATAAGGCTCCATTGGAGTACTTAAGTATGATTTATATTAGATGACTTTGAAATATTGAGATTCAGTCCCATATGACCCTTATGAAGTTCATTGGGATTTTTCAACCTAAGGACCAAAAAATATGTAATTATAAAATGGAAAAGGAAATAGTTGGTGTACTGGAAAATTCTAAATTATAGCATTAGTGCCATAGCACTGGACCAGTACTATAAATGTATAGTTCTGTTGTACTCTAGCATGACTGTAACTGGAGAGGCCCAATCCCTCATGTACTCAGACCATGATTTCTCCTAAACGACTGGTTCCTATAATTAGATACTTGCTATGTATGTGACTATGACTGAGCCTCAGCATCCTCATTTGTAAAATAGGAATAGTATTTTGCCCTACCTACTTCATGGAATTATGTGAGAAAAATCCTTTGTAAATTTTAAAGCATTATAGGAATATGAATAGTTATGGCTTTTAATGATTTGAGCACAGGAAGAACAACTTAGGCGGTGGAGAAAGATCTTTCAGAGTGGCCTCTACAGTTGAGTTTTTTTTAGAATTTGTGTAAATTTCAATATCATTTTGGAATAAAATGTATAGTGACTTTCCTTTTATCATTCATTGTTATATCAAGAAGAGGACCAATGACCTCATGGGGTGATGTCTTGACTTTCTTGTGAATTGGATTTAAGGAAGGCAGAGTTGCACAAAGTCATCAGCCTCACTCTCTCTCCCAGAGTTGTTGGAGTCCAGTGGCAAAACAAAAGTCAAGACAACCAGCAATGGCCCTGGATTCAGTGGATGACATCGATGTCTTTGATGTCTGACCAAGTACTAAGTGCTCCACAGTATCTTCTTCAGCTGCCTTTAGCTGGTACAAATTGTTCTCATCTAATTATTCTGCCGGGTTGAAGTCTTCACATGCTTGGGGTAGATATCCCCTTACCTCACTGAAGGGTTCGAGGCCTGTTGGTTACTCTTAACCTGATTTGGCCTGTCTACTAAGACAATTTTGCTGGAGTATAGCCACTGGACACACCATAGCTTCTTGAAGCCACAGGTAAGAGTTGAGTGAGAGGTGGACACCAAAGGTGGATGGGTAGCCTTGAAAAGGGCTTGGCAAGCCCTTTCACCTGAGGTGCTATTCCTCCTGGAACACCCCATATTCTCCATATCAATGGTATGATAATTGGAATAAAATACATATCAGATATATTCATATACTCATCTTTTAGATGCTTCCTTTGCCATTTGAACTGTAAGGGTATTTGGGGCATAATTTTAGAGAAAAATTCATATAAAGCTGATTGTGCCTTATGAAATTTGGAAAAATCATGTTTATTGATTGGAAATTTCTTCCATTTTTCAGGGAGACAGTAAAAGCTTATTGTGGTTCTGCCTAGCCTTAAACTCATTATCTTCTTTCCTAACTAGAACTAAACATGGCATCCAAATTAAAGAGGGTTTGAACAGAAACTTATTATTCACTAGTTGTATAAGGATGAAACCAATCTATATAACTCCACTGAAAAACATATTGAATACCTCCTTTATCAGATCAACTCATTCTCTAATAATACCTAAAATATCATTTAGATTTGTTAAATATGAAGACATTAATGTATGCCTAGAAAAAACAAAAACTGAAATTTTTGAGCTTGAATCCAGGTCAAATTGAATCAATGGATGAAGATTATTCTTAGAAATATATTGGTCTCCTCCAGGTAACACATATTAAGTATAAAGCTGCAAGGAGAAATCAGGGACCAAATATGTTAAGAGATTTATTGGCATGCTGAAATGAAAGCTAAATGGGAAGAACAGGTTTAAAGCAATTAACATTTATGTAACCCCTGTCTTAATGTATGTTTTTGGAGCTGTAAAATGAAGTATAACAGATTTGGGAAGCATCCTATCAAAAACCACTGTAATATTAGCAATATTAATATATAGGAATAATAGGCCTTTTCATTACAAAGTAACTATTGAAAGATTAATACTTTCTGACTAAAAATGAGGAAGAGAGTTGCTAGATATCCCTAGAACACAGGAAAAACAGGTCACAAAACTAGAGAGCTATTTTTTTTGAAGTCATGAAAAACATATTTCCATATTAGCCATGTTACAAAAGAAAATGGACAAACCCAAGAAAAATAAGGAAAGTTTAAAAAAAGTATGCTTCAGTCTGCATTCAGAGTTCGTCAGTTCTGTCTCTGAAGTTGGATAGCATTTTTCTTCATGCTCCTTTGGAATTGTCTTGGATTATTGTTTTGAGCTGTGTTTCACAGTTGTACATCCTTATAATATTGCTGTTAGTGTATACAATGTTTAGCTAGCTGTTTTTTTTTATTTTTTAAAATAAATTTTATTCTTATTTACCCCTACCCCTCCTAGACAGCCATCCTTTATTGGTTAGTTGTCCTTCATTCTTGAAGAGGACCAAAATGACATCATTATGTTAGAGTCAAGTTTCAGTGTGTCTGACTGTGGCTGATCAGACCAATACAAGCTGGGAATGCTCTGCCACAGGTCAGGCACAAATAGTCCATGTGAACATTTGGCGTAAATTCTCCAAATTTGTGCATCTTGAGGCTTTTTTTTTTGGAGCTACTTCAATTCTGCTTTTCTCATAGAACACAGCACCTTCTGTGATGTAGGCACGCCATGCTGGGCAGGTCCTGTGCCAGTGTCTCCCATGTCATACAATCAATTCCAAAGTTCTTCATAGAGCCCTTGAGAGTGTCCTTGTATCACTTCATCTGACCACCATGTGAGTGCTTGCTACACAAGAAATATTGTTGTTGTTTGTCCTTCATTTTCTTTTCTTTTTTTCTTTTTTTTTTGAGGCAATTGGGGTGAAATTGATGAGGTCTAGAGGTTTAGGGGTACCACAACCCCAAAATCACAACAAGCAGGTCCTGCCTGAAAGAATTCGACCCAATCTTCCTTTCAGCCAAAGACAAGGTTTATTAAAGATCCACAATATTGGCCAGACTCTTAAGGAATTTGAATACCTGTGAGCTATTGGCTAGATTGTAAGAATCTCAGGCTAGCAAGCTATTTTTTGAAACAAGCATGCATCACTTAACAAAGCAATAGTAAAGGCTGATATGAATTGAATTTGTTGAGTATACTGAAAGTGGCTCATCTCTGGATAGATACAATAAAATGACTAAGATCCAAAAATGGCTTCAAGAGGTTCTCCCCATGGGCCACATCTGCATAAACTCAGTCAACAAAATATAGAAGGGTCAAACAAATGGCTATGTCATGGAGATTTGTGAGTGGAAATGGAGAGGTTTACCATGGCAATTTAGGGCTAGGTCATCCCCACCAGAAAGTACAGAAAGGTTATACTTAAGGAGCCTAGACCTAATGATCAATATGGATTATGCAAGGAAATGATAAGTTTAAGAGATTGTGCCTTGCCCCCAGTCACACAGCTATTAAATGTTTGAAGACTGAAAACCATTAGATCTAGGTTTTGCCACTTAACTGTGACTAGGGAAAGTCATTCATTCTTATTGAGCTGCAGTTTCTTCATTTGTAAAATCATGGTAATAGTTACACCACTTAGTTCACAAGATTGTTGTGCTGATCAATTAATCTCATTTTTATACAAGTGCTTTGTAGATGATAAAGCACAATGGAAATGTTATTAAAGATAATAATCTAAGATTCTATATCATCTCATTTCAGAAGTTGTTCTTGTTTACTTTTTTTTTGTTGTTACAGATCCAGGTTTTAATTCATTCCATTTGAGGAAAAACACAGACCTAGCTAGAGACTCCTTGGATTGTGTAGAATGAAATTTAGTTTTAAGTTATATCACAGAAGCTATTTCAAATTAAGTCAACAAGCATTTATTAATCACTTACTGTGTTCCAGGTACTATGCTAAGCCCTGGGAACACAAATACAAATAGAAAGAAAGACAGTCCCTGCCCTCAAGAAGCTTACATTCTAATGGGGGAAGACTGCCCATAAAAGGAAGGAAGTAGGGAATAAAAGGCATGATAGAGAAAGAAGTTCTGAGTCTGCAGCAGAGTAGATAGAATGTAACTCTGTCTTCCAATAATAACCTGAATCAATCACTCAATTAATCAATCAACATTTATTAAGCACCTATTATGTGCCAAGCACATAGTGGATAGAGTACTGGGCCTGGAGTCAGGAAGACCTGAGTTCAAATCCAGCCTCAGACATTTAATAGCTATGTGATCCTGGGCAAGTCACTTAACCCTATTTGCTTCAGTTTCCTCATCTATAAAATGAGCTGAAGGAGAAAATGGCAAACTATTCTAGTATCTTTGCCAAGCAAATCTCAAAAGAGGTCATGAAGAGTTGGACAGGACACAACAACAAAATGTGCCCGGCACTGTGCTAACCATTTTCTCTCTCAATGATCTCATAAAGTCATAGCGTGACCATTGTTATTCTAGTTTTACATAGGAGGAAACTGAGAGGTGACTTTCCTAGGATAATACAGCAGGCCAGTGTCAAAGTTGGTAAATGAACCAGGTTTTCTACCTCTAAGTCCAGCATGCTTTCTTTTATACTGAATTGCCTTTAGATTCTTAGATTCCATTTTTTCAAATTGGACTCAAGACAGAATATGAACCACAGGAAGCATATAGCAAGATAGGCTTCTATTTATTATTCTTGTGGAGGGAGTTTTTTAAAGCATAAGATTTCACTGTTCTAGAGACATAGTATTCATGTTTAACTTTCTTACATGGCTGGTGTATGATAGAGCGTACATTAAAAATGATCCCACCTTGAAACATCATAATTAGGATGAGGAACTGCTAAAAAAAAATTAGAAATTCTCTAGTTTTAAATGAACACTTGAAAGGAAAATGTGAAAGAAATGGAAGCATCAGTATTGTTTTCATTTAAACCACCACTGTGGCATGTCCAAAGTGGGCTCTTCAGGCATTTTGAATTATCAGCATTAGAACAATCATAGGGGAAAATGCCTATGTACTTACTCAGTGTGAAGTAAGCAGAAAAAGGAGAACAATGGCCTCAGTGACTACAATGACATATATGAGAACAACATAAAAAGACAGCCAGACTTGGATTATATTGACCAGCTTTGGTTCCAGAAAACAGATAATGAAACACTTATCTTGTTGTTGTACAGTCTTGTCCAACTCTTCATGACACCATTAGGAGTTTTCTTGGCAAAGATACAAGAATGATTTGCCATTTCCTCCTCCAGCTCCTTTTACAGATGAGGAAACTGAGGCAAATAGGGTTAAAGTGACTTGCCCAGGATCACAGAGTTAGTAAGAGTCTGAGGCTAGATTTGAACTCAGGTCTTCCTGACTCCAAGCCCAGCACTCCATCCATGGTGCCACCTACCTGTTCCATATACTTATCCTCTAAAATTAGAGCGCTCATAGGATCGTTAGATTTAGAGCCAAAGGAGAATGCAGAGATCATTTAATTTATCCCCTTCATTTTATAGATCAGGAAACTGAGTCCCAGAGGAATGGATTTCCCCTCAGTCATACAGGTGCTAAAAGACAGAGCAGGGGTGGAACCCAGGTTTTCTAACCCCAAATCCATCACTCCCTCCACTGTGTCATGCTGTCAATCCTTTTACATCTTTAATATTCTGACTTTACTGGAAGATTATCTGTGAAGGGAGATTGACTAGTCCCTCTGGCAACTAGTTTGATTTTTTTTATATATCTCTAATTATATATATCTAATTTTATATATCTCTAATTATATATCTCTAAATGTTAAGAAATTTTTCTTCATGTCAAACCTAAAGCTGGTTATGTATAATTTCCATGCATTGTTTTTAGTTCTACCCCCTAGGTCCAAGCAGAAGCAGAAAAAGTCTAAGAAAAAGTCTCTTCCATATCAAAACTCTTCAAATGTTTGGAAATAGTTATCATATTCCCCTATCCCCAACCTCTAAGTCTTCTCTAGACCGAATATTATAGTTACTACAACCAATCTTTGAATGTCAAGTTTTCAAGTCCTCTCATCTAGGCACTATTTTCTGGATATCCTTGTTTGTCCCTGTCCCACCATCCCACTTCCTTATTTTCTCCAGTTGAAATGAAAGCAAAACTTAGACATTTAATGTTCACTCTCCTGATTGCCAGTGATACATTTTTCATCCAAGAACAAAAAACACTAGTAAGTTCAGAATTTTTAATGACCAGGATTTATTTTCTTTTTAAATGTTTTGATGCTCACTTTTTCTTTCCATCAACTTCACTTCCCAATGAATATTCCCCAAAATTCTCCTTGTAAGAAATGAGTACAAGCAAGCAAAAACAAATTAATACATTGTCTCTGTTTGAAAATATATCCTTCTTTCTGCACTTGTGAGTCCACGAGTACAGAAGTGTGAGAGGCAGAAGCCATGTTTCACTCTCAGTACTTTGAAGTCACATTTTGTCATTGCACTGATGAAAGTTCTGAAGTTTTTTTTAGTAATGTTTTCCTTTATATGATTGGGATCATCACTTAAATTGTTTTCCTTATCCTGTTTTCGTTGTTTTGGATCAGTTCATACAAATCTTCCCAAGTTTCTCTGGATTCTTCATATTGGTCATTTTTTATGGTATAATGATATTCCATTACATTCATATTCCACAGTTTGTTCAGTCATTCCCCAATCAATGGACACTCACTTTACTTCCAGTTGTTTTCTCTATAGTAGAACAAAAATATTGCAGTGCAAAAAGTGATGTTACAAATATTTTTGCATACATGAAAGCAAGGTCTTTCTCATGGACACTCATGACTCATAGCAGCTGTATAAGTCATAGCAGCTTTTCCCTTGACCACAGCATCAGGCTACCCTATCTTCAGATTAGAGGTAGAGCTTGTGTTCCCTGATCCTTTTAGCTATTATTTGACCCAGAAATATAGGAGCCCACTCAGTTCCAAGAACAAGATAATAGTGAGTCAAGAACATCTGGGAAAGGACAGATCCCTCTTTACCCTACTCTTAGCTGAGAATACCACTTTAGAAAGAATATTTGTCACTGGATAAATTTATCACTGTTGCATATTCAAAGATGGGCACATATCTTCATATGTTATTTATACTGTCTAGCTATAGCTTGGCTCATGGACAAGGAGACACTTTTTCACCCTATACCCCAATCAACCTAATCAATAAAGACATTTCTGGAAAGGATAGTTTTTTTAGATAATGAAATATACTTTTTCTTTTGTGTTTGGCTCAATTTCTTTGATCTTAATCTGCTCTTAGAAAAATCTCTTAGGCCAATTTACTTTTATTTTATGCACAATTTTAACTAATTTGACTACTTCTTTCCTAAACCCTCAAGAGTTTAGAAGCAAGGAAATTAAAGTGGAAAGACGGGCTTATTGCTTACAGGGAGGCTCATAGACAGTGGTGAGAAATGATAGTTGATAGTGATGGAAAGGACATAGAATCTTTTAAAAGGCTAGAAAAACTCAAAAAGCACAACAGCCTGTGCAAACCCACCTATTCTATGAAGGCATCATTGTATTGCAGCGCAGTACAATAACTTATGTTTATAAGGGTAACCCTGAGTCACCAAGAAAAGATTAAATCATGTTCAATGTATTCTGTTTAAGAAGTTAAGGGAGTATGCAATTCTGTGTGTGTGTGTGTGTGTGTGTGTGTGTGTGCAAGAGTTGTATCTAAAATCTAAAATGGCTGTTTTTTAAAAAAAAATGTTTGGTGATTATAGGTGAAAACCTTGGTTATCTGGGGAACTCAGCAGTATAGGAGAACTTTTTCCCCAAGGATCCTAGATAGGAGAGATTCTACAGTATTTCAAATAGTAGAACATATGTGACCGTAAAAGGAAGTAGGCTACTAACAGTCACATGGGAAGAATGAATGCTAACACAAGTGGAATTAAAAAAACTAAAGGAAGAACAAGAGGAATCCACCATTTCAGTAGATTCATTATGGAGAATTTGTGATTTAAACAAAAAACTCAGGGATGAAATAATGGATCTTTAAAGGTAGTACCTCCCCCCCCGCCCCAAATTAGAAATGTTATAAAAGTACATCAGGTAAATCATCTTTGGATGTACTTGGTTACCTAGAAAGGATGAAATTTAATTGGCTAAATTACCAGGGTAAGATTGTGAAAACTCTGACAGGCATGATCCCTAAAAGTTGCTGGCAGCCTATTTTTCTTTCTTTTGGTTTCCAGCTTGCTTCCCTCATTCCACTTATCCACACTTATTTTCCTTCCAGGCAGACTCCTCTTCCTGCCACCACCTTCATAATCTCATCCCTATCAAATTTAGCCCAGAACCTAGGGCTCTATTAATCCCTTCCCTTTTACCTGGTAGAACCCTTGTTCTATTATGAACAAATTCCTCTTTACCTTTGACCTTTTACTGCAAAGGTATCCACATTTTAGCCAAAATATATGGGTCTTCCCTGATAAAACCACTTCCCTTCCAAGTCTTTTCAGTGGAATTAGGTTTCTCTCCCTCTCCCTTTGGAAGACCAGGAGGAAAATAATTTTTAAAAAATTTCTTCTTAGTTCCATTTCTAGAACTCATCTTTCTCACCAAATCCTCCCCTCTTCTGAATTTCCCTATTATGCTCAAGGGTTAGTATCAACATCCTCCCAGTCACCCAGGTTCCCAGAATATTCTCATTCTCCTTCACCCTACATATCTTACCTGTTGCCATATTTTTTTCATTGACATTTTCACAATGTTGCTCCTGTAAGTCCCCTTCTCTCCAGTCACACAACTTCAACCCTGTTTCAGGGATTATTGCAATAGTCTCCTATATGACCTCTCCACGGCAAGTGTCTCCCATTCCAATCTGTCCTCCATACAGCTGCCAAAGTGATTTTCCTAAAATTCAGGTTTTTTTCATTTCCCGATCCTTTATTCAGTATTACCTCCAGGCTCAAAAATAAAGTTTTTTATTTAGTATTTAAATTTTTTTTGTAACCAGGTCCTTTCCCATCTTTCCAGGCTTCACAGCACTTTAGTCCTTTATATGTACTTTATAATCCAAGTATTAGCCATTCCCATGCTTGGTATATTCTCTTCTTACCTCGGCTTTTTAGGATCCCTGGCTTCCCTTTAAGGTACGTAAACTGGAACCTTCTGTAGGAAGCCTCTCCCTCATCAGTGCTAAAGCTTTCCCCAGTAAGGTTACCCCCCTTCCTCCCCAATCTACATATGTTATGTACCTATTTATTTATATGCCTTTTCCTCCATTAGAACGGAGTTCTCTGATGGCAGGGACTCTTTTTGCCTTTCTTCATATTTCCAAGTGCTTATCCTAGTATTATAAGCCTGTAGTAAGCACTTAATAAATGCTTGTTGATTGACTGAGCAACATCAATCAAATAATCAACAAGTGGTTATCAAGCACTTACTAGGTGCTTTCTAACTTAAGTTTAAGTATCCTGCTAGCCCTGAGGCTCTTAAGTGCTAAGAATAAAACAATTCCTAGCTCTTGAAAGGAGTCTACATTCGATTGGGGGAGACTATAAGCATGAATACAGTCAGTTCTGCTATACAAGGCTTGTTTTGGAGAGAAAAACCCCACAAATTTCTTGAATTCGTTCCAACTCTGTTGATAAATTAGCGACTTCATTCCTGAGAAATAGTGAGAACGAAGGAAACTGCACCAATTCACAGTACCTCAAAGGCTGCAACCCTTTTCGTGCCCTCTGCCATAAGCAAATTTCTAGTTTTTTTCAAGGTAAGGTGCCATATTTATTGTTTATCTTCTGGTACCATAGGAGCTATGGGTAAGAGGAGGGCTGGTCTTGCATTCACGAACTCCCCCTGTCTCCACCTTCACCATAGCCACCTGAGGCAGGGTGACTGTCCCAAGTCCCAAAGAGGCTGCCCGCTTTGCTTGCTAATAACCAGCTATTGAATTCACCAGTCCAGGCCCAGCAACAGACCAAGATTGGCAGAGGCTGCCGCTATTTACTGTAGTTTTAGGAATTTCTTAACTATTTAACATGCATAAAACTGTGCTATTATTTTTTATTAGGTTCCTATTTTTTATGTCACTGCTGAAGTTTTTGAGTATTATATCCCAACTCCATTTTCCCCATAAGCCCTGTGGTTTTTATTGCGTAGTGAGGTGATTTTTAAGAATGCCTATGTTGAGTTATAGCAGAACTGACTGTATAAGGGAAGAATAAGAATTTACTAAGTGCCTATTGTGTGCCAGGCACTGTGCTAAGCCTTTACAAAAATTAGCTGACTGGATCCTCACCACAACTCTGGGAGGTAGGTGGTATTATTATCCTCATCTGTAAGATGAGGAAACTGAGGCAGATTTGCCCAAGGTCATTCTACTTGTAAGTGTCTGAGGCCTGATTTGAATTCAGGTCTTCCTGACTCCAGGCCCAGCACTCTATCCAATGTGCCAAATATACACAGCATAAATAGAAAGTGAATAAATATAAAGTAGTTAAATATAAGGAAGTTTGGGAAGAAGGATATTAGCCATTGGTAGGACCAGAAAAGTCTTCAGGCAGGTGTTGATTGTGCTACTAATATTGTTGTTGGTGTTTCATTTTTTAAGAGGACCAATGACTTCAGTATTGTTTCCTCTTTCTTTTTTTTTTCTTTTGTGAGGCAATCAGGGTTAAGTGACTTGCCCAGGGTCACACAGCTAGTAAATGTCAAGTGTCTGAGGCTAGATTTGAACTCAGATCCTCCTGACTCCAAGGCCAGAGCTCTATCCACTGCACCACTAGCTGCCCCTATTGTTTCTCTTTCAACCTCTACTGATCCTCACTGAAATGCTCCTCCACCATATTCCCCAATCTTCTGGTTTATGGATTTCCTCCAGTATGGGTATATTGTTGTTGTTTTTGTTTGCTCTTTGTTTTTGAAGAAGATGGGGTGATGTCTTGACTTGTGTCCATGAACTGGATTTAAGTGAGGCACAGTTACACAAATTCCTCAGCCTTATTCTCTCTTCCTGAGTCATGGAAGCCCAGTGGCAAGACAAAAATCAAGATAACTGGCAATGGCCTCGGATACAGTGGATGACCTTGGCTTCTTAGATGTATGACTAAGCTCTAAGCACTCCACACAGCACCTTCATGGCCATTGGAACAGATTGTTCTCATCCACCCATTCTGACAGGGAAAGTCTTCACATGCTTGGGGGAGACATCCCCCAAGTCACATACCTAATATGTCATATCCTAATACAACCTTCCCTCTTTCTTTTTCCAGTGGCTCTGTTACCTTTAAGATCACATATAATCTCCTCTGTTTGGGACTTAACAACTTGACCAGCTGGAAAGTTTCTTGTTTTCCCTCAAATGTATTTCATCTTCCACAGCCTTTGTCTTTTTACATAAGCTGTCCCTAGTGCCTGGAATATACTTCCTCTTCAAATTAAGTTCATACTCTTGACTCATTATTTGATTTATTGATATTATTATATGATTTATTGATGAGCTTGATTTCCATAACTTCATTGGACTTCCATCTTTACCCACCATCTTTACTTCAGCCATTTTTAGGCTCAAGCATACCTTAGAATCATTGAAACTTAAATCTTAGATTCATCATGAACCTGAGAAACCATCCAGTCTTCATTTGAAGACCTTCAACAATGAAGTCAAGTCATTCAAGGCCCTAATAATCTCATACTTACACTACATTACTTATACTACATTCAAGAAACATAATAGTCTTTCTTGACTGTTATGTGCAAGACATTGTGCTGAGCACTGGGGATACAAAGAAAGGCAAAAACACAATCCCTGACCTCAAGGAGCTTGCAATTTAACGGGGAAGGAGACAACACAGGAACGACTATGTACAAACATGGTATATACAGGATAAATTGGATGTAATCTTAAAGGAAGACTGACATTAAAGAGGAATTAGATTCACAGTCAGAAAGCTTTACCACATACTACATAGGTGGCCTTGGGTAAATTATGTCAACTTTCTAAATTCTAATTGTGTTATCTGTAAATGAAGAAAGGATTTATTAAACCCTTAAGCACTATAATAATAGCTAACATTTACTTAGTGCTTACTGTGCTAAAACGATTTGTACAAAACATTATCTCATTTGATCCTCACAACAACCCTGGGAGGTAGGTACCATTATTATGCCCATTTAAGTTTGAGGAAAGTGAGGCAAACAGAGGTAAGTGGGTAGAAAGTATCTGAGGCCCAATTTGAACCCAGATCTTCTTGATTCCAGGTCCAGTGCTCTGTCTACTTCACTCAACTACCCCATGTAATTATGAGTTAGCATCCCTCTTCCACATGACAACCCTTTGAATATTTGAGGACAGTTATGTTGCTCTTAAATCTTCTCTTCCTGGACCAAATATCCCTAGTTGCTTCAACTGAAGGGTATGATGATCATCCTAATACTATAGCCAATTAAATGCTACCCTTTTTTATTAGATTGTAAATGTCAAGAGGGCAAAGATTTGTATCTCCTTGAGGTGCTCTGAACAAAGCAGTTCCTTTAAAATCCTTGTTGACTTAACTGAGTGAATGATTTTTGTCACCTCAGAATCCTAGTTGTCCACTTGTTTGCTAATTACTTCAAGGATTAGTGCTTTCATTAGGGCAGGTTTTCTTTCCATCAACAGAGTAGAAACCCATCAAAGATCTGGTAGATGATCATTGAATGTTGCTCTGGTCACAATTTTTATCATCTTGCAGCCATTCTTGCATTGAGCTTCTCCAAACTGAGCTATGCTGGTCCTTGGTTGACAAATGCCAGGCCCATTCTTAAAGTTTTTTGAGCCAGAGCTTGACCTCCAATGGTATAGCCCTTTGAGAATGCAGGATCCTCATCATGCAGAGAGGTAGGACTTTAGTGCTGACTTCAGCCCTCACCTGGAGCAAGTTACAGACTGGCCATGATAATTCTGGCTGTAGTATGTCTAAGGCAGAATAGAACAGAATCATCTCTATTCTTATTTTGGATGCTGTCTCTAGTAAGGCTCAATCTAAGATGCCATTAGCCATTTTGGATACCTCATCATACTATTATCTAATAACAGATAGATTTGTTTAGATTTGTTTCCACTTGGATTGTTAGGCAATTGCAAGGCTTCCCTTATTCTCTACTTATACAATTTATTTTTTGAACTCAATGGTAAGACTTTACATTTATGCTACTAAATGTCATCTTATTAGATTTGGCACATTATGCTGACCTCTTGAAGTCTTTTTTGACTTGATTTTTTGATTCTGATTTAACAATTTATTAGTCATCAGCTTTTTGTCAAAAACACAAATTTTGTTTTCTCCTTAAGCTCTGAATTCTCCCAAATCTACTCTATCCCTTCTCACTTTCAGAGGATGAGCTTCTTAATTTATTAAGAGCAAGGCAGCCAGGCATGGTGGTGAACACCTGGAGACACTATTACTGGGTAAGCTGAGGCTCAGGCTGGTAGATTGCTGGAGTTCTGGAGTTCTGAATTGTAGTGGGGTTAAAGATGATCAGGTATTCACATTAAGTCTAGAACTAATAAGGAAGACACTCCCCTAATCACTTCTCCACCCCAAACCCCCTCATTAGAGGACCATCAGGCTGGCTAGGGAGGGGCGAATTGTTCCAGGTTGGAAAAGTAGAGTGGGTCAAAACTTCAGTGGTGATAAGTATTGGGATTGGCCCTGTGAGTCACTGCTGTACTTCTGGCTTGGGGGAAATAGGGATACCCAATTTAAAAAACAAAACAAAACAAAAGCAGTTTTGCTCAAGTTCCTTCATCTTCTCAATTTTCATCTTAAAATGTCTCTATCTTAGGGGTAGCTAGGTGGTCCAATGAATAGAGCTCTGGCCTTGGAATCAGGAGGACCTGAGTTCAAATCCAGCTTTAGATACTTAACACTTACTAGCTGTGTGACTCTGGGCAAGTCACTTAACCCTGATTTCCCACCAAAAAAAAAAAATGTCTCTATCTTCACCCATTTTCTTTCTTTTCTCCTGTCTAAGAAAGTGTTGTTTTCCATGACTCGTGGACCAATTGTCAATGGGGTTTTCTTGGCAAAGATACTTGGAGTGGTTTGCCATTTCCTTCTCCGGTTTTAAGCAGTCAGGGGTTAAGTGACTTACTAGGTCACTGAGCTAGTGTCTGAGGTCAAATTTGAACACTGGTCTTTCTGAATCTAGGCCCGGTGTTCTATCCACTGCGCCACCTAGCTGTCCACTCAAGAGTAAAGTGTCTTTGCAGGGGCTAGGGAAGGTGTTCAAGTCTCTCATTCCTTGTTCACTTGCCCCTTTCCCTCTGTTATAAACATGTTTATGTCATTTTCCCTCAGCCTTGCTATTCATCAAGGTATCATTCTACATGTCCTTTCCTTCACTACCAGACCTCTTGAAAGAATAGTCTCCACTTCCTTAACTACTTTTAACTATCCAGTTCTTAAACATTTTATAATGTGGCTTCTGTCCCCTCTGTTTCCAGCACTCAAATAGAAGTATGCTCTCCAATGTCACCTGATAATTTTCCAGTTGTCAAACTCAAAGCTCTTTTCTCATCCTTTCTGTTGTAGCATGATACTACTGGAACTACCTATTACCTCATCCTTCAAAATTCCTCCTTAGTTTCAATTCAGTTCAATCTGATAAAACATTTAGTGAGTGCCTTGCTATTTGTATCCCTAGGTGAGCATCATTGCCTTTGCAAAGGCAAACCATATTCACTAGGTTCCTTCCTTCCTGTTCCATCCCAGTTGTTGTTTGGTGACACTCCTCTAGCCTGGTCCTTTCTCTAAAAAGTCATACTCCAGTGAAACATAATTCAGTAAACATATAATCACCTACTATGTACAAGGCACTGTGTCACAAGCCAGGGAATCATAGAAAAAACAACACTTTGCCCTCAAGGGGTTTACATTCCACTAAAACATTTGTTCCTTTTCATGCCTCCTCCACAGCAACCATTCAAGTTCAGGCCCTAATAGTCTCACACTTACACTTTTATAGTCTTAACTGTAATCAAGTCTACTTGCCTCCCATTCACCCTGTACACCAGTTCCAAATTATTATTCCTAAAGCTCAGCTCTAATCATGTCACTCCCCAGCTTTTTAAAAAAAAAAAAAAAGTGAGTTGGGCTACAAGACCACTGATGTCACTTTCTGCTTTAAATCCATGCAGTGTTCCTTCGACTCCTACCCATAGTCACACAGTTATACTGTTGAAGGCAGGATGTGAACTCATGCCTTTCCACTACATGACGTGTCTTCTAAATCGTCTACTCTAGTCCTCCATCTTAAAGATGAAGAACTGAGCCCCAGAGAGCTAAACTGTGACTTAGCAATAGACGTATATGTAGAAAATGACAGAACTGAGATTTCAGCTTATCTTCTGATTCTAAATCCATGGTCTTCTCATGCCTCTTAAAAACAGTTTGTTGAATGAATAATGAATGCATTTTTTTTCAGAAACAGTCTTATTTATAAGTTTTTTTTTAAATTAAATACACAAAGTACAACTCCAAGCCATCTACCACTCAGCTGCCAACATGATTTTCTTAAACTGTCTGATCAGTTAACCACTCACTCCCCTTTACCCTGTCTCCCACCTCAACAAATTCTAATGGCTTCTTATTACCTCCAGGGTTGAATATAAAATCAGGTTGGGCATTTAAAGCCATTTACATCCTAGCCTCTTCCTACCTTTCTATTCTTCTTACATAATACTTCCTTTTCCTAATTTCCCCAGCTTCCTTCAAAACTAAGCTCAAATCACGTTCTAAAGGCTTTCCCCAAGCTCTCTCCCCCTTCTCTACCTTCAGTTTCTTTCTTCTAAGTTTATCAGTCATTTACACTCTATAGATCTTGTATGTACATAGTTATTTGCATATTGTTTCCTCCCTTAGAGTGAGAGTTCCTTGAGAATAGGGACCATGTTTTTGCCTTTTTTTGAATCCCCGTTGCTCAACACTGTGCCTGATACACAGTAAAGACTTAATAAATGCTTGTTGACCCAATGACTGATAACTAATTTTATATGCAACTAAATTGTCTAGTTAATAAAAACTATGTCCAATTATGTTAGGAGACTAATAAATAGTGATTTTTTTTTTACTTAGTGCATTTTAAGGTTCTAAAGTCACCTCTAACATGGCTATTGCAGGAATTTGTTTTGTTTAACTATGCATATTTGTTACAAGGGTTTTGTTCTTCTTTTTCCAATTGGGGGAGAGTTAGAAGAAGAAAAAAAATACATTTTTGCTAATAAAAAAAACCTTTTAAACCACAAAAAATAAAGTTACTTGCTGCCCTCATTTTTCACAAATTGCTTATAGAGGTTTAGGGGACACTGCAGAAGAAATGACCAACAGCTCTATAAAGAAGGACCATTTCAGGAGGAAACAGACAAGACTAGGCCCAAGAGGAACTATAGTAACTTCCCACACTCCCTGTCATTGTAGCTAGCCAGGGTACATCATGGTGAGGAGCTGGGGCTCCTATAGAAGCACATATGGAAGTAACCTGGCTTCTCACTGAAGTTGAAATAGGAGCCTTCTGAGAGCACCAGATATTACATGGGGCTCTCCTGATGGGGTGGGGAGTAAATGGATGACATAGCACCATTCAGTGCCATCTAAGGTTGGTGACATAAAGGCTAGCCTGCATTAATCATCATCTATGGTTTTTTACTACATTACAGGAAGGCCAGGAGGCAGCACAATTCCATTCAGTAAACATTTATCAAAGCAAAGCACCATGCTATATAGGGGCTGGGAATTTAAAGACCAAAGCAAAAAAGTCTCTACCCTTAGGTAACTTATACTCTGGTATAATATATGGAGATATAATATTTAGCCAGATAAATCAATACTACATAAGTTGAGGAGAGAAAAAGAGCCCTAATGGCTGGGGCAACATGGTACACTGGAAAGAACACTAGCTTTAAAGTCAGAGGGTGTGGGTTCAAATAGCATTTCTTTTTTTTTGGCTAGGTAATGGGGTTAAGTGACTTGCCCAGGGTCACACAGTTAGTAAGTATTATGTGTCTGAGGCCATATTTGAACTCAGGTCCTCCTGAATCCAGGGCTGGTGCTCTATCCATTTCACCACCTAGCTGCCCCTCAAATAGCATTTCTGACACTTATTACGTGTGTGTGACCTTGGGCAAGTCACTCTTTCTCTGTGGGTCTTGTTCTGTCCTGTGTAAAATGAGAGGAGTTGTACCAGATGGACTTTCAGGTCTATTGCAGCTGTAGATCAATGGGGGAACCAGGAAAGGGTAGGTGATAGCACTTAACCTGAACCTTTGAAGGAAGCTAGGGAATCAATCAAGAGGCAGAGGTGAGGCAGGGAATGAATTCCAGGCACTGAGACAGGAGATGGAATATCAGGTTCAGGGAATAGCTAGTAGTCCAGTTTGGCTGCAACATAGAGTGCACTGAGGAGACTAAGATGAAATGTCTGGAAAGGTAGTTGGGAGCCAGATTGTGAAAGGCTTTAAATGCCAGATTGAGGAGTTTCATCTTTGTAACAGGGCCATTGTTATATCCTAAAGGCCGAAGAGAATTGCTTTAAGATTTTTGAGTTAGAAAGTGACATAGTGAGATCAGTGATTGAGAAACATTAATAAATAATTAATAGTTGAGGTGAGAGCCGATGAGAGGCTAAAAACAAAGGTAGTAGCCATGTGAACAGAATAAATAAGGTAATGGTAGCAAGAGAGGTTGTTGAGGTAGAATTGTCAAGATTTGCTACTCATTAGATATGGGGAGGAAGAAGAATTAAGAGAAGTGGAAGAATCAGGGATGAATTGAGGCTGTGAAACTGAAGGATTAGAAGGATGGTGGTACCCTTTATAGAAACATAGCATTTTAGGAGACAAGTGGACTTAGGGGAAAAGATACCACCCTTCATTTTGAACATCTTTTTTTGTTTGTTTTTGATGAGGCAAACAGGGTTAAGTGACTTGCCCAGGGTCACACAGCTGGTATCAAATGTCTGAGGCCACATTAGAACTCAGGTCCTCTTGACTCCAGAGTGCTCTTGTCTACTACGACACCTAGCTGCTCCCATTTTGAATCTGAGTAGCCTACAAGATATTCAGTGATGTCCAGTAGGCAGCTGACAATGTGAGACAGAGAGTTCAGAAGGGAGATTAGTTGTATATAATATATAGGTTTAGGAATCATCTGTATAGTGAAGATTACTAAACATGTGAATTTATGAGATCACCAAGAGAGACTATATATAGGCAGGAACCTAGTATACAGCCCAGAAGGATGCGTCTCCTTCCCATCCCCCATTAGTGGGAGGAAGATAAATTTTGATCCCGCAAAGGAAGACTGAGGAATGGTTAAACGAGGCAGAAGGAGAGACGATATGGTGGGAGGGGATGGTTAACAGTATCACCAGTTGCACACAGTTCAAGCTATTAGCTATTAAGGAGAGTAAGAACTGACAAAATACCGTCAGAGATTATTGTTAATCTTGGAGACAGCAGTTTCAGTCAAGTGTTGGGAGTATGAAGTCAAGATTGCAAGGGCTTGAGAAGAAAGTAATTAGGGGAGAAAATGGAGGGGATAAATGTCGATGTTTTTCTTCTCAGGGATATCTTTGCAAAAGAGAGGTCTACAACATGTTTTAGAGGGATTTTAACTCTGGTTTGTGCTCCCCAGCCATCTACTCCAGTCTGAATATTATTTTCCTGTGCTGTGAGCTGACAGGAAGTGTCAAGTTAAAAGAGAGTCAGACAGTACCCCCACAAAGCAAATTCATCTGGGAACTTCCTCCCACTTTGAGGTGTGGTGGGAGGGCCTACTGGAGGTGAATTAACTTGAAGTAGGGGTGGAGTGGTGCTAATATTCCTTTATCTACTGTTCCATCACCTACTAACTCTTTTCCTGGATTAAGATGGTGAGCAGGATGTCTGAAGAAGGAACTGCTAGGGGGTTGGGGCTGATGGCTGGGAATTTATGAAAACACTCAGACAGTTGCCCAAGATGAGACAGCAAATGAGATAACACATAAAAGTGCTTTGCAGACCTTCAGGTGCTCTGAAAATGTCAGCTATTTTTAAGGAGGAAGCAATGGCAGCAGGTGGCATGAGAAGATTCAATAGACAGCTAACTTTCTCTGGATGCTTCCAAAGTGTTATTTCTTCCAGAAAGGCACCAGAAATAAGAAGCATCCCTAAGCCCTCTTCCCCTTTCACCCAGTTAAAAATAAACCTAAGGTTGAAATAGCGTGAAAGATGGAAAAAAAAAAACACAGAAGAAGCTCCATGATTCCTAGGGGCTTGGAAAGCAAAAGCCACTCGCGTGCCTACAGTGGCCGCGGAGAAGGTCGTAGAGTTTGCAAGGAGGGAAGCTGATTTGGATCAACTTCAGCTGCTGCTGCCTCTACTACTCCCTTCTCTAACAGCAGGGCAGCCCCTCCCCCCTCCAGGCAGCACCAAACTTACCAGTCTACCCCTCGCACCTTCCAGGAGTGCAAAGACAAAGCTGGGGTGTGTATGTGTGAGTGTGTGTGTGTTGTGCGGGGAATGTGTGTGAGTGGGGAGAACAACACGGGAAAAATTTGCCCAAAAGATGACGGCTGTTTCTGTACAGTCCTAGTTGGGGAGAGGTAGGAAATTGTGGCACATCAGAACAGGAGGGTAGCCAAGCTGAAGGATACCCAAAGTGGAGAGAGGACAACCTTTAGCTGGAATAGAGTAGCAGCGGCAGCAGCAACAGCAGCAGCAGCAGCAGCAGCTCAGTAACACGTCCCCAGGAGACTAGCAGGAGCAACACGTGATGTGTCTACTTATCAGGGTGAGAGAGGGAGAGTCACTGAGAGAGGGAGAGAGTGAGTGAGGGCAAGGAAGAGGGAGGGGAGAGGAAGGGGTAGAGGAATCGACCCCTAAAAACCACTTTGGGACGAGGTGGGGTTGTCCCCAATGCTTTGCCCATCTTCCTCCTTCTGGGAGAAGAGGAAGAAGGGAAGTTATTGTGGAGTTGATGAACTTTGCACATCCAGAAACGCCATTTTGATTCCTTTTCCGGAACAACTTTGCATCTCTCCTTTTTTTTTTTTTTCCTCTGTCTCTCGCTAAAGCCCATCAGTCACCATTAAATCATGTCTCGGCGCAAACAGCTCTGCCCAGTAGAGTCGCTAACCGTGAGTACAAGAATGTGGTTCTGTCTAGCTTTAACTCAGTTGCAAAGATGTGTCTGCTGCCTGACTGTGAGCGCTCCTTTGGAGAATTTGGGGGATAAGTGGCTTGTAGTTTTAAAAAGTTGATTAGTGACTTTCAATGCTCTGCCTTCACCTTTAACCAGAAACTGCGCGCTGTGCGTTCTTCCCCCTAAAGTTTGGTTGGCAGTGGTGATGATGAGTTTGTGCAGCCTTTTTCCCTTCTGCTCCTCCTCCTCCTCCTCCCCCCTCCCCCTCCCCTTCCTTTGCTCCTTTTCCCTTCCCTGTTGCTGACTCTCCACCAACCAGCTCCTGTGAGTAGCAGCAGCAGCAGCAGCACCAGCACCAGCAGCAGCAGCAGCAGCAGCAGCACCACCACCACCACCACCACTACCACCACCACCACCACTACCACCACTACCACCACCAGCAGCAGCAGCAGCAGCAGCAGCGTTTTGCCTGCAGGACCTGATGCTCATCCATATTAAACTGCCTGAGCTCAGGAATCCGGCCAGATCATCTCCTCCTTCTCCTGCTGCAAAGTTTATTTTTAACCAGCAACCACCAGAACTTGGATGGTGCGCGGACTGCCAGCAAGAAACATCTTTTAAACGCAACTCTCCATCTTCCGCCCACCCTCCTCCAACTTTTTTTTTTCTTTCCTGAAAGGGGAGGGGAAACTTTTCCCCTTCCCTCCCCCCTTTACATATTTGAAAGTCATTCTTGAGAGCTTTTTTTTCCCTTTAATTTTTTTTCTAAATGTTCGAAAAGTTGAGATGAAGACGCCTGCTCTAAGGTACCGAGGGCTTTGAGTTCGGTCTGACTTGTTCCCTTTTCGGTGTTTCTCGGGTCGGTGGAAGCATCCGTCTCTGCCTTTCACATTCGTACTTTGATCTCTCTGTCTATGTGTGTCTCTGTCTCTCCCTCCCCCGCCTCTCCGAAGTGTGTGTGTGGGGGTGCGCTCTAAGCCACCTCTTCCCCCCCCCCGGCCTCCTTCTTCAAGTCTCCAGCGATCTTTTCCTTGTTTTAAAAGTTTAACAGTCCCAAGCCGTACAACTTATAACACGGAGTTGGTTGGGTTGGGGGGGAGGGGGGTGGAATCCGGTTTATTCGGGGAGTACTTTTAAAGAAACTTATTTTCCATTTGCATTGTGCCTAAGGGAAGTGTTTGTGTTCGGAGCCCATCTCTGAGTGTGAGTAGTGAGTGTGTAACATACATTATGGGGAGGAAGAACCACACCACGCACACGCACACACGCAACATCACGAGTACAGGAAGACGCCGGAGGAGCATCTGAAACCAGGAGACTTGTTGAGATAGATGATCCTGGCTCGAGGGGGGGGAGGAAGAGGAGGAGGAGGGAGGAGGGGAGGACTCGTAGAACTTTTGCCCTGCGCCCGCTGGACCAGCCGGGAAGCGTGGGCTCCTCATCTCACCTTCTTCCTCGCATCCATTACTTATACTCTACGTTGCCCAGTCGGGAGTTCGCCTTCAGGGGGAGGGCGATGGATGGCGGGGGCGGGATGTAGGGGGGAAGGAGGAGGAGGTGAGCCGGGGGAGGGCTATTGCTAATTGAACGTGGCAAGATGCCTTTTGATCTCCGCATCCACCCCGCCACAACCACGAAAGTTTTCCTGGCGTCTTCCTCGTCTGCCTCCCCCCCCTCCCACCGTCCGCCTCGCCCTCCCCCCCCCCACCTCTCCCCTACCCCCACCCCTTGGTCTCTTAGGAAACTGCGACCTTAATGGTTGCTAAGAAGCAGGGGAGGTCCTTCCCGTCCCCAGGCCACCCCCCCGCCCCCACCCCACCCCTCTCTCCCTCCCTCCCGGTGGATCAGCATTTTTTTCCCCCTCTGGATGGGGTCGCGAAGAAGATGTAGTTCCTCCGTCCGTCGGCCCGGGAACGCTCGCCCTGCCCTGCCCTGCCCGGCTCGGCGGTTGAGTACCAGCGGCCTGAGCCTGTGCCCTCGGCGCGGCCAACTTGTCTTCGGGTGTGTGTTACTTTTTTTGGCCATGGAGAGCTGGGGGGTGGGGTGGGAATGCGGCACCGCTCCGATCTTCAGGGATGCAGCGCCGGACTCTCGGGACTAGCCCATTTTGTTGTCAGGCAGAGCCACGGAGGTAGTGGACTCGGTGATGTCCAGTTGGTGGCCGGAAAAGTTTTTTTGTGTGCCCTCGGAGAAGTTGTGTGTGTCTGTGTGTCTGTCTGTGTGTCTGTGTGTATATTTGTGTTTGTGTAGAAGCAAGGAGGATTCCACTTTGTTTGCTCTAAGTGGACCTAACTGGTGGACCGGAATCCTGTGAGTTCTTTGGTTGCTGTTGGCGTAGATCAGGGTTGGGTTCTGCAATGCATCCTTGATGGGTTATAAAAAGAGGAGGAGAGAATTTCTCCTTGCTCAGCAGATTTGTCCTCCCTTGCTCTTACTGGTTAGGAGATAGAACGTGAGCCCAGATCCGGACGAGCAGTTCACATTCCATTACGAAATTCTACACGGCTTCAGAGGGAGCAGCAGCAGCGCACAACTCATGCACTTTTAGAGAGTTTGGGGAAGGGGAGGGGGAAAGATGTAGAAGAGGAAGAGTATGTATCTTTTAAAAAGCAGGCTAAAAACTTTTCTCATCCTTGGAAAGATAATCCTTCATCTTTACTTTAGAGTTTAAAGTTTTCAAACGTTTTCAACCATCTCAGAAAGTAATGGAAATAAAGTTTCTTTCTTGGATGGGTGATGCTGAAAATAGCAAGGATGAGAATCTTGAAATGATTTCAGCAGATACTTAGGTGTACAACAGTATTTTTCAGGTTTGCCCTTTAGATATATGCAGTTACTGTTGAGGAATTTATCCTGAAATTGTTGCAAACTAATGTTTTAATGAGAGATGGAAAAGAGAAATAGAGGAGGGAACTACTTTCATCAAATATTTTTCTTTTCAGGGACTTTCAAAGGCATCCTGTCGATGTGATTACTAAAAGAAAAAAAGAAGTCAAAGACATAATTTGATAAGGTTCTGAAGTTACAGGTCTTGGCTGAAAGCTGTGATTTTAGAATACTTAGTTCCTGCCATTCCTTGGAGACTCCCACAGAGGTTTTGGTTGAATGATTTTAAAGGATGCTTAAAGTAATTCATGCTTAAGTGAGCCATGATAATTTTAGAGTCTTTAGTTTTTCAACTTTTTATGACTATGCACAAAGTCCTAAAATCCAGTCTTTTAGCATAAATTAGTTTTTAATTGATAACAGAATGGATCGACATTAATTCTTTAATCAAATGGATATTCACAACTTTTCCTCTTAAGGTTTATTGAAGCTCACAAGTAGTTGTCTTACCTGCTACACTTTAGATCCCATTTTGGTGTTTCACTTAAAAAAAAATTGGAATGTCATCACTTAATCCATTTAAAAGCAGTTAATGCTTCCTATTCTTTAGTATAAGGATAACCCACCTTCTTTATTTTTAATTTTCTTCAATTCCACACCTCACCTTGGGTTGTTTAGAAAACTTAAATCAGCCAGAACCAGATCTTCTCCAATCATTGAAAAAATATAGATACTCTTCTTGTTTCTTAAAGTTTGGTTGTCAATAAAAAGGAATTTTTTTTTTTTTTTGCATTTTTTCTTTCTAAGAGGTAAGTTAATGGAAGATGCTTCTGGTGCTTACTATGTTATGAAAAAATAAATGACATCTTACTATATTGTTTTAGATTTTTTTAACATAACTTTTTTTCTCATCAGAATTTTAGAGTGGAACTTGTTTAACAGACAAGTTTGTTTACTGTGTGGTGGAGTGTGTGAATTTGACTCAGCTGGTCCAGGTGGTGCATCCATTCCTAAAAGTTTGTACCATCAAGCAAGTGACCTTTTCTTTGGTCTTTATTTTGGATTTTAAGGTCACACTGAAACCTAATATTTAAATGTCTGTATCCAGTCCAGTTAGTAAGTTCCAAGACAAACCCTATCTCATATACCTTTTTTCCCCCATTTGCTGTGATGGTATGTGAATTAGAAGTTCTTTTTTTAAGATTTTCATATAACGTGATTTCCTACTTAAAAAAGTTTTTTCATCTTCTCAGTTTTTTTGAGGGACTCAGGATGATCCTGTTGGTAGTATAAATTTAAGACTTGAGAATTTTTGTAAAGCACTAAAAGAAAGAAATGTGTGTAAATGTGGGCTGTTATTTTTATTATCATATGGAGTGGTTAAAACATGGTCACTGGAGACTCTCAGAGGTGAACCCTTTGATGATTCTGTTCATTATCCTTTTAAAAAGTAGGTGGTGCTTAGAAGGTCATAGGATAAGTGTTGCTAAGCAGCTAAACAGAAGGATGCTAAAATTAACCCAGCATTTTTGTCAGAGCATTCCCTCTTTTAATAATATTTATTACATTTAATTTCTGCACTCAATTTAATTTTTGAAATAAGGGGGGAAAGACTATTCATTTTTTGCAGTCATTACATGAAAATGGCCTTTTCCCTTTCCTAAGTACCTAATTGTTGTTTATTGCTCTCTGACCATGGGAGAGGTGTCAGATGGCAGCCTCTTCAGACAGACTCCTTGAATAGAGAGAGATATTACCAAAGTGTTGGGTTCATGTGTGTAATAGCATCCTATTTCATGGAGTAGTAGATAATTTTATTTAGGACTTTCACAAAAGCCATAAAGTGATGTTTTATTAAACAAAAGATAAGGTTTGCATTCAAATGGAAAAAATGCAATATAGTATCAATATGGACACTGTCTCTGCTGATAATCTCCCCTTAAACTGTGATAATCATTCATTCCCTAAGATTAGGTCTAGAGAATAGCTTTCCCTGTCTCCTCCTTCTACCCTTCTCCCCCCTCCCAATCTCCCACTTTATTCAGAACAAAGGTTCATAGATAACTTTTCACATCTAATTTTTTAAAGAGTAGTTATAGTGGCCTAAATATACCTTTCAAATAAGAACTTGGATCTGGGGGAAGGGGGGGAAATTTGGCAAGGATTATTGCCAAAGGTTAAATTCCACTTAAAATGTCCTTGGTGAATGAAATGTGAAATCTAATAGAAGCTAGAGTTGACAGCCAGCATCATTTCTTGGTTGAAAGGTAAGCCTACTTCGTGGGGTGGTGAAGTTGCTTAAAATGTAAACTTTTTTTAATAGGACAAGCTCTTTGTGCATATCAGGTGAAATTCATTAACAGTTTTGATTTCTAGGTGTAGGTAAGAGTTGAATTATTTGGATTTTAGAGTTTTGGGACTTAATTCTGAAGAGACTAGATTTGTTTTCACACCTATAGAAATTTGTCCTTGTGGAGAAATCTCCCACCAATCGAAGGGAACACTTTCTGAAGAACAGAGAAACAAGATGTAGCTTTCAGAAGTTAAAGACTTCTGTCAGTTTCCCTCCACTTTCCCCCACTATAAGAAGAAAATTGTCCGACTCTATCTTCGTAACTGAAGGGGTAGTGAATCAAGTTCAGTTACCTAGGCTAGGGATACAAACACCAGCTTGACAGCTGTACCTACCCTGCCCCCAAGGAGCTCCTAGTCTGAGAATTTCTGGTGGGATTGTTTTTCTTTTATATTTGCAACCCAGTAGATGCAAGTTAAAGACAATTGAGTTCACCTGTCCCATTTTAGGTTACCTTTGGCATGTAAGTGTTTCTCTTCTAGTCACTCATCCTTGGGAGTTTACACTTAGTTGCACACAAGTTTTGTGAGTTCTTCTTGTGTTGGTCCTGGAGACTGAGATGGAGAGAGAAAATATCTGTTCCCTTTGGCAACCTTGGGAGCATTTTGGTGAATCTTGTTTTTGATGCTACTTCTCTATGCTGGGTAATCAATCAAGGTGGTTCCCAGTGAATAGGTGCTTCAGACAAAAGAAGTAGGAATTGGGTGGAGACTGTTTGTTCTGTGTGATTCAAACAAGTAATGCTATGAGAATTTGAAGGCCTAGAGACTTGGTAGCTGAATATTTCTGGAAGGATTCACCTGCAGACTACTCTCCAGGGTGGGTGGTACTGATATGGGTGGAGAAAGCAGATTGAAACACCCCCTACAGGCATTGTCAGACTTTTGAGCACCCTAGAGAAAAAAGTCACCGGAGGGGTAACCAGATAAAGCCCTTATTCAGGGCTGTGTATTTATGTTTTCATCCTAGTTTGTTTAGTATTCCATGACTTTTTACAATGGAATAGAAAAGCTGTTAAATGGATTCCTTCTTAATTTGATCACTCACTAGTATGTACTGGGAAGATTCAGTAAAGTAATTCTATCATGTGTTTTAATAGGCCCTTTTCATTTTGATGAGCCCTTTTAACACATACTCTAATATATTCTCACAACTACTCTGAGGTAGCACTGCCAGCATTTTGCAAGTGTGTCCAAGGTCAATCAGAACCAGGGTTCTTGAGCTCTGGTCCAGTTTTAACCTTGATCTGAGTGCTGCAGACTGTACACAGACTTTTCAGAAAGTCAGCTTTGATATCAGTATACTCAACCTAGGGATTAAAACTTTTTTAGTGCCTTAAGGTTCTTTTGAAAGTCTTTCTATAGTTGTATTAGATGTAGGCCATTTTTTTTTAAACTTCAGTCTTCCCCATCACTTTTTTACTGATGAATATAAAGCACAACAGCACTTAGTTTCCTATTTCATAAAATTGTAAGTATAAGATAGTATATATGAAAGTATTTTAGACGTACCATTCCTTGATATCTATATCTAGATATAAATAGGGTGTGTGTGTGTGTGTGTGTGTGTGTGTGTGTTTTGTGTGTTTTCTGTGTTTTGTGTGTGTGCCCATTCAGGAGGCTTTTCAGTTATCCATTTGTCTATTTCCTTAAGCAAAAGCTGCACCTAGTGTTTTCTGGTCCAAATTGGGGGAACTCCAATATTCCTCATTAATTGAATGCTGGAGCACAAACATAATTTTGGCAGGCAGTTGCTAATGAGAGACTCACTTAGGTATTTTATTTTGTGAAAACGGGGAGTCAAAGAGTGTCTGACCTAACATTCCAAAAGGTAGTCCACAGGTGAGCTTTTTTTTTTAAACTTAAACATTAATAGTGTGTTTAGCATCTCGCTTCATTGTTTTGCATGTAATATATTTAGAAGCCTGAAAGTTTTAGGGTATAGCAAGGATAAACAATTTTTTTAAGCCCTTGAGTGACACCATCGTTCCCAGGAGTCACTGAGAGACCTAAGAAAAAGGAGAAAAAAGAGGAGGAAGTAGATGTGAGGGGAGGGTGTAAATAAGTAACATTTACATGTTTTATATCACTTGAGTCTCACTAAGATTGAGAAATAGGCAGCTAGGTGGCGCAGTGGAGAGAAAACTGGACCTGGAGTCTTAGAAGACTTGAGTTCAAATACAACTAAAGATGTGTGACACCAGGCAACTCACTTAACCTGTTTTCCTCCCTTTCTTCATCTGTAAAATGGGGGTAATAACACTTCCAGGGTTGTTGTGAGGATCAGATGTGATACCATATGTAAAGCACTTAGCACAATGTCTGGCACACAGTAGATACTATATGAACATAGCTATTACTATTACTAAAGGTTGTTATGTCTATTTTATAGATGAAGCTTAAGCTCACCCATGTTCCCACACTTTAATGTGTCAGGAGGTGTTATTTGAACCCCAGTTTTTGTCTTCAAGTCCATCCTACCACTCTATGAAGATGGGTACCTGGTGGAAAGTAGCAGTCAATCTCCACATATGATTGGTGACATGCTACTTGCCACAGGGCTGTTGTGTAGAAATGTGTTTTTTTCCTACTGATCTGCTGCCTTGACTCTTAAGAGTTACTTAAAAAAAAATAATAAGAAAAGCAGCCATTTGTTTTAGTAAGCCAAACTAGAAGAAGTAGCTTTTTCATATTCATTCGAACCAGTGATAGGCAAGTTTAAAGCTATCCCTTTAACCAATCTGAGAATCTCATGATGACTGCTACTTGATCTGTAAAATCTAGAATAATATAACATTCTAAGACAGGAATTAGTAGAGTGCTTAAAGAAGCTACCGGTTATGTGTGAAAGATAGTAATGTGACTCAGAAGTCATCGCCTCATTGGATTTAAACATTAGGAGGCTATATAGCTGTCTAGGTGTTGATAAAGGAGTTTTGTAGGATTAGGGACTGGACCTGTGATTTCATTTATAGGAAATTATAGAAAGGTTAAAATAAGAGTTTTACTAGATGGGTTTTTTTTTTAATTAAAAAGGAAAATTTTACATTGTGTCTAATTACCTTGAGAGTTGTCACACTATGGCCTTTCCTAATTAGAGCCATGTTTCATTGCTCTCTGTTTGAAGTTTACATAAATTGGGAGAGATGGGCAGGCAGATCAAAAGCAGAGCATTTCATAGCTTCCAGTGTGTGTGCCTATTTGCTATGCTTACAGTTTTATTTCATTGATGGTAGGAGTTAATAGGAGTCTTGACCTGCGCACAATTTGACTTCTTTCTGCTTAGTTCACTGTCTGGATTTTTAAAAAAAAATTCAACAAAACTACTGGCATGGCTTATTTTACTCATTGTATAATCTAAGTGGATGTAGATAATTTTTGTAAATTGAATTACCATAAGAATCCAGGTGGTATTTCTTAAAGGATTTTATGTTGAATCTCTTGAATACAAGCAATTGTTTCAAATTAAACTTTTTTGTTCAGGTTTTTATGTCAGTTTCTTAAGTTCGGATCAGTTAGAATAAGGAAAGGTAATTTAAAGTGGCAGTGGATAGTTAGATGTATATAATAGTCATGTATGGTAAGTAGTATGAAATAAATTTTCATAGACTGCTTGAATTGTAAGGGACTAGAAATAAATTTGAGGATATGTTGCTAACCTTAACTGATTTTATTCATTATTCAGCCATTAACTATAAGTTGGCCTCAGCGGTATGCAACTAGTTACAATTACATTGAAAAGTAATTTTCTGGTATAGAAAACTTAACTGTTTCAGGAAAACTACATCAATTTTGTACTGATGTGGAAAAGGGATTTTTAAACAAGTCATTCTTCTGGCCTGGGGGTGGGAATTTGGCTGCATAAATAATGCCCATGGTTTATGGATATGATTAGATTTCAGGGTAAATATACTCAGCCATGTTTAAGAGTTGTAATAACTCATTTGTAAATGGCACGGAAACCCTTTAATAGAGGTTGTGGAAGTATTATTCTTTCCAGATAAGAAAACTGAGGCACTGAATGGTAAAGCAACTTTTCTCAGCTCATAATATTAAATTTTTCAAAGTAGTATCTTGTCAGTCAAAATCAACTTACTAATTACTGACTGTGCCAAGCACTAAGTAAGGATATAAGGAAAGACAATAGCAAACCCTTTTTCAAAAGCTCCTATTTTTATGTACTCCTTACTACACCAGCAATGTCTTTAACATTACATACTGCCTGCTAAGGGAACACCTCAGACAGGTTTTCTGGTTTGAGATTTGATTAAAACTAATTTGACAGTCTTTTTTTTTTCTTCCAATTTTGTAAACTAAACACAAGTTAAAGGAAGTTTCAAACATGTGCTTCTGATTTCGTTTATATTTAAGTCATTAAAAAGATGATTTTGAGGATCATTTGATATTCAAGAAGCTTTTTTAGGGATTTTATAATTCCATTCTCTTTGTAATGGAAAATTATCCATTATCCATTCTCCTTAATTATGAAAAATTATCTAACAACTCAAACATTGATATTAAGGTATAGGTTCAATAACCATAATTTGTTCTTGAATTCGGGCAGCCTCCTCCAGCTCTTGGTTCTCATTATCACTCACTGATTGCCTACAGGCAGTATAGTACAGAGTCTACAGTCCCTTCTAGGATCTTACATATTTTATGTGTTAGAACTGTTTTTATCATTTTGATTGACTTTAACTTAAGGTTTTGAAAATTAGTCCTTATTGTCACTTCCAACCTAAGGTTGAATATAGCATCAACCTAATTCATTTATGGGAGAGGAAATGAAGTATTTGTTACCTGTAGATAGAAAATAAGTTGTACAAATAACCATATAAGAATCTTATTTTGAATAATTTTCAGGTGAAGCATAAAACCAGTTTTAGCAAGTTAGGGGCTTAATCAACATTCAGGAAACTGAGCTGCTGGCTTGCAAGTGATTGTGTTTCAAAGCAGTTATGAAACAGAAGGTTAAGGTAATTCTCTACATAATTGATATGCAAGTTTTTTGGCCAAATTATCCGGAAAATTTGTATATTTACCCCAGTTGAAAATTGGGGTAAACCTTGAACCTTGGTGTCAAGAATTCTGGCATTCCAAACAAATCATAACTTGAGTCAACTGGAAAAGATTTCCTCTAGTTCAACCTTCTCATTTGACAAGTGAGGAAACTGAGGCTCAGAGAGATTAAGGTCATAAAAAGCTTTTGGGTGGCAGAAATGAAATGAAATTTCATTTGGCCAATTCCACGGACCCCCAAATTTCAGTCCTCTTTCCATTACACTAGTTTCTTAACTGCTAACATTCTTACACTCTTTCTACAGTTTCCCCTCATTTCCATCACTGTGTGAGGCGAGGAGGTATAACCGATAGTCAGCCCTTATGCTCCCTTGATTAACCTTGTGATATCAGGAGGAAGGAATGCTCTCTAGTTCTCATGGAAGGACACTGACAGGAGTCCCACGGGATGGGCAAGCGGAAGTATAAGTTTGTGATGCCCACGTTGACAATATCACAGATCCTTTTGAATGTTGGAGAGCTTGCTGTATTTGTGATAAGCTCTATCTGCATTAGAGTGTCAGACATAATTCTCATATTTGCATAGTGCTTTATGGTTTACAAAGTACTTTCCTCAAAACAACCCTGTGGAGTAGGTGGTTGTAAGTGTTATTATCCCCAATTTACAGATAAGTAAATAATCCCAAAGTCACACAGCATGCAATCAGAGTTGGAAAAGGAGCCCAAGCCCTCTGACCAAGCAAAGTGCAATTTTCACTACACCCAGTGGTGAATCCACCTCCCTCTCGTAAAATAAAGCTTCTTGAGGGTAGAGACTTTGGTTTGTTGTTTTTTTTTTTTCCCTTTGTTACCCTAGAACTTAGCCCAGTGCCCAGAACTTAGGGCACAGGAGAGGCTTAATAAAAGTTCATTGTTTTGTGTGATGGGTAGCTTAGCTTCAGGGATGATGATTGCTATGCAAATCCAAGTAAAATAGTATGATAGCATCTTAAAAGATACTCCTTTAGAAATTGTCTGGCGAAGGTAATATTGGGATGTGGATAGAGAGTACAGGACTTCAGGTCTGGAAGACCTAGACTTAGGTGTGAATTCTGTTTTAGACACTAGCTGTGTGTGACCCTAGGTGAGTCATTCAACCTTTCTGTGCCTCGGTTTTTTCATCTGTAAAATAAAGGGGTTGAACCTGAAGACCTCGAAAGCCTTTTCCAGTTTAAGACTATGATCCTATGATCTATGCTATCCCCAGCCTTTTACCCAGGTGAATTATGTTTTAACATATTTGGTTTTCATTTAGAAAGCATGAAATTTTCTGAATTCTCTGGGTATTTGCAGTCAATTGGTGATACAGTTGATGCAAGACAAAGTAAAATAGTTCAGTCATCCCCAGTGAAGTTGAGTAATTGCTTCCTGTTAAATGTAAGGAAACCATTAGGTGGCCTCAGGAAGAAGTTTTAGTGATGCCTCCTGATCTGGTTTGGGTAATATTGCTTCTTAGACTTGTATGACTCACCTTAATCTCAGATGAGCTTGAAGCATGCCCAGGTGAGTGACCTGTGCTATATGGGATCAGCTGACTCAGGTAAATCTCATCTTTCATTTGGACCTCAGATAGTGTTGAGTTTTATTCAAGTTGGGGAGAAAGCAGTTAGCTCCATTTCCATATAAAAACCATTTTTATGTAGATAGAAAACTTGGAACATGAATTACCCAAGAAAGTATAAGCTGAAACTTCAGTATTAAATTGTATTCTAGTTTGAATACCTGTGTGATGAGCCAAATCAAGAAACTTGGGCAAAACCATTTACTCATTTCAACCCTGTTCTTCTCTCCTCCACCCCACTATGTAGCTCAGTAAGATGGTGCTATGAAAAGAGAATTCTTTGAACAGATTTTTTAGGTAATTAAGCACTCCCCCCATTAAATATTGAAGTGCTACACTGGTGTTCAAGATATCCTAGAATGTTCTTATTTAACATTCCAACAAATACACTAGTTCTCACCTGACCTGACGTTCTGGAATTCTTTTTAAGAGGGGGGGAGGGTCTGGTTTGGGACCCTATGAGATACAGTGCCAGAAAACCCATGTTATATGACCCATAACGTGGATCCTGATACTGATGTTAGAACTAATGTTTTATGTACTTTGTAATGACTCCTCGAAAAACAGTACTCTGTACTTCAGACACATCCTTTTAGCTTATTAGTGCTGGATAGTGATACTAAAAATTTCATTGGTTAATTTTAAAAATGGCTCAAAGTGTATTATTCCCACTGACTTTTATTAGTTTTTGTAATATATTAAAGTGGATATGAGTTGGTGTGGCATAGAGCTGTGGTCTCTGACCAAGGTTCAAAGTCTGCCATTGACTCATACTGGCTATGTGACTTTGGACAAGTCACTTGATATTTCACTGCCCTATGCAGCTCTCTTAAGACTATAAGGTACTTTTCAGTATTGGCAGAGGAAGTTAAGAAAAGTATGAGCCTGTCCAAATTTCAAGTTTTGACCATTCAGGGTTGTTGTTTATTGTTCTGTGTGTTGTGTTTTGTTCTGAATGTTTTTGTTTGTTTTTTGGTACGGTGGTGTCCTTTACTTGCTACTGGAACAGGTACTGAATTTGGAGTCATAGGGCCATAGGGCTCATAGACAGAAAGGGAAGGAGGATCCTTAGCGGACATCTGGTCCAATTCTCTCATTTTACCGTTAGGGAATCTGAGGCCCAAGGAAGTTTAGTTGCTTGTTACACAGGCAGTAACTCCAGCCTGCCATTGACCAGCCATGTGACCTAGGACAAGTCACTTTGACTATGGCAGAGTTGAATTAGATGATCTCTAAAACCCTTTTCAGGTCCAGTGCACTTGGCTAACTTCTATACAAAGTACCTAAAACAGGCCTATGGTATATATTGTTGAAGCAAAAATACAGAAAAATTCAAAATAGATGTTATGAAGTAAAACCAATAGAATGGTGATAAGAAAGAGTCGAGCCAAGTTTCAAAAGAGTACCGGTGATAGTACAACTGAAAGAAAGGTCAAAGGTTGCTTGCTTAAGGTAAGTTGTGCTTTTCCCCAAAAGTCCTTCCCAAATTGCTAAAAAGTGTGGTATTGTGACACATGTTGTTGAAACTGCTTTACTCTTAGAAAATGGATGCTCTGCTGGAGATTGTGTGCTAACATGTTTGATCTTGTTGCTGTAATAAGCACTGAGAACAGGAATGGGTCACTCCCTCCCCCACATCCCCCCAAGATCTCTATGTAGATTTGAATGAAGATGTTTGACAGATCTGTTCCTCAGTTAACTCTCTGTTTTGAAAAATAGGCAAATTGTGTACTTTTTTAAAACAAAAAGTGAGGGTGGTATGTGCTGAACTAGGAATTGGTCAAATTACTAATGGTTAGAAAGTAATTCCAAAGGGAGCATAGATCTCATTTCTATTACTGTTAGCTTTACAGTAAATAAGATCCTGGAAGTGATAACACCTTGGTGTTCAGGAGGTCCATTGTGGTTAGTGGAATGCCTGGAGGCTGGACTTCAAGATTACAGACATACTTGCCCTTCCCCCTTTTTGTTTAATAGACAAAACTTTGATTTCTGTACGTTCTGTACTCTTGGAAGAAAACATTAACATAAATTTCCTTCTCACTCATACTGGTTTTTTGTTTGTTTCTCCTTTTTTTATGATAAATTTCCCCCTCCTACTTTTTTTGGCTAAAATTTTATGCCAACACCTGATATGGATAGTAGGTTGAAAATAGGCAGTTTGAAGAGACAAGAAAATAAAGACTAGTTCCATTACCAAATCCCAAATACTGAAAAAATGCAAACATGACAAGTTATCTACAATTTGAGGATATTTGTAGCAATCCCTATGCACAATATGGTATGGTTTAAGAAATTTTTTTATTGATATCTTTTGTTTTTAGAAAATCAGCTACATATGTCAGAGTTTTTCCATTCATCTCTCTTTCCCTGAGAGCCATCCCTTTAAAAAGGAATTTTAAAGAGAAACATTTTTTGTATTGAAAAAGTCTTAATATTATATGTAGTGTTTCACATCTATGGTTCCTATAGAAGGACAGGGAGGTGCCTCTTCTCATAGTTTTTCTTTGGGATCAAGTTTGGTCTTCATAATTTCTGAGGCATTTAGTTTTGGTTGTTTTATTGGTTTTTTTTTCCATTTATATTATTGTGTAGTGATTGCATATTGTTTTCCTGGTTCTGCTTATTTTACTTTGCAACAGTTCATAGGAATCTTCTTGCTTCTCTGTATTCATCATACTCATTCTTTTTCTTTTTTTTTTGTGAGGCAATTGGGGTTAAGTGACTTGCCTAGAGTCACACAGCTAGTGAGTGTTATGTGTCTGAGACTGGATTAGAACTCAGGTCCTCCTAACTCGAGGGCCACCGTGCCACGTAGCTGCCTCTGTCATTATTTCTTATAGCATAGCAATGTTCCACTGTATTTTTGTACCACATTTTAGCTGTTCTCCAATTGACTAGCACCTACTTTGTTTCCAGTTGTTTGCTGTCACAGAAAGCAGTTATAAACATTTTAGTGTATATGGGATTTTGTCATTGACTTTCTTGGGGTAAGGAAGGAGGGTAATATGCCTAGCACTGAGATCTCTGGATTCGGAGGGTGTGAACATTTTAGTCCTTTCTTTGCATAATTGCAAATAGATTTCTGAAATGGTTGGGCCAACGGTTTTGTTTTGTTTTGTTTTTGGTAAATTATTAAAATAATCATCATACCCTTTTGCCAAGAAGGTCTTAGAGGGAGAGGACTAAGTCTTTTTTTTTTGTCACTTTAAAATAGTTTGTATCATTTTTACTGTGGGAACAATTCACAAATGGATTCATTTAATAAGTAGTTATGGTATCAGTCACTGAGCAAAATGTTGAAGACATGGGACACTTTTGTCCTACAGGAAGTTTAGTTGGGCAGTCACCATGAACATACGAAAATAATAGGCAATAGTGAATGTGATTTGGTGTCAAAATAAATGGTAGAAAATGGGGAAAACTTGAAATCATTGTTTCCCCCTAAATTTTCCTCCCTCCACTTATCACTGTTGAAAGTGGCATCACCATCCTCCCAGTCTCCATAGGCTTACAAACTTGGAATCATCCTGGAATCCTCACTATCTTCTCCCCGCCCCCAACCAAGTTCAGTCTGTCGCCAAGGCCTTTGCAAGATCTCTCATTTATCCCTTTGTCTCCTGTGACACTGCTACCATCCTGCCTCGTTGCCTCAAGCCTAGATTATTGCAGTAGCCTGCTAGAGGGCCTATCGGCTTCGGGTCTCTTCCTACTCCACTCCTTTCTCATTCAGCCACTGAAGTGCAGGTCCCGTCATGTCACCACCACTACCACCACCCCCCCCCCCCCAGTAAACTTCATTGGCTTCCTTTAGCCTCCAAGATCAAATGCAAAATTCTGTTATTTGAAGTACCTCAGCCTTACCCCTTCTTACCATTTCTAGTCTTCTTACGTCTTACTCCCTCTGATGTAATTCTTCAGTCCAGTAACACTGGCTTCCTAGCTGTTCCATGAACAAGACATTCCATCTCACATTCCATCTCTGAACTTTGGGCATTTTTTCTGGCTGTCTCCCATGCCTGGAATGCTCTCCCTCTTCATCTCTACCCTGTTTACCTCCCTGGCTTCTTTCAAATCTCAAGTAAAAAAAATCCCGTTTTACAGGAAGCTTTTCCCAAATCGTAATTCTAACGTCTTCCCTGACTTTTTACTATTTCCTATTTATTTTTTACACGTTTGCCTATTATCTGCCCCCCCCCATCAGATTGTGAGCTCTTTAAGAGCAGGGGCTGCCTTGTCTCTTTTTGTATCCCCAGTGCTTAAGTACAGTTTCTGACCCAAAGTAAGACCTTAATAAATGTTTATTGGCTGACAAATAAATACAGGTAAGATTTAGATTGGAGGAATGTAGGCGAAACTAGAGGAAAGATTTAGGAATCAGCATGGTGTGGTCAGGGGCCCTGGGCAATGGCTTATACATTAGTAATGGAAGATAAAAGTTAGGAGTGGGCCAGATTATAGAGGACCTTAATTTTTCTTAAGTACCCATAAAGTGTGGGCAGCACATTTTCTTTCGAAAGGCCAGGGAGATGGTGAAATTATCTGGCATGAAGTCCTATCCCATTGATCCCTCTGACATAGAATGGGAAGCTTATTATTCAAAAGGAAGGAATGGATTGAAGGATGAATATCAGGTGAATTTTCTTTGGTTTCTACTTGGTGAGTTTTAGGCTGTTTCTTGAAGAAATTACTAAAGCTTCCAGAGTTCCATTATAAAGGAATTTTATATAGTCCCTTAAAATCTGAGGAACTGAAAGCTTTTGGAGTTAGAAGAATTTGGAGAAGGGAAATGGTTTTGCTGTGTGCCCAATGTTGTTAAGGTGTTTGAAACATTAATTTTATTTTATGCTTAAAAATCAAACCCAAGTATTTCTCTACTCACAGCTTATTGAGTTATCTATAGTAGCAGTAGTAGGAATGCTTTGGAAATTAGTAGCAAGGAAATATAGAATCTAATTGGTAATCTACATTTGCATGATACTTTGCATATAGTATGTGCTTAATCAATATTTGTTGAATGAAATACAACTTTTAGGAATAGTGAATGTTAGAGGTCATTTAATCTTTTTCTTCCCTCCTCCATTCCCATTTCAAAGATGAGTGACTTTTATAGAAGTTAAGTGGTTTGCCCAAGGTCATACAATTGAGTTAATTGGAATAACTGAAAAGCTCTCTTCTGGCTCTTAGGCCTGTATTTTAATTCTTTTTTGTCCTTCCTATCAAAATTAGGAATTGACCTTTTTAAAAAGTGTCTGCTTTCTTGTTTAGCTTGTGGAAGGGTCTTTGCAAAAAGCAGCAGGGAAGAGAGGATATCCTGTCTTCCTAGAAACTATAGGAAGGAGGTTGTCAATGGGCCGTTTTCCTGCCACTCTGTTATGTCTCCCAACTTGGAATAGAGGTGGCACCTGGGTACCCAGCCCATTTCCCAGTTCTTTTTCTAATAGGATTGCTCCCAAGATTATTTTGAAATGAGTGATAAACAACCAGTAAGTGCTATTCAATTATAACTGCCATCTTTCTTCAAGACTTTGTTTATTTTAAACATTTGCTTTTTTAAATTAACAACAATCTTTTTTTTTTCCCTCCCCACTCCTCCCTATTGGGAGAGAAAAAGATGAAAAAAAAAAAACCCCTTGTAACAAATATGCACAGTCAAACAAAATAAATCCCCCAATCCCCACGTTGGCCATGTTTCAGTCTGTAACCTGAGTCACCTTTTCGTCAAGAGATGGATGTCTTGCTTCATCATGGTTCCTCTGGAGTGTTTGGTCATGGAGTTGAACTTTACCAGAGTGTTTAAGCCTTTCCAGTTTGTCTCTTCAGTGCTCTTACTGTTGCATACATTTTCCTCCTGATTCTACTCCCTTTTCTATGCTTCGGTTCCAGGCAAGTCTTCCCAGGTTTCTCTCTGAAATCATCCCTTTATTTTTTTATATAGCACAGTGGTGTACACTATAATTTGTTCAACCATTCCTCAGTTGGTGGGCCATCTCTTTTCAGTACTTGTCAGTATGGTCAGTTTTAGCAATAGAATAGCAAAGTAGAAAGAAAATTGGATTGAGTGGGCAACAGGAAGGTTTTAGTCTGACTTTGAGCAAGTCCTCATCTGTCTAATACCTATTCTAGTTGGCTCGCCATGAGCTTCACATGAGGCAATATGTGTGTAAGTTTAGTCAGTAGATCAGATAATGTTTTGCATAGAAGTATGTGTACTTGAAAGCTTAGGGCTGTGTTTAATTGATTTTTTTTTCTAACTAATGAATTTTTAACTAAGTTTTTCCCTTTTCCCTAAAGATGTTTTAATTCTAGACAGTGTGACTGTAGGTAGATTTTCTGAAGACAGGATAAGAACAGTTGAAAGGTGGGAACCCTTACTTCCAGCAAACAGTATTGAATTAAACACTGTTCTCTCTTCTTTTGGTTCATCTCCCCTAGCCTTGGGAGGCTTGAGGCTGCCACCTCTGACAATTGTAGCCTGCTAGGTCCTAATGTTGAGATGACTCACTTTTTCCTCAGGTAACTTGACACAGTATTCAGTAGTTTATAGATTTGAAATTCATTGGTAATCTCCAAAACTCATTTTAGCTTCTGTTGCCACCAAGCTTTCAAAAAAAAATTAAATTTGATTTTCTGTTTTCTTTTTTTATCCCATCTTTTGTTGAATGGCAAAATGCTTTAAAGAATGGGCATCAGAAACAAGGGTCCTTGGATGACTAGATACTGGCTTATAAATAATTGATTCTTTGTTTGAGGACCATATAGCCCAATTCTCAACCTATCCTTATTTTTATGACATGCTTATTAGGAGCCTTGGCTTGGTAACTAGGATCTGCCCAGCCCTATTTTGGCCCATTTGTTTCCTTCCTCCCTCTCATTTTCTTTTCTCCTTCCTCTCTGTCCTATGGTTCTGACTTTGACATGGAATCATAGGGGAGCTTCCGTTGCTTGCAACAAAAACTGCATTTATTCTTTGAATTTGGATGCTGCCCCTGTAATTTCATTTGCCCTTCTACTCAGCCCAGACTCCATATCAACATCCTCACTTAGAATCTTAGAATCTGCCCCTTCCCCTCCCTTGACTCATTCTGCCTTGCCAATCCAACCCCAGGTAACTTCCTGTTTGCTGTTTGCCTCTGGAACTTCCTTGCCTAGGGAGAGTCGTTGAAAACGTGCTGATTGGGTCTACTCTAAATTCTTGCTGTCCGATTTCAGTTGTAGTCAGTAATGCTTTCATTGAACTCCTTCTGATTTCCTCTGGCACAGTAGGTATTCTAAACCTTTCCCTTTGGCCCTTAGCTGCCTCCCCCTCCTTCTTTCCTGAGGAGGTCAGACAACATGCATTCTCCCTCATTCTCCCACCTGTCTCAAAGCCTTTTGTATTTTTGCCCTTGTTGTTGCCTTTTATTTGCCTCTTGTTTTTGAGAAAGAACTGTCTATCCTTGTGATCAAGGCTTACCAATGGACCTCAATTCTTGATCTCTTTTTTTTTTATACGTTCATATTAAGCATATTTTCACATTAGTCATGATGTATAGAAGAATTTGAAGTAATAGGAGGAACCACAAGAAAGAAAAAATAAAACAATAAAAGAAAAGGAGAGTAAATAGCATGCTTCCATCTGCATTCAGACTCCATGGTTCTTTTTCTGGATGTGGAGAGCATTTGCCATCGTGAGTCTTTTGGTGTTGTCTTAGATCCTTGCATTTCTGAGAAGAGCTAAGTGTATCAAAGTTGGTCTTAGCGCAATGTGGCTGTTAATGTGTCCATTGTTCTCCTGGTTCTGCTTATTTCATTTAGCATCAGTTCATATTAGTGTTTCCAGGTTTTTCTGAAATCTGCCTGTTCATCCTTTCTTACAGCACAATAGTATTCCATTACATTCATATACCACAAATGGGTCCTTTTCTCATTTTTTTTTTTATCTCTTTGGGATACAGACCTAGAAGTGGTATTTCTGGGTCAAAACTTACGCACAGTTTTATAGCCCTTTGGGCATAGTTCCAAATTGCATTCCAAAATGTCTGGATCAGTTCACAACTCCACCAACAATGCATTATCCACATCTTCTCTAACATTTATCATTTTCCTGTTTTGTCATGTTAGCCAATCTGATAGGTGTGATGTGGTACCTCAGGGTCGGGTTTTTGTTTTTTGTTTTTTTTTGTTTTTTTTTTTTTTTTAACTTTTAGGCAATTGGGGTTAAGTGACTTGCCCAGGGTCACACAGCTAGTAAGTGTCAAGTGTTTGGTCTGAGGCCGGATTTGAACTCGGGTCCTCCTGACTTCAGGGCTTGTGCTCTATCTTCTGTGCCACCTAGCTGCCCCATCAGGGTCGTTTTGATTTGTGTTTCTCTAATCAGTAGTGATTCAAAGCATTTTTTCATATGACTATGGATAGCTTTAATTTTTTTCTTTAAAACTGCCTATTCATATCCTTTGACCGTTTATCTTGATCTCGTTTATAATGAATTCTTCTCCCTTTCTCTCTCCAATCTCCCTTGCCCCCACCAAAGATTCTAACTCCTTTTTTTAACTCTTTAACAGCCACCCAGTTATCTGTGCTTGAAACCTTAGATTCATCTGTGTCTGTGTTTTCCAAACCCTCTTCTTTGGTTCTACCTCTGGAGTGTTACTCACATTAATCCATTCCTTTGCATTCCTGATGCTAAGTGTAGCCAAATTAGTCTTCTTAAAAGTACAGCTTGAATCATGTTACTTTCTTGTGGAAAACCTTTGTTACATGATTTTGCCATTGCACATTGAATCTTTAAACCCTTCATCCAGACATCCCAGGCTCTCCATAGTCTGGTCATAACCTGCCTTTCTAACTTTATTACCAGTTACTCTTCAACATGTGTTTTATGCCCCAGCCAGCTGACCTACTTAATATTTCTTAGACCATGCTGAGTGCTTTCCTACCTGCTTACATTGCTCACTCTACCTAGAAATGGGTGTCCTCTCTCTGCTTATACTCTTCACCCATTAACATTGCCATATACAATCACATCGGTAGATGTTAGCTCCTTTATGAAGCCTTGATTGAGTTCTTCCTTGTCTACTGTCCAGCTTTGTGGCCTTGGGCAATTTCTCTGAGCTGTCTCATCTGTAAAGTGAGACTAGATGACCTGGAAGATTCATTCCAACCCTAAACTTGGATGGTACTTTTTTTGTGGGTGTGAACTTCCTGCTTCAAACTCCTGTTTGCACTTCTGGTGATGTAGATTGCACATAACGTGTATGTCTCTGCTGTCATCCTCTTTTCTAAATTGTAAGCTTCTTTAGGGTAGAGACAGCTTTGCTCATATTTATTTTCTCCATGACAAGGCATCTAGTTGGTGCCTTCCACGTAGTGGATACTCAAAGTATGTTAACTGAATGGAATAAAATTCTCAAAGTTTTCCCTCTTTTTAGAAAGAAGAAAAAAACCCACTGCTTTTTCATGTGTTATTCATTAAGACTCTTCATTTTTTAAAATGCTTTTTGTTTGCTCTGGAATAATTAACTTTTGCTTATTCATTCATTTGGTGATGTGCTATGCCAAAGCTGCAAGAAAATGATAAATCTTAACTCTGATGCACCCTTCCTCTTCTTTTGTGCTAACCCCAGGTAATGAAATGAGAGTAAATCATTATTGACCTTGGACAAATGGATGGTTCTCTGGTTTTGACAAAGTTTTGAATGAATCAAATGTACATTTCCTATATTTAGTACTATAGAATTTAATTATACTTTAAATGTATTTTATATTTTTTGGGCAACTGATTTACTCTCTTAATTTTGTTTTAGATAGGCTAAAGTAAATTTACATCTGTTCCCTGAGCATTGCTATATGTTGACAGGAAAAACATGGGATGCTTTAGATTGGGATTAAAAATATGCTATGAATTGTCCACAGTCAGATAATTGAGAATTGACTTCTGATGGAAGGAGAAATTCATTTAGCAAATTCATCTTTATCTTGGAGAGATGAGGTTGAAAAGTTAAAAAAAAATATATTTAACATTCTTATTAATGGCTTGGATAGGGGACATAAATGGTGTACTTTTCTAATATGCAGGTAACAAAACTGAGAGGAACAATTAACATTAAATGTCTAGGATTCGATAAGAGAATGACAGATTAGAATCTTGGGACAAATCAAATAAGATAACTTTATTTTTGTTTTTAAAAAATAATTTTTATTTGTTTTTTAATATTACCTACATTAGCTTCCTAGAATGCCATAGTTGAAACTTAATAGCAGCAAATGTAAAATCCTGTTGTGTGTTCAGTTGTGATGATTCTTCATGACCCCATTTGGGATTTTCTTGGTAAAGATACTAGAGTAGTTTGCCATTTCCTTTTCCAAATGAGGAAACTGAGGCAAACAGGGTTAAGTGACTTGCCGAGGATCACACAGCTAGTGTCTGAGGCCAGGTTTGAACTCGGGAAGATGAGTCTTCCTGACTCTAGGCCTGGCACTCTATCCACTGTGCCACCTTGCTAGAGACATGTTTTCCTTTATGTAGAACACTAGGAAATGCTTGGTATAATACACTGATCAGAATTTCTTCAGCAGAAAGTACTGTTTGAAAGTTGTTGACTCAAAATAAGAAAATGCTTATAGAAAAACACTGTTGCAGGGAGATAACTCCTATTTTTCTTATAACACCATTCTTTTGGACTCTAGTTTCTTTATTTTGACTCCTGTATCCTCATGTGGCTTCATAACTTCAGCTGGTGTGTTTCTGTGGTAGAGAAAAGAAGACAAACATATAACAAATGCCAGAAACAGGAGCAGCAATTTGAGCAGATGAATACTGTTACCCCCCCTACTCACCTGTTGAATCAACCAGGATTTTTAAATGAATTTTATTCTATGTAAACAGTCTGTAGCATAATAAACCTTTTTTTCTTTTTAGTTAATTTGCCTTGATCTTTTAGAAGGAGTGTTGAATTTGGGTAGAGAGATGGAAGGAACCATGGCCTGGGAGTTGGGGAGTCAAAACCTATTTTTAAATTCTTACATAGCCATTAGTTGTGTGACCAGGAACAATTCACTTCACCCCTCTATTCTGCAGTTTCCTCATCTGTAAGATAAGACAGTCATACTACATGATCAGTTAATCCTCGGGTTATTTATTAAATGTCTGCTATGTGTCAGGCTCTGTGGGACTTGGGAGTTGGGACTACAGACATAAAACTGTGGCAGCCCCTTTCAGCTGTAAAATTCAGTAGTAATAATGAGCCTTAATACTAAGTCTGACATTGACTGAAGGCTGTGTGACTAAATAGATTTTCAAATCCCATGTCTCTATCTGTAAAATGGGTTGCTCATCTTAAGCTTATTAAGGATGTAGTGATGCTTGCACAAAGCACTGTAATCAATAAAATACACCTTTGATTGAAGTTGCTATATATGATAGTAGTTTGAAATGGAGTAGGAGAAAACTTGTTACCATATCCTAAATTATAAAATTTTTCTTTAAGGTGAGGTAGTTTAAAAGAGAGGAGCTGTGAATTATACCTAACTTGAATGAACTTGCATCCAGAGTTAGTTGGTATTGCTTCAGTTAAGGTATGAAATAAACTTACATATTGTATTTATTAACATTAAACATTAATGTTTGTTAATTAACATTATTAATAAATTAATTAACATTAAATGCTCACTGTAGAGAACTGTACTAGGATTGGAGGTGGTCTGAAAGGCCTTGCAGTCTAGAGTGGCTTAGGGAGGTTAAGACATAGATAATTTAAAATACACAATATTGTATAGCAAAACAAAGTGAGGTTCAGAGAGGAGGCTGTCACCTCTGGTGGGTAGGAGAGGAGCTAGGATGAAATCAAGAAAGGGCTCTTAGATGTTGGTAGTATGTGAATTGGACTTTAAAGCATAAATTCAGACTGGAGAAAAGGGGGAGGATATTGTAGGCATAAGGAATAGATATGTAAAACAACAATAATAATTATTATTATTTTCATTTATATAGCACCTACTATGTGCCAGCCCTTTTGCTTTACAGATACTTTCTCATTTCATCCTATTTTATTGTTGAGGGAAACAGGTTAAATGACTTGAGTAGGATCAGAGAGCTGGTATGTTGCTTGAAGTCAAATGTGAACTCAAGTCTTCTTGATTCTAGGCCCCAGTGCTCTATCCACCTAGCTGCCTCCTAAGAATAGGGTGTACTCAGAGTAAAGAGGGTCCAGTTTGGTAGGATCACAGGAATTTTTAGAGGGGAGTGTTATGAAGACAAATCCTTACAAGTTTTTCTGAAACCATTCTCTTTATTATTTCTTACAGCACTCTAGTGTTCCATCATATTTATGTACCATAACTTCTTCAGCCATGCCCTAATTGATGAGCATCTCCTCAGTTTCCAATTCTTTGCCACCGTAAAAAGAGCTGCTAAAAATATTTTTGTACCTGTGTGATCCCATGATCTTAATGATAGTACTAGGGGGATGCTGCCAAGCTGAACAGGATTTGGTAAGTCTTGTTAGTTTTGGACCTAGAACATCGAAGTTAATGAGTTTATTAAGTGCCTGCATTGTGGGAGAGACAACATGTAACAAATATGGACAAATTAAATAAATACAGGATAAATTGGGGCTACTGGAGGTAAGATTTAGGAGGACTGGGAGAGACTTCTTGGAGAGGGGGTGGAACTCTAGCAGAGACTTGGAGAAAGCCAGGATCTGAGGTTGAGGAAATGGTTCAAGCTATGGAGGACAGCCAGTGAAAGTGCTGGGAAATTAGAAGATGGAGTGCACTGGTCAAAAGGAGAAGTTTTGGGGAAATAATACATAGTTCAGGTTTGGGGTATGTTAACTTTGAGGTCTCTGTGGGTACAGATGATCTGTAGGCACTTGGGAGTTAAGAATCTAGAGCTCAGAAGAAATGTCAAGGCTTCTGAAAGTACACATTTGAGAGTCATCTGAATACCATTGAAACATTGAGAATATTTAATAATAGCATTCATTTTAGTCATATTTACCAGTATGTCTGACTATAAACTTTGTGAAGACAGGGACTGTAGCATTATTTAAATCTCTCCCAGGACCTTGCACATTGTTCAATGCTGTGTTTACTAGAGGTAGTGAATGGATAGCTGTTGTGTAACTCACCACTTGGCTGGCATACTGAATGACCTCTAAGGTCCTTTTGAGCTCTGGTATTATGTAAAATGATGTTTTGAAGGGAGTATGTATGGATGTGTTTTTAAATTATTTTCTTTTGGTTGGAACTTGACAAACAACAACCTGTCTTTATAGCAAAAAGAACAGAAGAAGCAGATTATAAATACGATGCTTTGAATCTTATTATTTAGAGATTATTTAGTGGACAGAGCTGTCCAGGAAGCTAGGAGATCTGGGTCCCAGCCCTTTACTGACTCTGTGACCCTGGGCGAGTCATTTACTTAACTTTTCAATTCTCTAGGCAACTTTTTAAGACTATTAGGTTGCAGAAAAGTTCTAACCTGTATTAATAGAGAGAATCCCTGGGATTCCTGGGAATCCCTTATGAATGAAAAACAGGTCTAGACCCAATCCTTTATAATTTTTTAGACAGTTTGTTTTGTTTTGTTTCACACTTCAATAGACTTTGTGAAAACATGAAGTATTTGTACTTTATAATCTTTAATATGATAAAATAGGGTGGGTAAATACCAGTAATCTTCAACCCTGCATTACTAAACTGGATACTGAAAGCATTGGGACTGGGGGTAGAGGGAATTCATATCCCAGAAAAGCAAGGAAATATTGATATGAAGAGAAAATTAATATTTTTCTATTAACTGGTGGGTACAGTTCATGATGTTGTATTTCACAAAGCTTTCCAAAAGCTTCATAATCGTTTCAAGGATTCCAAAGTTATTTTGTAACTAAATCTAGTCCAAAGAAAGGAAAAAAGATAAAAGCAGTGCTGCATCAGAGCCCTCCTTTTGGGGGGCCCTTTTTGTAAGTATATTCCTTAGCAGCAGTCTTGTATTTTTCAATAGGACAGAGTTAAGACTGATGTCATGCCAAAATTTAGACTTTCTTTGGCCCTTAAAATTTCCCTTCTTTGCCTGGTACTCGAAATAATTGCTTGCTTCTAATACTCCTAAGACTTTTGCAATCTGGATATTGCAATAAATAACTGAGCTCTTCCTATAAAAGATGCTGGTGGGGAGGAATGGTTAGACATTATAAGTCAAGTTTTCTTTGAAATGTTAAAACCTTTCATACATTATAAAATAATTTATAGAGCATAAATATCACGGGGCTATAGTTGAAATATAGCTAAGTAAATTTTCAGCAAGTCAAACATCCAAACAATTTCTAATTTTCCGAAAAATTAATTTCTAAAGTTTAGATGTTAAAAAATGCTTCAATCTTAACTAGATAGTAAACAGACTTTGTTTATTAAATCTTTTTTCTCCCTTACAGCTGCTTTAAAAATGTAATGATGTGTATAGATTCAGATCCTCCTTTCATGAAAGAACAGTTAAAAAACCAGGTACCTTTATAGTAATAGTGAGAAAAAAGATAAACTAGGAGTGGCACCTGGGATCTCCTGTCACTTCCTTTTCCAAAGGGTGTAGCCTGTCACACTCACTTATGTGATCTTACAGAAGATGAGAGAAAGCTGCAAAGAAAAGTACAAACAATCATTCTGGATCTCTCCTTGGCCAAAGAGAGGCATGGGAGGCAGGGCATGGTTAAGGGTAGGGAGTTCACTTTAACCACATTTTCTATCCACACGGAAAGTGAGGGGAATTTCTTTCAAAATCTGCAAGGACTGTTAGCAGGAACTTTGGGGAGGTAGTACATACCTATTAGGGAGAGGCAGTTTTCTGGGCAGGCAAATGGCTGCTGTGCCATAGTGGAGGAGGCATGGAGGATGCAAGAAAAGGGCTGGTTCTTTCTCTCCTCACTAAGCACTTAGATCAGCTGACAGTACTGAGACCAAGGATTTTCGATTGCTCCTGGAAAGTGAGAGTGGTTGTGAGAGTGAGTTTGGAAGGAGGGGAGAAGGAAGAAGAGCAAGCAAAGGCAAGAGAAGATGGATGGGCAGCAGTTATGTGGCTAACTTCTTTAGCACCTTAGTTGTAGTTTAGAGAGAAACTTAGCTTTTTAAAAATCTGGATTAAAAAAATTAAAAAATTAAAAATAAAAATAAAAAAGATCTGGATTGCTTTGACTGGGATTGAATGCATGTGATGATTTTTAGTATTAATATACAGTATGCATAACGCATGTTTTGGGCAGATTAAACCTAGAAGCCATCTTTATTAAATGATAGGCTAGGTTTGTAGTAGCTTGCTGTCAGAATTTTTGTTGTATTTTTTTTAATCGTATTTTAAAATCCTACATTTTTTGTTCAACGTTCCTTGGAAACAGGATCCTGTAAGGTGGAGATGAAATCCTTAACTTCTGCTGGTTTTGTGCTACCTCTATTCTACTGCCTTGCACACTTTAAACTTTTCACACTATTCCTGAACCTGGACTCACTGGCTTACTTCCTAGCCTTCCATCTCTCCTTAATTTCCAAACACTCATTCCCAACACAAATTGTTGCAAAGTTTTCTTCTCTCCTGAAGCCCTGCACTTTGCAGTCATTCCTGTCCCTTTTTCATCAACTCTCTATGCAGATTGATGGCATATCTATATCTTGGGAGCCCTACCTGATCTCACTCCTGAACTTTAGACTTTGAATCTTTAACTGCCCACTTTACAGGACCGTTTCCTGCATGTTCATAGTCACCTCAAATTTAAAATGGCCCGAATCAACCTGATTTTAGCCTTCAGAGTAGGAATTGTTTCTTTGTATCCACAGTTCCTGGCAACATAGTAGGCCCTAAATAAAATTGTTGATGGATTCCTCCAAAAACTTTTTCCTCTTCTTGACTTGGTTTCTGTCCATGGTATCGTCTTTTATCCAATATTCTATGTTCATAACCTTTCGTGCCCATTTTTTATTCTTTTCTCTTTATTCACCTCCCACATCCTGGCTCACCTTCATCTTCATGCTGTCCCTCTGAGAGGATTCTAATTTATCTTGTCTGTCTGGTTCTGAGATCGCTCCCCACCCCCGACTTTATCTTGTATTTATCTTGTTTGAACATAGTTGTTTTCATATTGTCTCCCCCATTAGACTCTGAGCACTCTGAGGACAGGGACTGCCTTTTACCTTTCTTTTTATCCTCAGTGCTTAGCATAGTGCAGAGCACATAGAAGGGGTTTATAAGTGTCTGTTGACCGACAGGCATCACTACCCTGTGCTGTAGTTTTAGGACTAGTTGCTGTTCCCCACCCACCTCTCATATATTAGTTTTCTATATGTCATTTGCCTGCTGGATTATAAGCTCCCTGAGGGCAGGGATCGTTTGTTCTTTAAACAATCTCTTCCTCAGCCTGGTATTCTGCTGCATGTAGTGGGGAGTAGATACTTAAGAAACCATGTTGAATGAGGGTTTTTTTTTTTTTTTAGTGGGTAAAAAAACATTGATAACTTAGGCAGGCTTATTCCTTTTTGTGATTGCTACTCAGTTACTATTATTGCCTTTATGAAGTAAGTTACTATTATTGCCTTTATGAAGTAGTGATTATTTCAGTGATATCAGACTGTTGAGCTTCTATGATTGTCATCAGAATCCCTTTACATTTCCGAAGACAGTTCGGAAGTAGTTCTCACTTATTTCTGCCCACTCTCTGATGGGCATAGTAATGCTAATTGTTCTATGGTCATTGCAAAAGAACATTAGTTAATTAAACTTTTATACTCCAGTCAAATGGCATTAATTTACTCATTCTTTGTGCTGTTTTGCTAAGAAAATTTAAAGACCTGCATTTTAAAGACAAGCACTTTACCAAGGAAGTTCTGTGTTGGGCCTTATTGATTAAAAATGTGTCCCTTGGTCTGGAGATGAAATAAAAAGGCCAATTTTGTAGCACTTAAAATCGACACCCAATTGCTCTCCAAATGATTCAGTTGGGCCCACTTTTTTTTTTTTAAAGGAGTATGAAGGACATCTCAGGCACACACCCAGTAAAAGGAGGAAACAAGGAACTCATATCAGTGTACTCTGATTTGATGACTATCAAATGCATTTGCTTGGGGGGGGGAATTTTAATCTTTTTAGCTAAGTGAATTACCTTTTCCAAACACACATACTCTTTCCCTCCATCTAGAATTTTTTAAATTTGTCCAGTTTTTCCCTAGCCTTTGTTAGTATCCAGAAGATAAAGTCCGTAGTTATTTTTTCCTAGGTCAAGAAAAGTAGTTTGTTGTATGTTCATCTGCCTACCGCATTTCTCCACTAAAAGCAAGTTTAGAAAATTAGACTCATTCTCACTTTTCACACCCTCTGGTTTCTAGAGTCAGATTTCTTTACTGCCTTCAAAAGTTCTTAAGTAACCTGGGGGGTGCCAAGCAGTATAAGTAAATTTTAAGCTAGACTATAATACCATACTAAAAAAAAAAAAATGATTTCCTACGTTTAGAAAAGATGAAATGCACTTTAAAAATTTTTTTAATTTTTTTTTTTTTAATTTTAGGATTTAGCAGCATTTCCCTGCTGCTGGAAAAAGTAAAACTGATGGGTTGGTATAGTGCTCCTTATGCAAAAGGTGTGTAAAACAATTCCAAAAATAATGGATGGTTCGAAAAGATTATTTCTCACTAAGTATAGTCTTATTTGACCTTAAGCCTTATGAGCTTTGTCTCTGGTTTCCAGCCAGGGCCTTTCACTATGAAAGCACATCATTTTTAGTGCTGAACTATTTTTTGACACACTGAATGAATGCAATATGTTAACACTCCTGTAAGTCCCAGAATTGCTTGGCTGCCCCTTGCCCTGCCTGCCTGGTACTGGCTGAAAAGGTACCATTGTTTGTTCTGCAAACACTGGGTGATGTTTGTTTCCAAGGTGACTGTGGTTCTATTGCTGCCGTTTAAGCAAGGGGGGATGGGGAGAGAGAAAGTTGGCTTTAAACACCTGAGAGCATCCTGTTCTGACTAAAGAGTATGTGTGTTTGGGGAAGTTGGAGGGTTTTAAAAAAAACTTAGGTGGTGTAAATTGGAAAAAGATGAGTACTTTGAAAATAGGAAGAGAAGGCATTTTATCATTAAGTCTAAACCATGTGCTCCAAATGAAATGAAATGTATTTAAGAAATAAATTAAGATAAAAGAACTGTTAGAGATTGATGTGCAGGTTTTCTCTCTGTTTAAAAAAAAATGAGATTCAGGTGATGAAACATTTTAGGGAAGCAATAGCTGTGAAGTGTTAAATTCTAATTTTTATTAGAGATAAAGGTTATTTTATATCTAGATGACCTGTAAGCAAATATTTAAATGAAAGAAAAAGTCTAGAGACATTGGTAAATTAGGTAATATGAACATTTAGCAGTGTCATTTTTTAATAATTTCAGAGAAATAGAGTTTAAGATAGCATCAAATTTATTCAACTCACAACTACAGAAAAGGCCCAACTCCAGACATATTTGGAATTCAAGGGTTCAAATTGTCGATCTTTTTTTTTTTTAAGGCAAAGTAAATAAGTGGCCCCAGAAATCATTCACAGGAAATAGATTATTCTGTTTAATTTTACGCTGGTGATATATTTTCTTTTCCCTCAGCTTCTAATACTCTCATTTGGTCAGTAAAAAAATTTAATTACAAAATAAATTTCTTTTCTCCTCTACACCTCCCCCCCATTTTTTATTGGACATGGATGCTGTTAACAGAACTTTGCCTTTTCGGTCCTATCAGGTTTAGTACAGTTCATGCGCAGGTTTCAGTAAACATTAACTACTTTTATCAGGGCTTGCAGTATGCTGAATGGTGGTTAGCAAAGAGAATGTTCTGAGAGACACAGATGAAAATGAAGTCCAAGGTCAAAGGGATGATAGAATTTTTAAAAAATTAACATCGGGGAGGCCATAAGTTACATATTTTAGGATTTTTTTTGTTTTTGAGTGAGGCTGTAGAGGTGCTCCCAGAATTTGAGAGCAAATTAGTTCCATTGGTACATCTTACATAACAAATAGTGAAATGGTGTTATTTGAAAATACTTTGTCTTTTGTTTTTATCATGTTTTTTATTTGGGGCTGGATGAAAGGTTTGTATTGTCAGCAAAGAGGTGTAAGTCAAGCAGTGTGGTTTATGGAGAGAATGCTGGATTTTGAAGGTTTAGAAGACCTTGGTTTGAATTCTGGCTCTGCCATTGGTATTACCTGTGTCGTGTTGGGCAAATCACCTAATGGCTTTTCTGTTCCCAGAGGCGGTTGGACTAGATGAGTTCTAAGGTCTTTCCTAGCTATAAAATCTAGGTTCCTAGTGATAACTTTTAATATTTTTTAGGGGACATGGGAGCAAATATTTCTCCCCCCCTAGCCTTTCTCAAAGATTATTGGGATTAGTATGTGATAGCTGATTTTTGTCATTCCTTGGGTTATCATATTAAATTGCTCGTTTTTGAGATACAGGCAGATTTTGTATTGGGTATAACTTAAGCCTGCTTACCCTGAAATCATTTAATATTCTAATATTTTAAAAGGAAGAACAGAAATTACTGGCATTCTTTGTGTTTCGATGCCCAAAAAGTTGTTAAATTTTATAGTCTTCTTGGTTACATTTTAAAAATGCTCTTCCATATTTGATCTTGCCTTTCAAATGAAACAGACTGGTTAATTAAAAATTACCACCTTGAGGGGCAGCTAGGTGGCACAGTGGATAGAGCACTGGCCCTGGAGTCAGGAGGACCTAAGTTCAAATCTGCCTCAGACAATAACACTCACTAGCTGTGTAACCTTGGGCAAGTCACTTAATCCCAATTGCCTCATCAAAAAGAAGAAAAAAAGCTAAAAATTAGCACCTTGTGCAGTTTTTAAAAAGCACCCTTTCCATTTGAGCACACAGTAGGCTCTAGAAAGAGGAAAAGAAATTAAATCAACACTTGGCACTTGCCATAAGTTGTATCTCTCCAGACCTAGTGCCACTTGCAAGTCTGCCTTAAGTACTATTAGCAAACAACTGAGAAGTTTAAATTTGTTGAGGAAGGAGAGAAAATATTTGTTCTTTTAAAAAAGTCCTGCTATCTAATTAGATTGGTTATTTAAGTCGTTAAATTTATTTCACTTACCCATATAGTCTATTTAGCCATCCTAAGGCATGCCTCCCTCCTCCCCCCAGGTGTGTTTAAAATATGTCTTGTGTATATGTGTGAATTTTTTGATTTTTAGATAGAAAACACTTAGGCAGCCAGGGGGCATATTCAGTAAAGGGTTAGCTCCCTCACTCAGCAAGTGTATCATTTATTCCTGAGAGGCTTTGGGGGGAGGGAAAAAGGAGAAAGGGAAAGGACAGAGGAAGAAGGTGGAGGTTAACTTTTGTTAACTGGGCATATACTCTGAACACTCCCATCCTGAGAGAAGGAGGGCACATCATAGGTACAGCCTGCTTTCATATAACTAACTTCAAATCCATCTGTTGTAATATGAAACCAGAAGGTTTGAGGTTTAGGTTTTTCATTTGCCTTTCCTATTCCCTTTCCTTTGGTGTAGAGGGTGAAGGAAGAGAGAGCTACAGGGATAAACTGCAGATGTCAGCTGAAGTTCTCCATGGCTAAAGTTTCTCGTACATCAGTTCACTAGGATCGCCTCTGAGCTTCCCTCTCCTGGTGGTGCGCTCTCTCTTCACCCCCTCCTGCCTCTGTCTCCTCCCTCCTTCATGATGGATAACACCTTCTGCTGTAACAGAGAGCTGCTGTCAGTCAGTGGAGTGAGAGTTAGGCTGAACAGCTGGGTGGAGATGGCTGATTGGTTCCCCAGCACCACATGGGAAGGGGGAGAGAAGGCTACTGCTGCGACAGTTGGCTAATGTTCTTTCCTTGTACTTTGGCCTGCATCTTCATGCCTGGAGCTCCATAGAGGGAAGGAGGGAGGAGCTGGGGAGGAAGAGAGATTAGTTAAAAAGGCAGTATCCCAGCCATTTAATGGGACTGAGCTCTTCCACTTACCTACCCTGTACTAACAACTGAACAAAACTACCACTTGCTACCAAAGTAAAGCTTAAATAAAGAGTCAAGCATCTTTTTTTTTTTTTAAGTGCTTTCAGGATCCCTCCTATCCTTATTTGGCTAGGTTTTAGTTGGGCCTTGGAAGGGAGGGGGGTTTTGCAGCAGTAGCATTAAAAATTGGTTTTGAATATTTTTATTTTGTTATTTGATATTTGACCCACTTATCTTTGGGTCAGTTTTAAACGTTCAGGAGCCTTGCCTTTGGAAGAGCTTGCCCACTTCCACTTGTATTTATTTTTTCAAGGTGATCAGAAATTTCTCCCCCAAGAAATGTTGCAATATTTGATTTAGCTGATAGCTACATTTTCACAAGATGGGGTTTTAGTTAAAGCAAAATGATTCCTGAAGCAGTAACACAAGCCTGGAAAACAATAGCAAAAAATCCTAAGATGGATAAGTTATAAGCGTACAATAGAAAAGAAAAGGCATTTGTGCAGGAGAAAGTGAAGGGGGAGGAGCACCTTCTTGGTAGCTTGTCTGGGAAACCCCAACCTGGTTGGAAATTAGGCAGGCCCCTCCTGTGCTGCTGCTGTGGACCTTCCCAGGGACTTGTGGGTGACAATTGATTATTCCTTTTACCCAAGGGCTGTTTTCCTCTCCATAAAGGCAAGTGATAGTGACCTGCCTTGTGGGAGTTTTGGGGCGGGGGGTGGCGGGAAGCCAAAGAGGCAGGACCGATTGAGCGGGTAGCTGCACAAAAGCTGTGTGGCAGGCTCATTGGTTTTTGGTGCATTGGAGGTCTCTAAGAAGGGGCCACGTTTTCTTGAGCTATTTCCACACGGCTAGCAGAGTGACAGGCTGAACAGCTAATGATGTTAAGCCTTTCAGTTGGGATGTAATTTCTTGATGTTCTGTGCTTTTTGAACTACCCAAGCAGCAGGTTGTAGCTCAGTAAACAGTAATGTTACTCTGAATGTCTGCCTATTATAGTGCCTATTCCATCTACTTTCTTTATTCAAATACAGCCTATGTGGCCCAGGGTTTGGCTCTTGGACAGTCATAGCAGTTCCCCTCGAGGTGAGAACCAGACACCTGCATAGGGAGAACCATGGGGCTTTTAGCTCCTCGTTTACAGGTGTACCAGGGAGTCTAGGTAATACAGAATGAGCTGCTTGCTTTGTCTATTGGTCAGTAGTACTGTGACATCCTCACTAGGGGAGGCTTTAGGAAAATTCTGCGTATAGGGGCCCATGTGATACAGTGGAAAGAGAACTGATTTGGGAATCAGAGTCCTGGGTTCAAATGCTGAGTCTGCAGCTTACTACTTGTGTGACTTTGGATAACTTCTATGCCTTAACTTTCCTGATCAATAAAATGATGGTTTTTAAGGCCCCCTTTCAGCTTTAAATCTATGGTTCTATTAGGATCCATAGAGAATTATTTTAACAGAAGGTGATTTTTAACACATAGCCTCTCCCACCTCCTTATTTTTTTAATACTCCAGAGGTGTTTAATAACTTTCATTTGGCATGCTTTGAATTTAATACTTGAAAAACTAAAATGCTTTTCATAGGAATCAGAGCTCCTAGAGGTGAGCAGGCTCTTCAGCATCATGACCTCTGACCCACTAATTTTGAGGAGGAAATTCATGGGTCAAAACTGAGGAAAGTTAAATGATTTGCCCAGGGTCTCAGAGATAATGCATGTCAGTGTGGAATTCAAATCTAGGTCTACCTACTTGACTGCCGATTCTCTTTCTACTGTTCCATAAGCATTCAAAACTTTGAAGATACAGATTGGTTCTTTTAATCTACTTCAGATTTTTAAGCATGGTTAAATATGCAGGTATACAGAAAAGTTACAAAATAACATCCAACCTAGGAATTAACTGGTAATGCGGATCTGAACTTTAATTTTTTTGTGAGCTAAGGTGCTGTGGTACCTGTGGTAGAACCCTACCAGGTCCTTTTACAGTGGCAGGAGAGTAAATGCCACTAATTAATAATTTATGAAATGGGAGCTCTTATGGGATTGTCTGGGATGATACATAGCTGATACCAGATGTTCCTTTGTTAGTGGGTTTCCAAGAGAAGTGATGCCACGGGCAGACTCTGGAGTAGTATCACTTATTCGATCTGAGACTATGGATCTCTCTGTGCTAAGGATTTGTTTCAGAATAAAATGGGGATTTTTCTCTTTCTCTTCTGTCCCACTCACATCTTACGATATTATCTTGAATAGAGATATTTATTACTCAGTTATCATTAGGTCCAGCTCATGTAAGAGGAATATGGTTGGTACGCAATGCCAGTTCTCTATTTCCTTTTATTAACATCTTCTTACTCACCGGGTTTTTTTTTTCCATTTTCCATAGTGACAGCTCCTGCCTGAAAAGTCAGCCTTTTCTCTCTCTCCTCGACTGCCAAACAACAAAAAGTCAGCCGCTCATCATTTCATTTGCAGACGTTTACAACCTCTGAACAGAAGCTTTTGCAATTTATGAATGCACCATTTGTTGCTTGGGGCACAACTGTTGGATGTAACTGACTGCAGCAACCCACTCTGCTGGTTGGGCCCCACGTGCATCATGGTAGACTTCTGCATAGGCTGGATTTTTGTTCTAAATGGCACCATTTTATCCCTACTAGAGTCTCCCTTTTTACCCAATTTATTTTTTCAGATGTATATCTAAAAAGAAATTTAGTTAGTTTGCTCTCAACTGTTAATGTAGATATTATAAACAAATACGGATTTCTTTTTTCTTCCCACTTCTTCACCCACCCAAGGGAAATGGTTACTTTAGTTGTTTACCTCTACATACATTCCTGGTGATTATCTTGAAGTCTCTGTTGCTGCTTGATTTTGAAAACTTAGATTGTGAAGAAATTAGTGTTTTTTAAATAAATACATTTGCCCAGATCAGTCCCATAACTCTTCTGACCTCATCTCCCGACCATCCACGAACACATTGTGCAACATCATTTATAATTTCGGGGGAAAATTCAAAGTTGAATCGTGTAATGCTGCTGTGTGGATTAATAGGACATCATCCTTAAAAATAATTAGATTTTGCCCTTTTTTCTGTTTGAAATGAGATTATAGCTAAAAAGTGATGTTTTTAATTTCCCTGCTCTCCCCCTTCCCTTGTTCTTATTCAGTTGCTGTCTTAGAAGTCCAGTTCAGTATTGTTTATATACAGTATAGAACACATTAACATCTTTTTTCTTCTGCTGTACCTTTCTTTCACCAACGGGGCACAATTGTTCTAATAACTTTCAGAACGTATTCTGACTCAGGAGACTGATTTCTGTGAACACAGCAGTAAGACTCCTAAAACAAGTAACTGAACATCCAGCACTTCCAGAGAGGAAACAGACTCATTTGTTGAAGATGAAGATTTTTTTGAGATGCATTTAAAACGGGTGTTTCGGTTTCAAGGAATACATGTTTATTATTTTTCCCCTTTCAAAGTGGTGATGGGAAAGATTGATAAAAGGCACTAGGTTCCAAGTTGCAGTTGCTTCATTGTCTCCCACAAGCTGTTGTGGTAAAATTGAGATGAGCAAACACTTTTTTGGAAAATTTTTAATCCTTTGGGTTCTTTTCCCTTCCCTTTCCTTCTCCTCCTTCTCCCTCTTTCTGTCCTCTCATTGTCTTGTCAGAGGGAAAATGTGATTTATTACCAAAAGAAAGCTTAAAAGTCTGTTAAAAGTCTTAAAAACTATTTAGAATACATGTGAAAATCCAAGCAACTGGAACTTGGGGATTCTCATGTTTTTTGCTGTTTCCATGTGCAAGTTAGCTTGGAAGTCATCTATTGACTTCTATTGGAATATACTTTACATAGATGGTGCTTCCTCATTTTGAGGCTTGGTAATTAAACAGATGTGCTTTGGCTTTGTATGCCCTTATTTTGGACTTTCTTGTCCCCATACCCATTGCTCTTTTATTGCTGTACTCTCAGTAAATGTCTGTTGCTTAAAATGGCTGCTGAAAACATCAACTTTTCCCACCAGTTCAGAAACTGCTTTTCCTGTATCAAAACAACCAGTATGCTCTAGTTGATGTTTCTGTTGCTAAGCAGGTAAATTTCTGGTCTGCAGGCTATCTATCCGTTAACCCTGTAACCGCCTAGCCATAGCTCTTTGGGCATGTGGGGATACTAATGTTTTGGTGTGCTGAAAATGAGAAGTAGCTCAAGTTCTTTGTTATTTGAACAAATCCTTATTCCTTATTTTGGAGATGGGGTGGGGTGAGCTGGCTACAAGATGCCAAGAACTGGGGAGGTAGTAATGTGACACAGTGAGATGGCAATCCCAACTTTGATAGTGGCTAAAGATCCAATACATATAATAAAGATGCTGTGTGTCTGATTCCAATCTCTGATAGTCTTAGCTGTTATCTCTGAGGTTTCTTTCTTCAAGTCTGTCTGCAATTAGGGTGTGACTTGGGGGGGGGGTAAGAGAAAGGAAGGGGTTGTTTGTATCTATTTGCCAGAAAGGAGTTAAACAGAACATGCCACAGAACAGGTTAAGCAAGACTGTTAAAACCTATGATGAAGCTTTTCGTTCGCCAAGCTTTAAGGCATCTTCACTAAACTGCTCTTCCCCCACCCCACCTTTCCTCTATAATGTCCTTTACATTTCACCGTGCTCCACTCCCATTTTCTCTTTGCCCTCTCCCATGATTTTTTTCCCTCTTAAGAAATTGAATTGTGAAGATGGAGAGTTTGAATGTGGAGTAGATATATTCCTCCAACATCTGCCTGTTAAGAAACTGATGGTGTATTGGTCTGTGTTCTACATTTATGTGAAATAGGCAGCAGTAACATTCTTAGCTGTGCATTCATGCCCTCTATGGGACTTCTATGTGAATGGCCATTAAGGGGGGAAAATGGGGAGAGAAATTTGTGCACTGAAGAAAGTGTCTGCGTGTAGAGAACTGGAAGGTAGCATGAGCCAGTGTGGACTTAAGAATATTTAAATGTCCAGTGTACTTTTCTTGAGGTATCTGTAGCCACTTGGATCTTTGCAGATAGAGACCATTTATGAGTACTAATTCAGCCATTCAGAAGCACTAAGACTGAACAGATCATTTCTTCTGCAACTTATTTGTGTCTAATCATTCAGTAAACATACCATATATAGTAATGTTTGTGTTCACCATATAACATACATTGCAGGCAATCTTTTGTAATATACAGACTCCTTGGCCCTTAAGAGCAGACTGACTTAGGCAGTGTCTATGTATAGCACAAATACGCTGCAAGGTTTCAAAGATTTTCTTCTCTCTTGGCTCGCGCCCCCAGCTTCATACCATGTGAGAATGTTTTTTGATCCCACTGTTTTAAGTTGGGCAGTGTGAAGGCTGAAGAGTTATCTTGTTACATGAGATGGAACTCTTAGATTCTCTGTGCATCTTTTTCAGAATATTTTGTTGTTTTGGTGCCTTTAACATCATAGAATTATTCAGTTTAATGGTCTCTAGAATTGGGCCTTTTTAAAAAGTCTTTTAGCTGGGTGAGAGTGAACTGTACAAAATCTCTGTGGCTAAATGAAGAATTCTGTGTTGTGTTCCCCACCCCGACCCCCCCAGCCTCCCAGTGCTCACGTGTTACAGCTCTTCACCTTCAGATTGTGAGGACAAGTGAAATGGCTCTCTCTGTTGAACTGATGTCAATGATTTTCCACCTGTTGGCAAAGCTGGGTTGATGGAAGGGAGGGATAGGAAAGATAGGAACAAGAGGAATGGCAAAAAGCAGTTTTCTCTGTCCCTGAGATACTAAAGGGTGTGGTGTCCTCATCTTCTGGCCGTGGTGGTGTACAGCTCTTGATAAGGAAGCTTTGTTGTTTTCTTTCTCTTTAAATGGACATTGACTGCATTTTCATCTCAGCCCATTTACAGATGTGTAATTTGGCTTAGGAAGAGAAAGGTAGCTTGCTACTGTGGGATGTTAGGGTATTATGTAAAGGGACAAGCCTAGCGTTTCCTCTAACTTGTCTCCTCTCATTGGCCTAATCAGAGTGAATTATATCTGACTGTATGACAGTTAATTGGACCATCATTCCTTTTCCTAAGCTGATAAGCCTGTCTCTGTCTGCCCTGATCAGGCCTCTTTGTTTGAGGAGTTACTAATGTTGGAGGAGAATACTGTATTGAAATACAATGATTTTCTAGTGCATCTTTTTTTTTTTTTTAAAGAACTTTATATAATTGGATCTCTGTTCATTATTGCCATTAAAGATTTAGCAGGTGCTTACCAGAACTGTAGTGAAACAAGGAAAATAACTAAGTAATTTACAAGACTTGAGTATTATCTTAACTTCGGACAACTTATAGTACTTTAGATAGTCTCAGGGTCTTTCCAGGAGAATAAGACATCATTGAATGTAAAGTAAGATATATTTGAATATAAATCAGTCTTTTGAGGAGGTGTAATTTCATTTAGGATAACATAATAATAATAGTTCCCAGTCATATAGCACTTGAAGTGCTGTTCCTACTGCAGAGCTGTGAGATGAATGGTATAAGTAGTTAAACCCCCATTTTATAGTTGAAGAAATTGAAGCTTAGTGAGGTATCAAGGTCGCACAGCTTTTAAGTATCAACTAGGATTGGAAACAGCAATTTATTAGCTGGTACTCCGCTTGCCCAAAATAATTACATTAATATCTCACTTAGCCCGATTTATCAGACAATCTCTGCCATCTGGAACACAGCTGAAATCCAGAGGAAGTAAAAAAATGTCTCTGAGCAACGACAGTGGCTAGAACAGAGCCTGTATAGTAAGCTCCAGAATTTTACCCCTAAAGAATCCCTTAGGTTTTCATTTAGAGCCCATGTACTTGTACTTTACATACAGTTTTAATAGTCATGGTCCATAGGTTTCCCTGGCCATAACAAATGAAAAGTGAGAAGGTTGGCAGAAGGTAGAGAAAGACACAGTAACATTGCTGCCACAGTCAATCAGACTACATTGATATTGAGAAAGAATGGTGGCAAAACTCTAGAAAGTGAGAACATGAGCATAGTAGCTCTACACACCTTAGTAAGATTCAGTCCCACAAACGTTGGAGTTAGTGTCTGCTTCATATGTTATACAAAGCACTGTACTAAGTCTTGGTTCTAAAAGGCTGATTCATTCACTTGGCATAGAAGTGATAGTAATGGATGCTCATAATGATGACCTGAGTCATCAAGAAGGATTCCATCTTACTCTGTTCAAAGAGTAAAATATATTTTAGAAAGATTACTGTCCCAAATGGGTAAAATGAAGTGCTTCAGCTGTTTAAAATATACTTATATAAAGGATGCCCAATAAACACAGGTATTGCTATATTGCAATATTCTTTCAGCCATTTATAGGATCAAAGGCTTTATAGCTTGAAGGAACCTTGAAGAAGAAGCTAAAGCTTGGAGAGCCTCCCTGTGCCAAAGGAGGGGAGGGGGCAGGAGCTAGGCAGGGCAGGGCAGGGATGTTGGTGGTGGTAGTTGAGTCTGAATACAGTGCACAAGTTTACACTTCCTTGAGGTATGTACTAGGCCAGAAATTCTAGGAAGTAGTTTATTTCACTCTTATTTATGTAAGCCAAAGGGAGTTATTCATTAACAAGTTTTTGAAGGTTGTTTGTCTGTAGTCTTCAACCATTCATTAGTATTTAGAACAAATTAAACAAAAGAGAATGACTTCTTAATGGACTGGATTTTTTAAACCTGAGGAATTAAAAATATCATAAGATATTTAATACTATGGGTGGAACACAATTAGTTGCTTTGCAAATTGTGCAGAGAATATGTGTGACCTGGTCCTTGCCTGTGGGGAATTGCAACAGTAAACATTAAACCAACAAATGCCAGAAAAGGGAGGGGACTTTTTCTCCCATCTTACAGATTCTATTGGAATTTTTTCTTGCTTCTCTTTGCTCCAATATTCATGATGCACACTTTAGAGAGCAAAGTATGCTGGGAACTACCAGTAGCAGGGGAGAAGCCAGTCCACGTTGCTTGGTGTGGCCTCTGGTACACTGTAACCATTAGTACTTGGACTAGGTAAGCCGTCTGAAAAAGGAGTGTTTAATTTCCTGGTTGGTGTGGCCCGAGTTTGAGGGGGGGAAAACTCTTTTGAATCTTGCAGAATCTCAGAGTTGTAGGGAGTATTGGAAGCCATCTTTTATATGAAGCATCCATATATAGTAATCCTCTACATTTCTTCTCCTCCTTCTCCTTACCCCACTTAACAGTCATTCAGTCTTTTCTTGAAGATGCACAAAGGGTATCTACTTGCTGAAAAGAAGCTCATTTTACTTTTTGATATTTCTGATTATTAGAAAGTTTTTCTATATATCAAGCTAAAATCAACTTATCTACAAATTCCTGTTTCTCCTAGGTCTGTCCTCTGAGATCAAGCACGACAGAATGTCAGTTCCTTTAATCAGTGACAGCCTTTCTGATGCTTAAAGATAGCTATTATGTACCCCCACCCCCAGCTTTCTCTTCTGTACATCAAATAATGATGATAATAATAATAATAATAATAATATTAGCTGGCATTTATGTAACACTTGCTATGTGTCAGGCACTGTACTGAACACTTTATAGATATTAACTTAATGTGATCCTCACAACAACCCTGGGAGGCAGGTGCTAATATTCCCATTTTGCAGATGAGAACACTGAGGCAAAGCCTCAGTGAGGTAACACGTGTCTGTGACTGGATTTGAACTTAGTTTCTTCAAAGATCTCTTAATACCATACCATCTTGGTTTTCATCCTATGGATACTTCTGTAGCTTGTCGGTGTCCCTTCTAAAGTATGGTGCCCAGAAGTGAATATAGTACTCCAGATGTAATGTGTTCTCAACAGGACTACTGGGTGTTTTCTCATGGTTTGTAAACGAAGTTCTTCCTAGTAGCAAAAGCTCCCATTTGACAGAAACTGATGCAGTAATTTAATGCCAAGTTATTATATTGATAGTTCTCAGACTACTTTTGAGAAGTCCATATTTTTGGACATCATTATAGAAATTCCAGTTCTGAAAACGATAAGGGTCAGATAGGACTACAGGTAAAACATTCCTAAGTGCTTGGTTTTTAATACAAGTGCCCAACGGACTATTACTGGGTCTGAGTTGTAAAAATTGAACCCATTGGTAATTACTCCTAGCTTGGTGTAGTAGAGCAGTGAAGCTTAGAACCAGGCAAACCTGAATGCATTCTGAAGGTTAGGTAGTTATAGGACAAGCAGCATTCCCATCTTATTATTTTCTCATTGTCATTTATATTGTTAGTAAAAAGTTAGTAAATATTAGGGCCAGGAGCAGAATTTGGGTCTCTAGGCTCTTTCTGTGCTGGCTTACATTCACATTCAAAACATTCTAACTTTATCTGCTTTTTAAAGTGTTGTCTATTTAAGAATTTTTATTTTCCCAAGGGTATAATTTATCATTCAGCAAATTATATACATAGATCTGCTATGATGTAATCACCACACGAATAAGTTTAACTTAAAGTTTCAAATTCCTGAATCAAGTAGGATTTATTTCTGGGGTCAAGTGGTGCTCTTTTGGAAATAGTCCTTTTTGAAATTTTGTGAAAACAGCACAGTGCATGTTGTGGGTGGAAGGAGTAGTGTGATAGAACAGGGGTTAGGAACGCCTTCAGAGATAATTTCAATTTATTCAATTTATAAATTTCTTTAGTTATTTTCTGCCTGCTTGTTAGAATGAAGTAATGGCATTTAGGAAACAGTGGTTTCTATTTGTGAGGCGAGTGAAAAGCATCCTGAAAAAAAATTTTGTGTGTGTGTGTGTGTGTGTGAGAGAGAGAGAGAGAAAAGAATGTTTTATGGGATAGTGGGGAGTAGAAGAGTAACTTGTTAATGCTTTCATTCAGTCTTGTGCTACAGTTATATTGGATAACCTGTGGAAATGACCTGGAGTTTATTTTTATTGTAGCTCAGTTTGAGTTGGTGTTCTTATAACATCTGCTGTATAGGTAGAGAGAGCTGCAAGGACAACTGTCAGAGAGGTTGGCAGGGGGAGGGGGAAGTGGGGAGGGAAGGACTCCTACATGGGTTTGAACAGCTGCTGGCCTCCCTTCATCATGGGTGCAATGAGCTTATCTGCTTTACTGAAAGCCAACTGGAAGGATGGGGGTAGGAAGGAGTGTGACTTTAGTTAGATAAAGTGACTTTAAAATTGGTTGACCTGTCATTTTGGAGCTAGGCCTCACATTTAATGAACACTATTATATGTTAGCTTCATTGTTACTGTTAGATTTTTGTTTTTCTCATCTCTAGAGCCTTGGTATTATTGCTATTGCTCTTTAAGAATTGGTCAGGTAACTTAGTTCATTTATTGGTACTGCAAGGGAAGTAGGGAGAAAAGAGGGAAAAGAAAATGGTTACATTTGGGTTGATGAGAATTGGAAATGTTACTTGATTGTTGGTTTCAGCCAGGATTTCAAGGAATACATTGACAATGACTGCTTTTATTGGAGGGATTACAGCAGTCATATGATCCATGTACTAGCCCTTTGGGAACAGTAAGGACTGACTGCCTGTGTCCTGAGAGAGAGCTGAAAAGGAGAAGATTTAAAGAAGGATGTGTTGCTTTTGGAGTTCCTTTGATAAAGAAATAGAGCTGAGCATGCATGTGTTTATTTTACACAGCAAGGAGGGACATGATATATGAATCACCTGAGATTTGCTTGGTGCATGTTGGTAGAGTAGCAAATAATAAGTGATGCCAAAAAGATGGAACCTCAGCGATGCAGAGGCTGCTGTTCCTTTTTATAACAAAGTGTAGGGAGAAGTGAAGATTCTGCAAACTTGGGGGAGGGAGGGAAGGGAGAAGAAAGCTTATAGATCAGGGGTGTGGAACCTGCAGCCTCCAGGCCACTTGTGGCCTTCCAGGTGCTTGGATGTGGCGTTTTGACTACGGTCAAGTTTTACAGAACAAATCCTTTTATTAAGGGAATTTGTTATGTGAAGTTTGGATTCAGTCAAAGGGCCACCCTTGAGGAGCTAGAGGGCCACATGTGGCCTCTAGGCTGAAGGTGATAGTTTTGGTTGTAGATAGAGAACTGAGCAGTTGTTTTAGAACTCTCTCTTTAGCCCTTGAAAATAAATGACTGCCAGGTGGACAGTCTGTAGCAGTGTGCAGAAGGAGACCTAAACCATAAAAGGCTTGGTGCATAACTGAGGGAGTAAAGCAAGTTTTAGTTATATAAAGCATGACACTTGGGAGTCTTTGGGGATTTTAGAATGGTTTGAGTGTCTCTTTTTTGACATTAATGTTTCCCAAATAGGAACAATAGTAGCAAGCTGATAAAATTTGTAAATACAACATTTACAGATATAAGTAAACACAAGTTAATTTGGAGAGTAAAGAGCACTAAATAGAAGAGATCAGGAGAGGCTTTTCCGGTAGGAGGTTTCAAATAGACTGGGAGTGCTGAGGAGTCAACTTCAGGTGAGGACACAAGGAACTGCAAGTAGGCCAGTCCAGGTAGAATATGAAGGGTGTAATATATGCTTTGGATGTATATCTTCATTTGATCCGGATAGGGAATGGAGAGTTCATTCATTGGGAGATTGTTTTAAAGCTTGTCTTGATTTTTCAAGCGGCTTAATATTTTAAACTTAGGCTGTCTCTTGAGCAAAAAACAAAACACAACAGATTAAGTCTTCACCTCTGACTGTTGAAGAGAGTGTAGAAAGAAAGGTGGAACGTATCATGTTTTTTGTTAGGATTTTTTGGAGGGTGAAAAATGGAGAAGATTGAGATTTCCACTTATTTTAAATTACCTTATCTCAGGAGTGTTTACCTTTCTTTGCCACGTAGCAGAAGCACCAGGGGTGATGGAATGTGACATACCTAGTGGTTCTAAGGAGGTTCCAAGAACTGTATGTAAACTTGAGCCTTTTTAGGAAAATCACCTCAACTGTCATCTCTCCTTCTCTCCCAAAGGAACTCAGTCAAGAGGTGAGGGGTGCCTGAGCCTTAAGCCTTCCTCCCCAGGAGGCACTTAAAAGTCTGTACATGTGTATGAACAGGGAGATGGAGATCTTGAACTATCCTGGATGGAAAGTGATAGGCAGAAGTCGACCCCCAGAAGACCAATAGAACCCCCACATGTGGACTTGTCCATCCACTGAGCCCTTCTTTCTTCTTGTATGGGTTAGTCTGTTGTAATACAAAAGGTTTCTGTAAGTTCCTAATCAAAATGTGAATGAGTTGGCTTCAGGTTTAATTTGTGTAGCTTTTTTAAAAGAGGAAAAAGAAGTTGTTGTCCACGTTCCCTTCATCTTTTCTTCTCCAGTGGGGGGAGAATAGGGTCTGTCATGCTGTTGGCTTTCTCACTGTCTGGCTGGTAGTGTCCTGCTGACAGCAAGTTACTTGCATGTTAAAGCATAGCATTTTCCTAGGATAAAAGCAGTGATCTTGCTATTTTTTTCCTCCCTAGTTTTGTATTGAAACCTTTATTCCATCACCAAGAGGAAAACTAAAGCAAACCTAACTTTGGTTTCCCCGACTTTGGAGGGGAACCTATGACAAAATAAATAAAAATAGTCTATATCATGATCCTGCCCAAAGCTGTGACAGCCATCTGTCTCTCCTACACAAGGCTGGATTTTGCTACATTTGGAGTCCCTGCATGAGAGGATAGTGTATTTGACTTTATTTACTCCCATGGGTTTCTTGATCTGAAACTTTTGGGTTGTTACAGTCTGCCCCTCTTGTGTTTTTTGGCACTTATTATGTATTTCTTATTAATATATTTATCTTGGTGAATAACTTTGGTGCAGAATCATCATTTTACAGTGAAGAATTTTTCTTTTCAGAAAAACCTAGACACTAAATGGCAAGACAAAGAAAACTGCTGTAGAGAAGAGAGTGGAAGTAAGGCAGAATTGTTTCTATTTGCTACGTCTTTAGGGCATCGTTCATAATCCAGAAAAACTGCCTGGAAAACATGTTATTTGGGCATCTTTGTTTAGAAGTCCATATGTTACGTGGTGGAAAGAGAACTGGAGTGAGAGTTCAGCTTTGTGACCTACCTCCTGCTGTGTGACCTTGGGCCTCAGTTTCTTCTCATGTAAAACAGAGGGGTTGTAAGATTTCCAAGGCTCCTTCTGGCTCTGATCTTCTATGACTGAGTTGTTTTCTCCAGCAGTTTAGTAGAGATGAGGTTTGCACCTCAGCCATCCACTTTCTCACTCAGACTCCAAGATGACTCAGGGAGGGGCTTGGGGTAAGGAAGAATTAGGAGCCAAGGAATGCAAAATTTACTGCGTAATACAAAAATAACTGTATAATCAATTAAACTGTCCAGTTTATGGAGAAGGGCTTAAGGAGAACTGGTTTTCTCACACACAATACAGAAAAGACAGACTTGTATCTTATTGTTGTAATTCCCCAGGCTTTAGGAGCAGTTGTCAACCTTTTAAAACATTAGACTGTGTTTGGGAGCTATGTAGTTCTCTCCGTTTCAGTTCACATTTACAGAGGGATTGTTGGTGGTTTATGGATGTGTAGTGGGCTAATGGCAGAATATTTGCCTTGGATGCATTCGTGGTCATGAAGCAGTTGCTGTTAAAAATATACAATAATTGTATTGTTGGTAAATGGCTTGAAGGGTGTGGGGTGAATAAAGAGATAATGGGAGGTGGTTTTCAGAAGCAAGGACTAAAAATTTTCCCAGTTAAATGGGAGTACAAACTTGATGCCTGTGAAGAAGAATAAATAATACATGCCACTGTTACTGTCTTGATTCTTTCTCGGTCCTTGCATGTGTCTGTCTGTATAACTGGTTCTAGAGAGGTTTGGAGGGTCTTTAGGGAATCAAATATTAAATGAGATGCATATTTGCTCTTCAAATCCCTCCCCTCCCCCCAAAAAAAAATTCAAAAGAAAAGAAGCTTGTTGCAGAGGAGGGACAAGCAATACTTTTCTGATCTTCCTAACTTCTTTAAATGGATGAAAATTGTTGTCCAAGTGATAAGCAGAAGTACCTTTCAAAATAATTTTAATTCCTTGGAAACATTAACAAATTTTTCATTTTTAATGTCTTTTTTGGGGGTGAGGTCTTTTAGGTGGGTTTTATTTGTTGTTGTTTAGTTACATTTTTCTGGCTCCGTGCATCTGCTCCTTTGTCTCCTGTGCGCAGCAGACTGGAACTGAGACAGCTTCTTGGCAGTTATGCCCTGGATAGTACCAACTTTGACTTTAGGTTTAGGAGGTAGAGGATAAAGATAGCATCAGCCCTTTTAGTTTTCTTGTTGGCTGGGAACAGCTGTTAAGCTTTGTGTAGCTCTGAACTTAACATTTCATTCCAGAAAAGTATGAATCGCTGAAATTTTTATTTTAATTTCCTGCAAACCAGGTTTAGATTTGCAAACCAGAGTCAGCTAAGGCATATACATATATCTATTCATTTTGTCTCAGTAATTCTCATTTCAGTAGGTAATACTTGCACTAGATTGTAGTCAATTTAAAAGAAAATGGAGAAAGGGAATATCTCGTTTGCTTTAGTTAGTTGTCTAATCAGTTCTATTCCCTTAGTTCCCACCCCATTTACTTTTCATGATTTAATTTGCTTAGGAACACTAACAGATAACTGAAATACATTTCGATGAAAATCTAAGCAAAAGAAAATAAAGATGTGACCTTAAAAGAGCAATTTAATGCTTTGCCTCTTTATGCATATTTACTTTGACCAGCTGAACCTGTGAGAAAGTCCTGTAATTATTTGTAAATTCAGCATGGCTTAATTCCCTGAACTGGAAAGGTAGATACTAAATAGGTCAATCAGGAAGCTCTGGGAGGAAAAGTAATAAATATATTGCTACCCTTTAAATTGATGTTTTTCCTCAGTGCCTCTCCAACTAATTGAAACTAGGTATACTCTCCACAGATAATTCAACCTACTTTATAGATAGACTAGACAGAGTGGGGAACCTGTGGCCTCGAGGCCAAATGGGGCCCTCTAAGTCCTCAAGTGAGGCCCTTTGAAATGAGTTTGGACCACTTTTGACTTCCCTCCCTAAAAATTTTCACAAGCCCTTCTGCAGGCTTTCATTTCCACCTATTTGAATCCTTACCTTCCTTTTAAAGCTGTGCTCTGGGCCACTTCCTGGAAAACCTTCCCTGATCCTTACTCTTCTGTCTCAGTTTTCTTTGTACTACACTTACATACTATGTATTGAACTGCCCGAGTTCAATATGAGCTGTTTGAGGGACTCAGGGAATGTTTTGAGTATTACTGTCTTAAATAGTAGACACTTAATAAATGTTGGATTTAATTGAATCATTTGAAACCAATTTCTGTTCCCTTCTGCTTAAACAATGTATCTCCACTTCAGCCCCTCCCTCTCTCTCATCTCTTCCCCCTCCCACAAGTTACTTTCCCCCTCAGAGAACACTTTCACCTTTAACATAAACCCATCCAGTTGCATTTAGAACCTCTAATGACCTAGCATCCACACCCTCCTGCTTATGGCTCCTCCCTTTCTCCTTCCACACAGTGCCTCTCCTCACACTCCCCCGACCCCATTGCCATGAGCTGCCATCAAAAATGCTCATCCTTCCTGTCTTCAAATTTGTGTCTTGATCTTGCTCAGTTGAAGCTACCATCTATTTTTTCTCCATTTATTGTCAAATTCCTAGAATTGAGTACTCCACATGGCTGCCCAAACTTCCAATCCAGCCTTTCCCCCCTACTCCACTAGTTTCTGTCCTCACCATTTTGTGTTTGCTCCCCTTGAAACCGGGGATCTTGTGAAACCTGGTAAACTCTTCTTTTCATTGTCTTCATCCCCTGTTGAAACTCCTGCACTTGGCTTTCTTGACATTTTTTATCCTTTAATTTGGGTGCCTCCCAGGGTTTTGTTCTCCAGCCCAGTGTTCTTTTCTCTACCTTGGGATTAGTGCATGACTTTACTCACCTTCTTATGTAGATCAAAACCTGCATCAACATCTTTAACCCGGACCTCTCATTTTCATTCTAGTTTCTTATTTCCAGCTGTGTACAGACTATCTTCTTGATGTCACCTCAAATTCCGTGCATCAAAAATAACAATCCATTACAACACAGATCTATGTTAAATTAGAAACTTGTAGTCATCCGTGTATTTTAAGCATTTAAAAATATAATATTATTCTTAGAAGGAGTCTGTAGGCCTTTGTTTGGTGGCATAACATGGCAACTATTTTAAATTTTATATTGTTTTTCATAATATTTGAATGTCTGCCTTATACTGGCCACCTTGAATCCTGGAGTGAGGAGATTTGTGTGCAACTTAGGTTCTCTTGTCATTGATTTTTGTCTTATCACCAATCCTGGCATTTCTTTCCTGAAATATCTTTGCTTTTTCCTCTCCTTTTCACTGTTATTATCACCTCATAACCTGGATACGATAATGGCCACCTATGATGTCTCCTTGCACCCCACTCCCATCCCACATCTCACTGTCAGGCTAATTTCGATAAAGCCCCATTTCATATTATCTGCTCTATGATGGCTATTAGTCTAGAGTCTTTTGAGACTGTATAATCTGGTCCCATTTCCTTTTCCCTCTCTCTCTCTCTCTCTCTCTCTTTTTTTTTAAGGCAGTTGGGGTTAAGTGACTTGCCCAGAGTCACACAGCTAGTAAGTGTTATGTGTCTGAGGGAAGATTTGAACTAAGGTCCTCCTGACTTCAGGGCTGGTGCTCTATCCACTGAGACACTTAGCTGCCCCTCCTTTTCTCTCTCTTAACCACCTAATCATACTCCTTAATATCCTTCACCTGTAGTAGATGAAAAGAACATTGAGGTCTTTCAGTTTTCTTCCTTCACCCCTTAAAACTGCATCCTTACCTACTCTTTCATTCCTAACCTCTGCTTTACCAAAGAGGCTATGTTTTTGTCTGTTCTCCATCCCCTAGTCCTACAAACATTTACCTATCCACTGTCTTTGGCTTTCCTAGAATTGAGTGGGGAAAAGGGAAAGGAAGACTCTTTGGTCAGAATGCCCCTGGGAAATCCCAGTTTCTCCCAAGATGGAACTGAGTCTTCCGGGATAGTTACTACCATATCTATTTTTCTGGCAATCCATTTGTACAACATGGAGCCTTTGAAAAGGCCACTGGTTTTGGTATTAATTTGGGTTTAAATCTCAGTTCTATTGTTTGTCACTTACTATCCTGTTATTGAGTCATTGAGGCAGGTTGGACTAGCTGGTCTCTGAAACCCTTCTGGGTTTAGATTTGTGATCTTCAGAGAGCTGAGATGGCTTCCATTTTTAAGGAGAGGGACTGGATCTGTGATTTCATTGGTTCCCAAGCAAACAACTCCCTCTACCAATGTAAGTTAGCACCTTCTCTGTAATGTATAATCTTAGAGAGTTGCCAGAGAGGTTCGTGAGGCCCTGGCAAGGTTAAATGATTTACCCAGGTTTATAAAGCCAGTAAGTGTCAGAGGTGGTATTTGAACCCAACTTTTCCTGGTTCTAAGGCTTACTAGCAATGCTGCTGCCATGATTGTTAAGATAAGCCAAATCAGTCCTGGTGTTTGGTGGGTAGGCCGGGCATGGCAGTAATGACTAAGGTAGGAGAGATCAAGATGGCTTAGGCACAGCCTCAAGTCAGTTACTTGTTATTTCCCTTTGTACTTTGAAACTATTGCATAGGACTGAGTAAGTATATGAAGAATTATAGTGCAGGAAGTTAATTACCTCCAGAAATCCTCTAGTACATCCCTGTGCCTGCAGGCACGACCACACCCAAATCTTTGTTTTTGCCTCAGGCTTTTAAAACTTTAAATAATAAAGACTTGTGGTCCAGAAACCTATGGTTCAGGCATACAGGAATAACTAAGAACCTAGGTCAGGGTCACCTAAATTACTTTTCTTTAATCCTGTTGAATGCTGGCTAAATTTATTTATAAAATAATCTCTTTGTATCAAGATGTTTGTCTTTAAAGGCTTATAAGTTGTATGTAGTCTTTTGTGGCTGTGTGACGGTTTATGTAAGTTTTTTTCCCCACATCACATTTTCTGATACATTTTCTAAGCAGAATTTAATTATGAAAGTATCCAGAGAATATATACAGATAAATGCTTTTACATATTCAGTGTTAATACCAAGTAACTCTTTTGTCCATCTCCTTCAGACTATTCCATCTGTTAGTCTTTCTTCAACTTAAAAATCTCTCCCATCCCATCAGAAATTCCTTATCGGTATCAAGAGAATAATAATGTTCTTTTCTAAGGAAAATACTTTATTTCCCTTAAAGTGCTATGTAACAGTGAAGAGTAGTGAGTTGGCTGTTGTACTCTATGCTAGATGCCTCTATTTTCTCATCTTTCATTCAACTGTCAGTTGATATCTGGTAGGCAGTTTTTAGGTATATAAGGACACTGGTTATGGTGTAGATAATTTTTTCAGATTTTTAGGAAACAATTTATCTCTTTTATATTGTCTGAATTGTAATCATGGAGTAGATGGGGGGTTGAAACCAGTGTTGCAGCACTATGTATGCCAGGCTTCGTGTGGGTAGGGAAAGGGAGAAGGGAAGAGGAGGAAGAACTCAACTTTCTGGATTTGAAATGGTACCCTCTGAGATACCTTGGGAAAGTTTCTTTAGGCATATTTACTGAAACATCCTTGTGTGAGTGCTTTGGATACAGCTGTTTCAAAAGTCTGTTGGAACCTTTAGAACAACCTGTTCTAACTCTGTGGCTAGAAGGAAATTGAGGATGCTAAAGGCTGCTGTTTGGCATGTAGGATTAGACCGGTTAGCTAGCTCCTGTTCTTTTTCTGGCCTCCTGGGCAAGTGAGTGACTTGTAAACATAAGAGGCCTCTTCTTTTCAAAACAAATGTATTATTTATTTATTTATTGCATTCTTTTGTTTTTAAATTTGAGTTCCAAATTTTCTCTCTCCCATCCCTCCTTCCCCACCAATTGAGAAGGCAGGCAAAATGATATCAATGCATGTGAAATCATGCAAAACAAATTTCCATATTAGCCACATCATACACAAAAATGAAAAAGCAAGAAAGCTAAATTTCATTTTTCACTCAGTACATCAATTCTCTCTGGAGGGGGATAGCATTTTTTTTATGCTGAGTCCTTTGGAATTATCTTACATCATTATATTTGAGTAACCTAGTCTTTCACAGTTGTTTTAATTTGCTTTCCTAATCAGTAGTGATTTAGAACATTTTTATGCAAGTATAGATAGCTTTGATTTCTTCTGAAAACTGCCTATTCATATCCTTTGTCCATTTGTCAGTTGGGGAATGGCTCCTCTTTTTATAAATTTGACTGAGTTCCCTCTATATTTGAAAAATGGAGCCTTTATCAGAGAAACCTGATGTAAAATTTTTTGTACCTTTTTTTAAATTTATTTTTTGTTTAGCAAAATCTTGTTTCCCTGAAACTTTGTTTGTCTTTCTGTTTCAAGTTTCTAGGTCCTTTAATGTGGAACCTGCTAAATCTTGTGAAATCCTGTGATTTGAATATTTGAATTGTTTCTTTCTGGCTGCTTGCAATATTTTCTCTGGAATTTGGCTATAATATTCCTTGGAGCTTTCATTTTGGGATCTTTCAGGAGGTGATTGGTGGATTCTTTCATTTTCTGTTTTACCCTCTGGATCTAAGATACTGGTGCAGTTTTCATTGGTAATTTCTTATGTGTAGGTTCTTTTTGTGGTCATGGCTTTCTGTTGGTCCTATTCTGCTTTTTAAGGAGTTTTTCAGTGAATTTTTGTGCTTTAGGCCAGTTCTGTTTTTCAAGGTTTCTTTGTTTGTTTTTTGTTTTGTTGTATTTTGTTTTTGTGCCTGTTTTACCAAACTGTTAGTTCTCTTTTCCTAATTTTCTTGCACCATACATCTCTTTCCCCAGTTTTTCCTACTCTTATCTCTTTAACTCTTCTAAGATTTTTTTCCCCAAGATTTCTTTTGGGCTTGGGTTCAGTTAGCATTTTTCCTTGAGGTTTTGCTTGTAGATGTTTTAATGTCATTGTCTTCTAAGTTTCTGTCTTGGTCTTCTTTGCCACTGCTCTTCTAGTCTATACCCAGGAAAGGTCCCTGCTCCCCCGTGACAGCAATCTGCTACCACTCCTTTTGGTTCTGGAACTGTGACCAGTACCCCTACTCTCCTGCAGCCACAAGTACTAGTGTTCTTCTCAGCTTTATGATGGTGACCATGTCCCCTGCTCCCTTATAAATCTACCGCAACCATACCTCTCTGTCCTGGAATTACATTATTGTTGCCAATTAATACCAGCTGTACCCTGTGCTAGCAAAGGGTCCACTGTAATTTCTTTCTGACCAGTTGTCCAACCCCCCTTACCATCTCTGGGCTGAGAGCTCCCAAAGCTGCTGCTGTTGTCTCCACCACCAGGTACAAGTGCTCTGGATAGGCCTCTTACCCTGGTGTCACAGACCTCTTACTGACCTCCTCCTTGTCTGAGGCTGGAAAAATGTCTCATTCTGACCTTTTATTGGTTCTGCTACTCCAAAATTTGATTTGAAGTATTAGGTTGTTTGGAGGGAAATGTTGGGAAAGCTCAGCTGAGTTGCTGTCTTTCATCTGCCATCTTAACAGGTTTCTTTTGGAGTAGGGAGAAAAAAGCCTTCCCTTCACACATGGCCTTGTCAGGTGCTCTTTTAGTTTCTTGCATAGCTTCTCTGAAATTTCCTCAATACTGGAACTAAGGTGGAACATCATAAGCATGGGTATAAAGCTGTTATGAATTTCTTGGCCCACAAACTAATTTTCATAGCTAATGTTGTACCATTTTCTAATCTGTCTTCATCTGTATGCCTGCTCTTTCCTTCCCTCTGCCGTAGACATCTTAGAACTGGGAACAACCATAGAGGTCTTATGGTCCAATCTCCTTATTTTACAGATGAGGTTAAGGAGTGAGCCTGAGCTTTATTACTCTTTCCTTCTTCATTTTAATGTTCCTTGTTCCAAGGAAATGAACTGTAGTGTTGTTTTAAAGTCAAATTGCTTAAAAAAAAAATCTCATTCCCCAGATACCTGCCCATGTAATGCTGTAGGAAGTACTCAGGTTTTCAGTTTAATCTCCTCCAAAGGAAGAAATAATAGTAATAATAAAATCTACTTAGATTTATATAGTACTTTTAAGTTGTGCAAAGAGCTTTCCTCACAACACCCTCTGTGCCAGTAGCATTATCACCATTTTACAGATAAGGAAACTGAACTGTTCTGAGGTGGATTTCAGCCGAGGTCACCTGACTCCTGGGTCCAGCATTCTATCTGCTACACCATGTGACCTCTTGAGAGAAAGTCAGTCAGATACCTCGTGTGCTGATATGTGGTGAATTTAATGTTAGTTCTGTTTATTGTACAGCTAACTGATGCTGCACGACCTTCTCATTGGGCTTTTTAAATGCATCAGTAAGGCATCCATTACTGTTTACTGCCCTGGAAACACCTTTCACAGGAAAGCCCTTCAAGCCCTCAGCATTTGGCTTGGTTGAGGGAGGTGGATAGTCAGACCCACCTTAAAGACATATGCAGATAAAAGTAAAGCATCACCACCTATTTTGGTGTAGAAGAGCACGCATACTTTTTTTTTATTCCATTGGTTTTCAAACATTAGCTTAATAATAATCATTATAAACTTAAGTTTATCCTGATAACTTGTATGATGATAATATTTGTATGGAAAACAAAATGTAGGTGAACCTGGAAAATGGCACCTTTCTTAAAGCATCAAAAGCCCCACCTGAATTGAAGCAGGGCATAGTACATCGGACTTTGGAGATCTTTAAAGTACACGTTGAAATGAATGCTGGGTAGGTATTGCTTGGGCTTTGGTCCAAGGCTCGCAGGCAAGTAATATTTAAACAAGTTGAATAGCCCCTGTAGGCAAGCAGCAGGAAATCTAGACCTCAGTCAGCTTCAGGGTGTTGCATGGTCAGCTAAAGATAAAAGGGTAGACTGTTGCAGCTGGGGTCTCCGTGTAACACTGGGTGGCAAACTGTTAAGAAAAGATAAAAGGAATGTAGATGGTCTCCCAGAACAACAATGTGTCCTTTTTTCTCTGTAGCTTCAAGTGATAGGAAAGAATTGGACACCATCATTCTATGGTGCTTAATTCTAGGAGGTTTAAGTACATTGAAAGACTTAAGATACATTAGTGCTTGGGGAGGATGAATTGTGTTTTTGTTTTGTTTTAAACACAGCTAGTCTATGATATAGAGTTTGTATATTGATAATTGATGGTACGGGTCATATGCTTGACTTGAATTTTATTTTATTAGGTATTGCTTGCCATCAGGTGGGGCTTGGAAATCTTTGCTCATTCTGCAGAGGTTTTCACTGTCATAGTATTTGACCTGTAGCTGAGAGTGGGGCTGAACGAGAATAAAATTTAATTGGGAAATATTTAACAACATAAGTGCAAATGCAATACAATATAGGTAATGTTAATTTGTGGTTTTTAAGTCAGTATATGGCCAGTAGGGATAATTTTATATTTGAGTTTGACATTTTTGAACAGTCTGAGGCAGTCATTGCCACTGCATAAATGGTTTATTGGCTTCTTGCGCAGCCTTTTGTGTGTGCTGCTGTGAGGATAGGTGCCACTTCCTTGATGTCTCAAGGCTGTGGTGAGTCATAGGTTTATTTCTGATGGCAGATTGATTTGTCCTTCAGGTATAAGATAGTTTAGGGGAAGGTTCCTGAAAGATTGGTATTTTTCCTTCCTTTTTCTTTGTGATTGGAAAGTAGGAGATGGAGCAGGTTCCTACAGAACCTTGTTGAGAAGAAGGGAAGATCATATTTAGAGGTTTTTCCAATTTTAGCTCAAGCCCATATTGGCCCTGGAGTTAGGAAGGTCTGAGTTCAAATTCAGTCTCACTAGCTTTGTGACTCTGGGCAAGTCCCTTAACCTCTGTTTGCTTCAGGTTCCTCATCTGTAAAGTGGGGATAATACATGCCTGCCTCCCAGGGTGGTTGTGAGAGTCAAATGAGATAATTGTAAAGTGCTTAACATGGGGCCTGGCACATAGTAAATCCTATATACGTGTTAGCTGTGTCAACACCACTTATGTGTTTGAGCCAGGATCATGAGTGCTGATCAGCATAAATGAACAAATGCTCTTTTTAGCATATTCCTCAGACACTGGTTTTATCATTTACTGTGAAGGAGGGAAATATAGGCCTTTTCTATTAGAGAGAAAATGAAACAATTAGACACCCCAGGGAATGAAGTATTAAGGCATAAAGCAGAGCCAAGAGAGAGTGTGTGCCTCTGATTTACTTTAGTAGTGTGATAATCCTCACAATGACTCCGTCCTTTAGAGATGTATCTCTGGTATTAAAACTTATTATATGAGAAGGGTAAAAATTGGCAGTGAACCTTTTTTTTTACCCCCTCTTCAGTTGCCAGGATTAAGGTGGTGGGTCTTGGACAACTTGCTACCCACTCTGATGGACTATTTCCAGCTTTTGAATTACCAATTTTACTCTGAGAAAATCATGGAATATTTGCTCCTGTTTTATATTAGATTCTTTTAATGTACTTGTTTTCACCTGCTTATTTTAGCAATTTCTGTCTTTCTCTTCCCTCTCAAAGATGTACCATAGATGGGACTAAAGCAGAATAAATTTATATCAGTATATAAAGGTTGGCCCATTGACCCTTAGTGTTTTAATTATAATATAACTTTGGACTCTCTGGAGCTTAGTAGTAGGCTGCTGGTGCCTCTGTAGATAGAGTGCCTAGGCCTGGAGTCAGGAAGATCTGAGTTAAAATCCAATCTCAGACACTAGCTCTTACCTTAAGTAAGTCACTTTAACCTCTTTCTGTCTCAGTTAATAATAGTATCTCCCCCCAAGGCTTGTTGTGAGGACCAAATGAGATAATATTTGTAGAATTTCCTGGCACATAATAGGCTTGTGTTTCCTTTCCTTTTTCTCATTGTTGAGTCATTGCAGTCCTGTCTAACTCTTTATGACTCCATTTGGTTTGGTATGGTTTTGTTTTTGTCAAAAATACTAGAGTAGTTTGCCATTTCCTTCTCTAGCTCATTTTACAAATGAGCAAACTGAGGTAGAGAGGGTGAAGTGACTTGCCCAGGGTCATCCAACTAGGAAGTGTCAGAGGCTGGATTTGAATTCAGGTCTTTCTGACTCCAGGCCCAGTACTCTGTATACTGCAACACCCAGCTGCCCTAGATGTCTTTTTTTCCCTATTGTTTTAAATCCAGTGAACCTGTAACTGAAAGTTACAAAACACTTCATCATTTGAGAAGGGAAGGCATCATTGACTAACACCCCACCATCTCATTGTATTCTGTATGTGCACACCCTGATGCGAAGAATCTTGAAAGCACATTTTTAATTCTTTATGCTTTGGTTTGTTCTGGCTAAAACCCTGCATTTCACTAGAATGTGATGCCTAGAACACAGCCACCTCTGGAAATTCCTTGGTTCTCACTCATCTTGAGCCTAGTTTTAGCAAATATAGGGAAGAAATGTAGAAACTTTGTGTTCCCAGCTGTAACTCAAGTATCAGTATAGTTGAGGGGGTAGTACATACAGCTCTTTGTGGAGGAGCTGCTGAGAATCACCTAAATCTGTCTGCTCCCTGTTCATTGGAAGGCAGTCAATATGACTGAACAAATATAGTTATGTACCCTTTCTTATAGCAGCCAGCAAAATACTCCCTGGCCATTTAGTTTACGATTTTGGAAAGCCTTGCTTCAGAAGGTTACTTAGGTTCTACAGGAGTCGGGTTCTACAGTTGGAATGGACAGGATGTACATACAAGTGTGGGAAATCATAGTTGACTTTTATGTAATTTTAAGGCTTTCAAAGTAATTTACGTTCAGTATGTTGCTCCCTCCTCACAAGGCCGGGTTAATTATGCCTATTTTATAGATGTGACAGTATGGGAAAGAGCATTAGTTGTGGAGTCAAAAGACCTGGGTTCTGGTTCTGCATTCGATGATTCTGCCTACTGAGTCTCAGTTTTTTGATTAGCAAAATGAGGTCTAAGGTCCAATTCCAGAGCTAGATCTCTGATTCTTCAAAGTTCAGAGAAATTAAGGCACCACAACTAGTTAGATAAAGGGGTAAGATTTGACCCCAGGTTTCTTCTGACTCTGTGTTCAGCAAAATGACACAAAAGGAAAATTGTCCGCTTTATTTAGCAACTGATGTGCAATAATTTACCTTTCTGTGATTAAGCAAATTTTAAGTTTAATTTGGACTAGCTAAGTGTAATATATTCTGCAACTAATGGAACTTTATTTCCTGCAAGTGATAACAGCATTGTAAGGGTGCCAACAAGCTGTAGTGTTTTACTCTTGCCTCGGAGTGAGACAACTGCTTTTGGACCTGAATTCAGGTTTTTAATCAGCTGTGTGTGTGTGACCTTGGGTAAGCCACATAACTGATCTGGGCCTCTGTTTTCTCATCTAAAAAATGGAAATGAATATAATATCATCCCATGCCAGGTTCCAGTGAAGAAAATGTTTTATTAGTCTCAAGAGTGTTAAACATTTAGTGTGTGTTTTTCACCAACCAGATTTTGTAAATTGATATGGATATCAGTGAAATTAGGGTTAGAACTTTCTTTTGTGAGAGATTGCCATTTTCTCGAAAAGGTGTTTGATAAAGATGGTTATGTAGATTTGCTTTCTCTTGAACTCTGGGTTAAAGGCGATGAAAGCAAACTTTTGGTTACTTGCTGGAGAAGAGGATGTTATGGAGATGGAGGAAAGAGGTCGCAAGGCTAGATAGCTGTTGGAGCCAGACTCGTTCATCAAATATGAAATGTAATTTCCAAATATCCTAACTCCTTTATGTTGTCCTTCCCATTGTAACTGGGGTCCAGGGCTTCAGCCCTTCAGTAAACCTCCAGGCAGGAGGGGCCTGGAGCAGCAGGGAGGGTCTTCATCCTCCATAGGTCATCTCCCCCCACCTTTTTTTTTTTTTAAAGGAGTGTCAACTTTTACCACATTTGCTCCCTGTACCCCAGTCTCCTTTGATTGGAATGATAGGGGAAAATTCAGGTGTTCCCATAAGCACTGGATGATGATGATGACAGCAGAGTGCAATGGCCAGGTAACTGGAAAGTCTTTAAGAAAAGAGAAGTTACTGAGGGAGAAAGGTCCTCCTTGATAGCTGAAAAGCAGTGGGGGCTATGTCTTCCTGTGGTGCATTTTAAACAAATGGCTGCCATGTGGCAGCTGTCTCCTGCCTTCCTGAATCTGGCAATAGTTAAATCCTGTCTATAAGACGTGCTCCCTGGAGAAGAGCATTGAGAATGGGAGTAAACCTTTTCTTTTCTTTAAATTAAAACTTTTTTTCTTAACAATTAGTGTTCTTTGTCATTTCCTTTATTCCAAGAAAGAGAGGCATGAAGGAAGAAGGAATGGGAGGATTGAACTTTTTTTAATGTCAAATTATTATTAATATTTTAAAAATAAGGTGTAAGGTTCTTTCTAGCTCTAAATCTAGATCCTATAACTGGAGGATAAGTTTAGGCAGGAATCCACTGCTGTGTTTTATACAGCACTCAGTAAATGTACCCCACTGGCCAAATAGTATGACAATTAAAATAAGTGTAACAAAAGAATTTTTCTTTAAATAATTTTTTAAAAATTTTCTTTAGGAATCTCCTTATTGCATGGGGGAAAAGATCATACCAATATGTGATAAAAAATCTCATTGCACTAGGATATTTTATCTTAATGTTTACGGTTCCTAAGTTTGTAGAATTCTGAAATCTCATCATTATTATACAGTTCTATATCTAGTGATGCTCTCCATTTGAGGGCACATCCAAATATAAACAGTAGTTGGTAAGAGCCACATTTATTTATTTCTCACTCTGTGTTTCTGTTTTCTCTATAAAGCTGACATGTGTTTTATATAGGTCATAGTCTATTCTTGGACTGTGTTTAAGTTGAAAAAGAATTTTGCTAGCAAAAAGACAATCTTAAGGGAAAATTTTTTTCTTCCCTTTGTTTATTTACCGCTCACTAAGATACCTTATATCAACAGAGGATGCAAAGAGAGAAGTTGAACACCTTTTTGGGAAAGGGTGAAGGATCTATGTGTACAGAAATTTGGAGAATTGTTCTATAGCACCCTCTAAGGAGCTGTTGTGTGATTCACAGCAAAGTGTGCTAATACCGTTTGCTTAGAGTTGCTCACAGTCTTGAGAGGACTGTTGGGTAGTGAAGGTCATGACCAGGGCAGCCCCTGGAGATCTATACAAAAGACCAGCCAGAGTGGTTTTGCTTCCTGTGCACATAACTTTATAGGCAGGCAGGCCCTACCCACCCTAAATTTCATATCTGACTTGTCCGTGTTCCTGAGGAAGTAGCAAATGAGCCCTAGATATGTTTGAATATTTTCTTTGCTTTTTAAGAACCGAAGTGTACATTGTACACATTACGAATTGATAACTTGTTCACAGGATTTGGGTCTGGCAAGGGATGACCTTAGTGATCATCCATTCTGTCTTTTACAATGAGAAAACTGTTTGAAGTCTTATACCCTGAGGAAAACCTTTCAGCAATACCCCTGATTTTAAATCATTTTAATTTCATGAACTCGTTTTTTGGAGGTGGTGGGCTAGGAGTTAAGGTTACTAACTTGCAGTTAACTGGAGTGTATTGGGCTAATTACTCTACCTATTAGGTTCATTTTTCTAGCTTTTGGGCTTCCATGCATCATTGGTTTTGATGTTTCCCTCTGCCCCGCTTTTCTTATCCTGCCTGAATCCATGTGGATTCTCTGCTCAAATTCATTTATAAGTCCAGTTTTTTCTTAGTTTCTTAGTTTTCCTTTAGTTTTTTCTGCTCACAGCACATGGCTCAGCTTCTGTTCAGAGTTTCCAGGTAACTAGGAATCAGCAGGAAAGAGACTTTGGGGTACCTTTTGGCTTTCTTTGCTTAGTAGTTTTTTTAGAGAAAGGTAACTGAAATCCAATGCCTATCTCATTGATTACTTTTCTATCAAACTTCAATATTCCAAATCTTTTTTGCCATAAATTTTTGGTGCGATCTGGATAATTTTCTTTTATTCAGGTCTAAGGATTATGTTTGTTCAGTTGTTTCAGTCATGTGCTCTAAATCATTACTGATTTTGTTGTTGCTGTTCACTTGTGACCGACTCTTTATGGCCCCATTTGGGGTTTTGGTAAAGATACTGGAGTGTAGTTTTCCACTTCCTTCTCCAGCTCAATTTACAGATGAGGAAACTGAGGCAAACAAGATTAGGTGACTCTCCCAGGAGAGTGTCTCAGGCCAGTTTTGAACTCAGGAAGATTCTTGTTTCCAGGCCCACCACTCTATTCACTATACCACCTAGTTGCCCAAGGATTATGGGAGACAGTAAAGAAACATAAGTCACTAAGGACTGGACACTGAATACCTAGGACAAAAATGTATCTGTGGGTCCCAAATCATAGAGGGGAACTGGCTTCTTGCATTAAGGATATAGTAGAATCTAGAAGAGAACCAAGTGGTGACTATTGCATATACTAGTAGTGGAGGCCATCCATACCTGTGTACACATAGAAATCTGTGCTTCCCTCCTTGCTTTCAAAATGGACATTTTCTTCCCCTTTGTAAAGGCTCTGAGAATAGATGCATCTTCCATCATTTTCCGAGTACTCTCTTCTCTCCTACTGGGCCCAGAGCCAGAATTGGCTAAAGAGCCAACTCATCGTGCCTGGGATTGTGAAGTACTCGCTCATTTGGTGAAAGGCCCTGCATGTCATTCGGAAGATCTGGTTTACTATGGAGTCCATGCCAGCCTGAAAAGCGGGGGGGGGGGGGGGGGGGGTTGGGGGGGTGTGGCTTTCATGGATTGCTTCTCAGTCCAAGGAATAGACTGGTCTTGAAGCCAAGAAACACATCAACTTCCTGGAACTTAAGCCATCATCACAGCTGTCTTAGCCTTCAGAGCACACGCAAGGCAGTACTTATTAGGACAGTGTGGCTGTTGTGCCCTCTGTTAACAAGCTGAGGGAGAGCATAGGCTTTGCCATATTGGATTAGATAAAGGACCCATCTTTTCTGACTTTTTTGCTCACAGACTAGCAGCCAGTTCCCACTTAAGCTCTGTACGAGGCAAAGATTTGAATGTTTCCTTGCTTTGCCTTGTAAACTGTCTATGGTCATCAGTCTTCTCTTAGCAGAAAATGTTTTTACCCCATTTCTTAAGCTCACAATACTGTGTTGAGACCATTTTAAAATCTGAATTCCTCTTGCCTGAATTAGTCTCTTAGTTAATTAGTCTACCCAGGCTGTTCATCCACTTGGTTCAGTGGTACGTTCCCAGCCCTTAAACCTACTCAAAAATGTCTCAGGGCCTCGACGTATGGGTCTACACAAAACTACTCTAAACTTTGGGCCTGTTGAAAGCATTTAGTCCTTGGCGATTCCTCAGAAGTAGGTTTGTTCCTGGCTCCTTTTGTTTGGGGCATCTCATTTTTGCATTGCTCTTTATCTGTTATCTTTCAGGGTTATCTGGTCTGTCTTGGATGGACCACTCTTCTTAATCTTCTCTTTCTGGCCTTACATATGATTGTTCTCTTATCTTTTCTAGGTGGGGACATCCTTGGTAGGAGGGGAGGGACCATCCCAGTTGTCTTTATCTTAGCTTTAACTAACTTACATCAAGGACTCTGCTCTTCCAGTTATCCTTTTTGGACTCTCTATGGGAGAGGAGCCTTAGAAGAAGTTTATATTTATTCCTTTATCCCTTCCCAAATTTATCCTTCATTTGAGTAAAGGGGGAGATAGTCTGGAATTTCTTCTTGGGGTTGCCTGTTTTGTAACCTTCAGCACTTTAGTTTGAAGTCTTTAAATCAATAGACTTAAAGGAAACAATGAAGTTTACCCAGCTCTCAGTTTTTAGGGAATGCTGGGACTGAAACTAAGGTCAAACTTTTCATAGGCAGGATGAAATGGCAGTATCATCTTGGAAATAAATCTTTGGCCTCGAAGGGATGCCTACTTTAAACTACCTTAATTATCTGATGTTAGTTATTAAAATGTGAAAAAAGGCTCCCCTCAATTCTCTTTTTAAAATATTCCATTTGATAGACATTTTATGTCAGACTGATTAAATTAATCAGAGGAGGGTAGTTTCTTTCTCTTTTGTGATTTACATCTTTTAATCTCATTTTGCTGAGATAAAGTTTATTTTGAGTTTTACTGATTTGTTCCTCATAGTAATGCTAACATTGTTCTGCTAATATTAACTCCCGCCCTACACCCCACAACTTCAAACAAGAAACATCCCTTTCCCATTCCAGTTTAAAAAAAAAAGTATTTTGGATCCATGGCTTGACTATGTCCTGCCATTAGAAGTTACAACCTTTCTATACACTGTCATCCTATGCATTTCTTTTAGTCTTTATAAATTCTTTCTCTGGCAGAGAAAATAGGGTTTTGAGATTACAAGGGGAAAAGTTGAACAACTTCATGATATTCTACCTTCCCATTCTGGCTGTTACAGGGGTTTTAAGGAATGAAAGTATGATAGGCTCTTCTGAAGTCTTAATCTCCCTTTCCTTTCCCCAAATCCATCTTCCAGTCTTTACAAAGTGAAATAGAAACCTAGACTGTCTTTGAGTGCCTTCTACTTTTACTTTGTTTGACTTTAGGCATTGTTCCTTGGTTTGGATGGGTGGGGTTGATGATCTGAAAGGGACATTTTGTTATCTAGTTTTGAGATTAAGATGGAGCCTTTTGTAAATTGTCTTGATGGCATCTTGAACATTGGCATGTGCCCTGTAAAGGAGCTTGTGAAGTTGAGGTCCTCCATCCATCTTCCTGAGAATAAGGTGTGGATGTGTGTAAGTGAGTGGTTCTTTTGCCTATTTTTTATATCCTGGGCAACCTGCAAAAGGAAGGTTAGAGATAATAGAGAAAGTCTGAATGTAGGAGCCTGGAGAGAACTGGAGAGTATACAGAATTAATGGTGTTAGTATCATTGACAAGGTCTAAATCCTGTCATTCCTATCTTGTACTTTCCTTATCTGGACTTGATCACCAAACTCATTTCTGGCTCTAAAATTTTATTTTTAGTAAGCAAGCAGTAAATGTCAATGTATAGAATTCAGGATGGTAAATAGGCAATGGGCTTGCGGCTTTGTAGATTTCCTTGAGGCTTCTGAAAGAAGACAACAAACATGTTAGTTGTTATTCATTGAATCATATGAGAATTCCACTGGTTTCTGAGCTGAGGGAGGTCCATCCAGTTGAGTCCCTTTCCCTTTCATTGAGAGGGGAGATGAAGAAATGATGCACTTGCTTTTTCTCAAATTCAAATTAGCCCTCAGCAGAGAAAAAGAGGGAAGAAAAATGTGTTTGGATGCTATAGACTGATTCTTCAAAGTCTAGTTAAAGTCTTCTAATTTTTAAGGATGTTAAAGCAACCATTTGTTCCAGATAGTGTTTGTGGTAGTATAGAGATTTTTTAAAAAATACTTTTTTAGTGGTATTTAAATTCTTTAATAGCAAATAGTTTCCGCGTATTATGCTTTATTACTGTTCCTGGACTGGAAAGTATTTAATTTCATCTTAATCTTTTTGTATGTTCTGCTATCATTAACTCCTTTCCCTCACCATATCTTTTCTTTATAAGAAAAAAATATAATAATCCCTTAAATAATTCTTCTATGATTTCCTTCTTTTTTTTCCCTTTCTTAAACATTTTAGGCTGACTTTTGTCTTTTCTTTATTTGACCCCATTCATAGCTCCCCCTCTGTCTTGGAGGTAACCTCCTTTTGCTGACCTTCCTGCCATGCCCTCCATACCAATTTTTTACCCACATGAGATGCCATTTACTCGTGTCTTAGTTGTTGAATCTCGTCCAAGTTTTTGTGACCCCTTTTGGGGTTTTCTTGGTATTGAAGTGACTTGTCTAGGATTACCCAGCTAGTAAGTGTCTGAAGTTCAGGAAGACTTATTTTCCAGACTCGGCCTAGCACTCCCTATGCACTGTGCCACCTATCTGTGTCTCACTCATGTCTTAGTCTAAGGTGTAATGGTTCTCTTCCTTGCTCATGCTTGGAGCTAATTTTTAGCACGTAGCCCAAAAGACTAGAATTGTATGCTTAGTTGAAGAACTTTAAAGGCAACCCTCATATTTCGAGGAGGGAGTCCTAGGAAAGGAATGTCTCCTGAGAAGATTCTCTCTGAATCTGGCTTGTGGTAGTGAAAACCTTGCTGAGAAAGTCCAGTGGTCTGTCTGAGTAATAATATTTTTTATTCTTTTCTTATAGGTTGCCCTTTATCTGTGCTCCATCCTTTGTGGCATTGAGGTGTGACACTGTCCATCAGCTCCTGTCCTCCTGGGTCCAGCTAGCGTTAGCTTTTCTTTGAGGTTGGCTGGTTCAATTGACAGCAAGAAGATAAAAGGTTGGTGAATGTTAGGAACCTGTAACTATTCCTAAACCTCTTCACTTCTGCAGGTTGGGAGGCTCAGAGACAATTCCCACCCCACTCCCCCTACCCCCTACACACAAGGGGCAGCACTCGGAATACTACATCCAAATTGAGGCCATTATAACATGTAGCAAATATGAGCTAAAAGGGTTTTATGATTTATAGCTGATAGGGAACTGATGGGTCCTACACCTTTTGTCAGTGTGAGTGAAGACTACCTTTTCAGAATCATTTTTTATAGCACGTAACTCAAAATACATGGGATTATAGTGGGAACAAATTTTATCAAAATATTTTCTAAATAATACATGGACTCCAGGTTAAGAATCCCACTTGTAGGGGCAGCTAGGTGGCGCAGTGGATAGAGCTCTGGCCTTGGAGTCAGGAGGACCTGAGTTCAGATGTGGCCTCAGACATTTGACACTTACTAGCTGTGTGACCCTGGGCAAGTCACTTAACCCTGATTGCCTTACCTAAAAGGAGAAAAAAAAAATCCCATTCTAAATGGGATCCCCTTCATACAGAAGCCCAGGAACTAAAGGGACTTGCCCAAGGCATTACAGTTATTTATTGGCACTAAGTCCAGTGTTCTTTCCATCCATAGCAGCAGCATCATGTGTTTAATTTTGACAAAGATGATCATTTATTTTCAAATCTGGTTGGGGAATTTGATCTGAATGTCATATAATTATAGATATCCTTTTATTTCATGGGGGTTATGGGGAGGTTTATGTTGCAAATGTGGCTGGTTGAGGAATGAAGTTAATAGGAATAGAATGACATAGATTGACACTTACTAGGAATGTGAATACTTTTCATATCCAGTAAAAAAAAAAATACCCCCAGTGTTGGTTTCCATAGGCTGGTGGGGTTTGTTTGTTTTTGTTTTTGTTTTCTGCTCCATTAGCAGAGAATAAAAATGAGTCGATCAACATGATTTGAAACTTTATTCTAGTCCAATTAGTGCATGGTTGGTGCTTAAACATTAAAGTGGTTTTTTTTTCTTTTCCCTTAGAACAGTGAACTGCTTTATAATGTACATTAGGTTCTTTTTTCCCCTTCTTGCTTTTGCTCTGTATTGTGTACTTCTTCCTATCTGTCCCAGAGGGAGAGCTCATGTACAAGACAGTAGAACAAGCAGGAATAAAGACTTGTCATTAGCTCCAAGGCCTTAGTGCTTTGCAGCAGCTTCTCCGTGATGAGTCAAAACACTACAGAGAAGGCAGCCCGTTTTCCTCTTTCTGAACAGCATAGCTGAGGTCCTCATTTTGTTTTATTACTCATATGTTTTCAAGTCCAAGAGATCAGAGGATGCTCTAACTAGAAATGACCCTTTCTTTACATCTTAAAGTGACGTAGATGGTCTTGCCTTTAGCAAACCAGAGAATTACATTTTGTACATTATCCCAAAGGAGGAAATCGATTTAGCAAATGTCTTCCTGTTCAGACTGAATGGGAAATAACAAATTTTTGCGGATTTTTTTTTCTTTATTCTTTTTTGGTTAAACCTCTGCAGTTTTTTTGTAGCATTTTTGTTAGCAAGTTGCCTGTGTTACCCTTTCTCTAGTTTTTTTATGTGAGATACTTAGCTAGATGCAAGTTTAACTTTCATTTTTGTTAATTTGAAAGTGTTCTTATACATGAACACTCGTTTTAATATTATTTACTTTTAAAGTGACCTTTTGCCTCACCACCATCGTTCATCCCTGGCTTCACGATAGAATTTGAATTTTTTTTTTTTGTTAACCCCTACGGGTTTAGATATCTACTGTAATATATTCACACATTTCAGTAAGCCCTCTATCAGGATTATTTTTCAACTCTTTCCAATTTTTATATGTAAAATGGGAACATAGTGACTTAGCTTTTCTTCACTGTGACTATTTCTTCCTTTGCTTCTTTTCCAGTATTAGTGGTACCGTGAGTGAGGAAGAAACTGAGATAAACAAAGACATTAGCCTGTCACTTTTAGTGGAAGGTAACCATTAAAGTAGAGAATCTTGTTGTACATCAACTGGAGAAGATGAAGGTAATTGTCTTGATATTAAGAGTGTTTGACTAAAATAGGTTACTTGGACCTCATTTACTGTGTCCCTCTTTCATGGAATGACTCTTTCAAATAGAAGACTCTGAATTAGCTTCCAAACTCTTTTTCTGTTTTCTCACCCACATGTGTTGTTCAGGTGCATTTTCAAGATTTGATCAATGAAGGTAGTTAACTCTCCCTTCATGCTTCTTCCTCTACTAGTGAACATTTAGTTTCAGTGGGGCTTTGCTTACATCTAGCCCAAATTCTGAATTTTGTGCACCATACATTAGAATTCATGTGGATGTCAAGATTGTCATTTTTATCTTTATTTTTGATAATATATGCGGCTTGATTCAACATGGTAAATGAGCAAACATTCATTCTTTGAGCTGAATGAATGTTTTACACATATACATTGTAAGTGTAATAATTAGTAAAAACATTCATTAAAGTTTATTAATAAAATTTCATTAACTTTTGCTACCAGTTATTTTATCCATTGAGTTATTACAGGTATATGCAAGGAGAAATGTTTTGACCTTACAAAATGTTGGTTATTGCTCTTCTACAACTCATTATAGCTGATTCTTCTCTTTCATTAATACTTGGTGATGATATGTCACAGATGAGTTGGATTCTCATTCTCAGACTACTAACATGATTTTATTGTGGCACTGGAATTAATGACAGGTCTGGTAGAGTTGTGTCAGATCTCTCTTTAAGTCCAAGAGCTTAGTGATTTTCATTGCTGCCACTGCTTTCCCAGTTCTTTGGCTGAATTGGTGAGGAGGGTAAAGAAAGCCACCCTGCTCTTTATAGAAGCCTTTAAAATACCACTTTGGATTTCTGCCAGGCTTCTCAACTTTTTTCCTTTCCCTGGAAACATCCCCTGAAATTCCCAGTCTCAGAAAGAATAAATATTCACTTCTTGGTCTTCCCTGGGCCTAACCTTCTTTTATGTTTTACATTTCCTTTCTTTAGTTCCAGCAAAAAGAATCATCAGCCTAAACTGTAGTCCTATGACGTCAAAGTCGCCCACCAGCTTAGAAGGTTCAGATTTATCTTCCATCAATACCATGATGTCAGCAGTAATGAGTGTAGGGAAGATTGCAGAGAATGGCAGCAATTCACAAGCCATCAAATCCCCAACAAAGTCATCAGGACCTAATCGGATTGGCAGGAGGAACCAGGTAAGTCTAGCCTGTGAGTCAGAGTGAATGTCCTTGATTCAGATCTTTGGGGAATCATGGATTAGACTGATGTTTCTGGGGGCAATAGATCAAGGGAAGCTGGAGAGAATAAATGGGCAGGGATTACAGAGGATTCGTGTGGTGTAAAAATAAATTTGTTTGTATGCAAATGGAGCACTTTGGACAATATTTATCCGTAGAGCAATCATACTCTCAAATCTTTTAGTCCAATGGCTTCCACCATTGTTGTCTAATGTAAGGCAGTAGTAATAGTGAGTGAATGATCCTTATTCCTTTGACCCTTTTTGTGTCACCAGGCACCCTGAGACAAAGAAAATGATCTCTAAATTTATCCAGGCAGATAGATAGAAAGCCTCCTTTTTAAAATATCTACAGTTGGAAGGAGAGACTCCAGTTATCTAGCTGTACAATTTGTGAAATGCTAATTAAAATCAAATAATAAACTTATAGTGCCCTGATCTATAAATTGTTTACGTAAACCTAGGCTTCAAAAGTCATTGAACACATTTTCTAAAGTTCTAGAGTTGGAAGGAACCTTATGGCTAGGGAAACTGAAATCCAGAGCAGCTAAATGTCTTGCTTAAAGTGACACAGGTAGGAAGAATAGAGCCAAGCTTTGATCTTGTGTTGTGATTTTAAATTTAGTGTTGTTTCTACTGCACTGCAATGTTTGTATGGCTTCTCAAACCAGAGGAGTATTTATTTGTTCTCTTAATATTCTTTATTCTTATTTATTATTCTGTCTTTTTAATATTCTTAATATAATGTTCTCTTAATTGATTGTTTACATTCATTCTTCATTGGAATTCCATATTCCTCTGTAAAGGTCTTTGCTTTGGACATTCTTTGGAGGGTGTTCTTTGAGAATTTAGGATAAGGGGTTCTCATTCATACCTGTGACCTCCCTCCTGGGATGTCACAACATAGTATCAAGGGGAAAAATGGCTGATGTTGTTTCAGGGACTATGATATTGTGAAACACACTGTTTGTCTTTTTGGGTGTCTTGTCTGCTTGTTCAGTTTTTCAGGCATGTCCAGCTCTTTGTGACCCCTTTTAGGGTGTTCTTGGCAAAGATAGAGGAGTGTTTTGCCATTTCCTTCTCCAGCTCATTTTACAGATGACTTGCCCAGGGTCACACAGCTCACGTCTGAGGCCAGATTTGATAGTGTCTTGTCTGTATTTCCCTTTGTTTGACTGCTTGGGAGCTGAGCGTGCATTCCTGATCTTTGGATTGAAAAAGAAACTTAATTCGATGTGGGAAGGAAGAACCTCTTTTTTTTCCCCTCATAGAGAAGAGATAAAAAGGCAAGCTGTCATTTAGCCCCCTTCCCTGCACTCCCTCCCTCACTCCCACCCCCAAATCACTTCATTCCCATTCAAACCCTTCTCTATTTTGTTAACTCAAAAAAGAGGGGTCAGAGAGGTGGGGGAAATGGAGGGAGACAGCATAAGAAGGTTCTTTTTAGTCACCACTTTCTTAATAATAGCCAGCCTTTCCAATTGTAGGTGAGAGTTCTAGCTTTCTTCTGAGGTCTGTAGAGTCCACTGAGGTGTATCGTAGGCACGCCATTTAAGTGGCCAAACATCAACCACAATGTGATAGTTTAGCTCCAGACCCCTCCCTTGTTGATAAATGCTGCAGAGAGCCAATGGAGCATGTTCTTACTTTAATTCCCATTCTCTTCTTGTCCCCAGACGTTTTTCCTACTTGATGTTTTTGTCAAAGTGAGGGCCCTCTCTTCCCTACCCTCCCCCAAGAAAAAAATGGAATCCCAGAGAGATGAAAAGGAACCCTGGGGATAAATCTCCTAAGTGCTCTCACAGACTTCCAGAACAGATTAGCCTCTAACTGAATGCCTAACAAGGGTGTCAGATTGCTTCATTATGGAATAGTGAGTTATCAAATTAGCTGCTAATTTTATCTTTCAGCTCAGGAAGTGTTCCTTTCACCAACCGAACTCTAGTAGCTAGATTTTAAATTCTCCATCAATGCCTTTTCAACACTAGTGATGCTCACCATTTCTGGCTGTATGGAGGTGGAATAGAGTCCAGTGGGTCAGTGAAACTCATTCTCTCCGAGCCATATTTGGTTGACCTGCATTATGGTATGTAGTACACTAGTACTAGAGACCAGAGAAAGTTTGAGTTTCGGTTAATAATAAACCCCAGGGTCAGTGCCAGTCGACTACATGATGTCTGATCTTTGCTTCAAGGTGAACTGGTAATTTCCTCTGTTGTATTAATTTGTCTATTCAGAGCATGGGCCATCTAAAATCCTGATTGTTTGGAATTGCATTTACACACACACACACACACACACAACACCTACAAAAAGCCTGTTAATTACATAGAAATTCCTGGGTTAATATCCTACTGTCAGCACTATCTCATGGCTTATTGTATTTTTTTTATGTCCTGTGGTGTCTTCTGTGGTCCAACAACACCTTGATTCTGATTACTTTAGAACAATTGTTATCATTCATAGCCTAAGAGAATGTGATGTTCAGAAAGAACATTCCAGAATATATGGGAGAGATGGAAATCTGGTGGGAAAGGTTTATTTAACTTCCTTCCCAGTGATCAATGTCACTCTTTTTTAGAGGGAGATGACTCAAATGACATTGATTTTTTTTGGTGGGGTTGTTAATATTCATTTGTATGGGGAATGGTTGGGCCATTAATGACTATCATCATTAGAAGAGTCTTAGGAGAGAATTTTTATTCATTTTTTATATAAAACAAAGCACAGATTTTTTGAAGGCTCTTCACTGTGTCTTTGGGGCTGATCTTCTTCATTGTGGGAGAGTAGAAATTATTATGGGAGGAAGGAAAGGAGATCACTGATTTTATTGAGAATTCCCAGAGGGTTGTCCCTCTATCAATGAAGGTTGGCACCTGCAGAGTTTAGAGAGTTGTTGGGGCCACTGGGTTTACTTATGTCCAAGGCTCTCCCTCATTCTTAAAAATATAAATGGCTCTCCTGGGCCACACTTAACTTTTTAGACTCATTGGACTTTATATTAACCAAATTGGCCTCTTTACTCTTGGACACTTCATCTCTCACACCTGCCTTTGCACTAGCTACTCAGAGACTCTTCATAGAGTCTTTGTTTTAAGATACATCATCTTCTTACATCTTTTTACATCATTGTTCCTTGTATCCCACCTGTCCTGTATGTGTTCTGTTTTTTTTCCTTTTTTGGTGAGGCAGTTGGGGTTAAGTGACTAGCCCAGGGTCACACAGCTAATAAGTGTCAAGTGTCTTGAGGTAGGATTTGAACTCAGATCCTCCTGACTCCACAGCGAGAGCTCTATCCACCGTGCCACCTACCTGCCCCACCTATATGTATTTTTATGTGTACTTCTTGTCTCCACCATTAGTTTATTAGCCAAGTGGTCTAGAGTGGCTAGAGATCTGGGCCTGGAGTCAGGGAAACCTGAGTTGAATCCTCCCTGAGCCACCAGCTGTGTGACATTGGGGAAGTCACTTAAACTCTGTCCCAGTTTCCTTAACTTAAAAATGCAGCAAATAATGTAGCACCTACCTCTAGAGTTGTGAGGATCAAAGGAGATATGTGAGAGGCCCAAAGCATAGTGCCATGTACTGTGTAGGCATAGAGCAGGCACTGTATAGATACTATTATTAATGTTGTTATTGTTTTTGTTATGTCAGTTCTTTGGGAGTTTCGTTTTTCTCTCTCTGTATGGGGTCTGGCACTCAGTAGTTGCTTAATAAATACACACATTCTTATTGACTTAAATTGAGCATTTTCATTGTATTAGCACTGTGATAGAAAATGGGGATGAACAGGCAAATAGCTTCTTGCCCCTAAGAAGCTCACAGTCTATGAGGGGAGATAAACATCAGTATATACAAAATGAATACAAGGGAGGAGGGGGCGAAGGAGAGCCCACAAGCACTGAAGCGATCACAAAAGCCTTCTCACAGAGGAGGCAGCGTTCTGGGGTAGATCTCCAGACAGAGCCTCCCTCTCAGCCCTCTGAAGTCACTTGGTCACTGAGGATAATCATTCTGAAGCCCTTCCAGTGTTTTCTGAAGGGGCGATATTTTGAGCTCCTGCTGCATGTTTATCTTTATACTGAATGCTGCTTCAGTCTTAGGAGGGGCCCTTGAAGCCGTGGAGAATGCCCTAGATGGAGAATTAACAGTCTTGTGTTGTTTCCTAGCTCTGCCTGTGACGTAGTGCTCATCTTTATCAATCACTTTTCCTCAGCATTAAATAGGTTAAAAGTGACTGTTGGTTACAGATTTTTAAAAAGAAAAGCATGTTGTACATAACAGAGATTTAACATTTCACATACAACATTCCTTTTCTGTCAGTTATGTATATGAGTGCTCATTTTGGTTGGTGTTTATATCAAAATTTCAATTTAAACCAAACCAGTGGCTTGTCAGATTTATTAGGATTAATTGTGTTTTCATGTAGGAATGGTACTAAATAAACATGCCACTCTTTTTGTTTCTATCTTTATAGGAAACTAAAGAGGAAAAGTCTTCCTATACTTGTCCCTTGTGTGAAAAGATTTGCACTACTCAGCATCAGCTAACTATGCACATTCGTCAGGTATGCTGGGCTTTTGGGTCTCTTCAAGTGGGAAGTGTCTCATTTGTAATTTTAAAATTATATTTCATTTCATTTTTTTTTAAAAGAATGTTTTGGGTTTTGCTCAGGTTTTATCTGTTAATTCATTTTCTTTTTCTTTGGGAAAATCTCAACGTGCCTGGAATACCTCTTTTGATTATTTTTACTTTCCTAAAAGTGGTAGAAAGGCATCATTGTTGGTAGAAATCTATTAGATGAGCATAACCATCTTTGTATTATTTTTGTAACTTTGAGACACTTATCACAGAACTGCTACATGACTGTTTTGCTCCTTTTAGAGAAATCTAACTTCTCTTGCCTAACTTATTTTTTAATATAGTATAGGAAGATTGATAGCTATTGTGGAAGAGAGTAATTTCTCTTTTTTTGTAAGTAGTGAATTGTGGGCCTCCTAAGTAGTCTCAAAGCCTTTGGCCTCCTATTTGGATGTAAATGTTTCCTCTTTAAAGAAGAGTTTGAGGAAAATATCCTAGCCCATGTGTGGTTTCACTTCCTCTTCACCAGCAGCATGGAGTTGTAAAGAGACAGTATCTAATTGAGGTTAAGCTGGAGGCTGACATGAAGCAACCACCATGATTTGTAAAGGCCCAAAAAATTCTACTTACCTGGTGGGTAGCTGAGACCCCATCTGCCTATGAGGATCCAAATATGGTCTGTTGACTTAAATATATACATTCTGCAGGAAGAGAAAGACTCATAAATTATCCTTTCTTTCGGTATTGTAGTGAAAGCAGTGTTTTCAATATGTAAATTTAGGAGAGTAGGGGGAAACATTGGGGGAAAAAAGCTGCAAAAGCCCAACCCTTTAGAGCCAAAATATATGTCTGTCCAAGGTCTTAACCTGCTTATTTTGATAGCAGCAAAAAAGTTGAAAGCAAAAATCCACCACACACAAGAGTTTGGGGGATTTGCTTTATTAAACTTTGTTTTTATAATAGTTCCTTGAATGTTGACAGTGATGTAGAATGACTTTAATAAGACATTTGCTTTCTTTAGCATAACACAGACACTGGAGGGACAGACCATTCCTGCAGCATCTGTGGAAAGTCTCTGAGCTCTGCAAGCTCCCTGGATCGCCACATGCTGGTACATTCTGGTGAAAGGCCTTATAAATGTTCTGTTTGTGGACAGTCCTTTACGACCAATGGAAATATGCACAGGTGGGTCATGAGCTGGACTGGGTGGCTACCTGGCTTGTGGAAGGAGAGAAAAGAGTGAATATTCTCCTAGCTTCCCAAAGAAGCATGAGGCATGTTCTCTCCCCAGGGAAAGAAGTCTTTAGCTCTCTGTTACTTTGACAGTATTCTTGATATTCTTGTCAATATTTTTGAACAGACATGATCACACACTAAGGACTTCATCTAACCTAGAGTACCTGGGCTCAGTCTTTAGCTCTTCAAAGCTCTTCAGAACTCAAATAGAGAAGGCATTCCAGTTGTGCCATTTGAATTTTCTTTGTGAGGGTGCCAGTGGTGGGCTACTTATCAGAAAGTGTAGCTTTAAGTATGAATACTTTCTTTTTTTTAATCCTCCCTTTTGCCTTTTAAGTATTTATGTATACCCATTAGGTTCTCTTCTGAACTCTTTTCTTTGCCAAGTATTTCCCAGCCCTTTCAGTAAACGGTTAACTGGCATAGTTAGTATTGGAGCAGCAGAACAGGATGAAATAAAGAAAAGGAAAAATATCTTGGCTACATGTCAAAAAAGTACTTCTGATAGTGTGATCTATCAGATTGCTGCCTGGGAAGTGGGAGTGAACAGAGTAAGGGAATGTTAAGATGATGTGGAACAGACCGCTTGAAAATACAATTTCAAGCATCCTCTCCGTGGATTCTTAGGCACTGATATTCACCTGGTTTTTTATTTTGTTTGGTTTTAATGAGCCTGATCTCGGTCTTAAAAGGGCAATTTCTTTTCTCCTTTCTAAACACCATTGAGAAGGTTTATTTTTGGTGCACAAAAGTAATCTGATCATGCCACCATCACTCTTGTGTGATATTCCTAGTGTCTTTCCCTTTATCAGATTTTGAATAACCTGCCAAAAGTCACAAGAGCTTTTGGGCCGTGTCTAAGGCAGTATTTGAACTCATTTGCTATACCAAATCAAATTGTTCTGGCACAGTGTGGCACAAGAGGCACAGTGTGATCTCAATTGTGTGGCTGTAAAGTGGTCTGCTACAAAATATTTTCATGTCTGCCTGTTCCCTTTTCATACTTCCATCTGGAATGCCCTCAATGATTACTCAGGTATTTTTGTATTTAGTAATTTTGTAGTAGGCATATTGATTGATGATTGATAGTATTTTTTTTTCCTATCATAAGCCTTGCAATGAAATGATCAGGTATCTCATGAAATATTATTTCTTCTTGCCCTTGGTTGAACAGTAAAACCAATTTCATTCTCCACCTACATTATTTGCATCTTCAAAAAGAAATTCTGCCATCTTTTTATTTGTCTGCAGCTTTGTTTTTTGTCTTCTAGTTTCATTCATACCAGTAAATATTTGTTTCTCCAGTGCTCTGTCTTTTCTTTAGTCATTGGACAAGGATTTCACACTAAATGTCAACTGCTAGTCAAGTAACATTTATTAGGTGCCTGCTGTATGTCAGGCACTGTGCTAAACTTTAACAATTCTCTAAGGATTTATAGGTAGTCTAAAAAGTTTCTGATTATTCTTTTTGCACCCTTTTTTTCTTTTCTTACCACTGTCCCAGTCAACATAAATACAGTTCTGCTCCACTGAGGTTCATTGTAAGATTTTCTTTGTGTCACGATTAGCCATGCCCAAAGAACTCATCACTGAGGGGCCACTCTATTCTTGGATGATCTTCTCCATCATTGGAAAGCAAAGACGGTAATCTAGGTCATATTATATTGTCATGATGATGATGATCATTATTATAAGTATAACAGGTCAGATCTTGTGCTCCTATAGCATAGCCCTTGAGACATAACGAATGACGTGGCAGAGTAGTTTTGTGAGGATGATGATATCTTTTATATAGCCATCAGGTTTTCAAAACTCTTTCTTTGTAGTAGACCTGTTCAGTAGGTAAAATAATTCTTTCTATATAATTAATGGTCAAAGCTTACTTAGGAATTTTAAGAAAAAATGTATCAGATTGATTTATTTTGATGCAAAGATTGTGGAAATTCTGGTCACTCATAGGCATCTATCCATATTTTGCTAAGAAGGTCCAGAGCATCTATAATGAACTATAGAGTTTCATCTCAGGTACTACCCTTAAAGGGCGTCAAAACTTTTTTAATAAGCTAGATGTGTCAGTGTAGAATTTCAGTTCTAGATACTGTTTCTCTTCCCTTATTTCTACACAGGTTAACCTACTGGTCCTTAGTGTCCACTATGATGTGAGACTTCACTTTAGACATTTCTTTGGAGAGGATAGTTGTGGGCACTTGATTTTCATTTTGTTTTATATTTGGGGGCCTTTTTCATACATTTTTCTTTCCTGGTATTTTCTGTCTTTCTCTGATTAGTGGGGGTTGTCAAGTGTGGAACCTGCCTTCAGAAGGACTTTGTTATATCTTGACTTCTTTTTACCCAGCTGGATTGACGTTTTCACCAAAGAAGGTGCTGCCTCAATGATGAAGTTTGCTAGCCCATCTTAACATTCTTTTCCTGTTTGACTCTTGCCCACGATCTTCCACAAGTCTCTCTTAAGAGGTTTCCACAATCTCTAGAGATTACCTGGGCACCAGTGGAGCTCATGGACTGGCTGACAGTTAACACTTAACTTTCTCTATGTGACTGGTCCAGCTCTTTTTCCAGTCCCACCTCTTTCTGGTAATGTCCTCTGCATCTCTTGCTACATGCTGGATTCTGCTCATGCACGAGTTCTTTACAACATAACTTGAATAAAGCAATCCCCTTGTACTATTCGTCAAATAAATTTCTCCTCAGACATCACTGTATGTAGAAAAAAAATCTGATAGACCATGATTAGGTTTAAGTAAGTGGAGTTGGGTCCTATGACATCAACATTATTAAGGACTTCGGCTAACTTATTTTTTTAGCACACAACTTTGTATTTTGATTTTTAAACCTCCAGAAGCATCGTGACACACAAGGAACACAGGGCTGAGAGTCAGGAAACTTGGGTTCTAGGTTCTTTCCAGCTCTAAGAATTATTATTTTTTATTATCCTGTTTTGCAAGTACCACCATGGAGCTGAGCTGAGTTCGCTAAATCTAGTTAGCCCCAGCTTACACAATGCTCCATGTCTTATCTCTTCATCTGTCTTGGCTATCTTTTTTTTTTTTTTTTTTTTGGTTAGGCAATGGGGGTTAAGTGACTTGCCCAGGGTCACACAACCAGTAAGTGTTATGTGCCTGAGGCCAGATTTGAACTCAGGTCCTGAATCCAGGGTCAGTGCTCTATCCATTGTACCACTTAACTGCCCCCTCCATCTTGGCTATCTTGACATTGGTTGTGCCACTACATGTGTATTCTCCTTTTCCACCTCCTACTTTGGTCTGCCACGTTCATGTCAATAAGCTCCCCTTCATATTAACTCACCAGCCCTGTGGTTCCCTTCCTTTGCCCCCTTTGAACGAACACTCCTTGGGGTAAGCACTGTCTGTCTCCCTTTGTCTTACTTAGCACAGTGCCTGCACATAGCAGGTACTTAATAAAGACTTCACATTCATTCATATCCTGTTGTTCAATATTTACTCTAATCTTCTGCGTGTTGGTGCTTTGTCCTGTAAAGATCAGTTGAAGAAGTCCCTAAAAGGCTTCATTATAACTTAAAATATTTTCTGAAATGAACTATTTTAGTTGCTTTTTTAATACTTTAGCAACTACCTGTCCTACAGAGAAAAATATTTGTATTCCTTTCATTCATTGCTCATTGTTGTGTATAAGGTTTTTTTTTTTGGTTGGTTTTTTGTTTTGTTTTGTTTTGTTTTAGGTAAAACATAATGACTTTGCTTGAAATTTCATAGTCAGAGGATTATAGATTTAACACTGTGGGTAATGTTAGAGGTCATCTGGGTCAACCTCTCCATTTTACAGGAAGATTTGCCTATGATTGAACATGTATAACCTATATCAAATTGCTTTCCCTCTCAGGGAGGAGGGTGGTGAGGGAAGGAGGGGAGAGCATTTGGAACTCAAAATTAAATGTTAAAAATTGTCTTTACATGTATTTGGGGAAAAGATAAAATATTATTTAGGCAAAGTCACACAGTGTCTTTCAGCTGTGCCACGTTGCCCCTAAGAGTGGTCACTCTTTACTCAATGCTAGTTTAGTCTAATTATGAATGAGATCAGCATGTAATCAGACATGGAGAAATGAAATAAAATCAAGTTCCAGGTTACCAAATAAGGCATGCAGTTTTTTTCAGTGAGGTGGAATCCATTTTCACGGTTCATGTTTAGCATTTATGAAGCACCCAATTTATTATACTTGATTCTACTCTAATAAAGAAATTTATTGGTTAGATCTGTAAAAATGACGTCCTTTGCTGGAATCCCTAATGGCATTTGTAAGTTAAAATGCATTTCACAACAATCAAAACAGCAGCTACATTTAATTGTGTGTTGAGGCCATGAATACTTGAGTGGATGAGTCTTTGTTATGTTTTGATGCAAAACAAGGAATGATATTTTAGAAAACTTGGTCACTTTAGATGTGCCTCTATAGGAAAGAAAATTTAGCAAAAAATTTGAAGGGAAAAGGATTAGATTTATTACTGAGTCCTGGTGCAGTTTTAATAGCTGCCACTTCCCTGTCTGCGGATTCTGAGGCTTCATAAATCCTGCGACCAAAGTCTTGCTAATCTCATCATTTGGTTCCAGGGCAGAAGAGTGAATTTGCAATCAAGTACAAATCCATATATCATGAATACAGTAGCACCAATTTCTGGTTTCCAAGAGTTCTTTATCAGTCACTCCCACATAGATTTTTTCTTTTAAGTATATTTAATGATGCTGGTCTTCCAAAACAAACTTGAGAAACTGAGCCAGAACCCTTAGGTAAAAATCATTTCAAGGGAAAAGTTAGAGCAGTGTCTAATTTGGAAATATTTTTAATTCACAAAACTCCTGAGACTGTGCTAAGTGGTAGGCACATCAAGAGACAGCAACACAAAAGAGAGACAGACAACTCAGCATCAATCTTTTAGATGATTTCTTCTTTAAGATGAATTTTTATAGGGTAGAGAGATAAAACAGTAGTTTATATTCAACTTGCCCCCTTTTAAAAATGAGACTTATGAGCTGGGGGTGGGAAGGGAGAGATAAAACCAGTCTAGAGAAATGGTCAGGATGCTGGCAGTAGCAGTCAACCACAGCAACTTCTCAGTTTTATTCTCTGTGGAAGGAAGAGTTGTTCTCTTTCTCACTGCTTCATCAGAAGGGAGTAAAGAGGAAGGGAAAATGTCTTAGAACTGCTAATTATTTAATAGCTATTGAGGCCTCAGAGGATGCCAGTAGATGATGAGAAAGTGGGTATGAGCAGTGACTTAGGTGTTCAGAGGAAATATTTGCTGTGCAGAAATTTGTTCAGTGATAACTGTGACTTTGAGAGTCTGCCTTGAGCACCCCCACCTCCCACTGAATGCACAGAATTGGGCACATCTTAAACATGAGCTTCCTTCGTCGTGTTGACGAACAGTGGCATCCTCAGGATGTAAGAGCAGCCGAAGACGATCGCTGCAGAGGGAGGTAGATAGTCATTCTTTGCCCTCCATCCCCTTCATGAGTAAGGGCCTTGTGAACTCATTACAGTAATACCAAGTTTCTGAGCACAAGTGGGGACAGCCTGTAACTTGTTCTGGCGCTCAGTGTTTCTGAAGGGTGGAGATGACCACTGAACAGTCCCAGTCGGTTGCATCTTGAAATAAGTCTCTTAATCATCAGGTGCCTGATTCACTTACCATGTGTTTCTGAGGGAATGAATCAGGTCTAGCCACAAGGGGAAAAACATTCCTGCCCATAAAGAAAGAAAAGAAAGGTGGTAGGTCATTTAACAGGGCTTCCCCATTTATGAATTTGGCTTTTATCAAAATGAGGAGGTGGATGAGAGAATCTATGGCAAATTAACTTTAAAAACAATTTAATTTCTAGGTATAGTAAAATTCATGGATTTTGTTTCCTTGTGTTACTCTTTAAGAAGAGACAAATGGTGATATTTTGGGTCTCACTAAATAATGCTGGGGACACATACGTACATCAGAAGATTAATTTCATTTACAAAACTATTTCATGTCCATTGAGCAAATTATAGTTGAGCAGAGTTTTGTGTGTGCACACAAATAATTTAATAGTAATTTCAGACATGACATTGTGCCTGATAAGATACTGGGCATTCAGTTAGTGTTTGTTGATTTGATTTCAGGATAATGACCTTGAGGCAACGTAAGTAGTCCACTGAGGCAACCAGAAACAGTAGGAAAACCAGTACCCAAACCTGATGCCATAAATTTAGGAACCAATGAGGGTTTATTGAGTTTGCCGGCAAGGGAGCCCCCCCTACACCGGTGGAGACTTCACAGAGGAACAAAAGGACAAAGCTTATACAGCTTTCTGTATAGGCTGGAGATGAATTAGGTATAGGATACCTTAGGATTGGGTATGGGTAAGGTTGTTGCTGGGCACGAGTAACAGCAAAGGCTCTCCTACACCTTAGCTGTCTCCTGTAAGCCTGCCACGATAGATAGGACCACCCTTGTTGTTTGAGCAGTAAGGAGGGAAGAGGCTGCAATACAGACAGGGTCAAGGGCAAGATAGAGGAGCTACAGACAAGGTGGAGTTGCTCTCGCCTTTCTGTGCTGCCTGATACATTTTTGGGAACACGAGATTTGTGACAAGCATGGGAATCCCACGTGTTTTTTTGTTTTTTTCTGGTTAGCGATTGGATCATACATACTATATTTAGTTATTGTGCTTTTTCAAGATGCTCAAATTGCCTGTATCTATAGTTATGAAAGCTATGAGGCCTAGAAAGAGATTGTACACCAAGTACATAGACATAGTGTATATTGCGACCTAAAGGAATCATTGGATCGTAGAGGTCACCTAGTCAACCCTATTTGTTTTATAGATGAGAAAATTAAACCCCAGGGAGGTTGTAGCAGGTAGTAAGTGGCACAGATGAGTTTGAATCCTAAGCCCTCTGACTCCCAAATCCAGCACTCATTCCACTGTACCTTGGTATTTTATCTGTTGGGGATTTGCTTTTTTGGGGGTGGGGGGGGTTGTTATTTGCCTTTTTTAAAAAATCATTTAGGTTTTTAGACATTTTCAGAGAAGTGAAGTAGCTAAAACACATGTTCTCAGTAATTCCAGCTTGATAGGACCAAGGAATTTGAAGTTTATTTAACTCTGTACTTCCACGAAGTAGGTCTTTCCTCTTACCAGATATCCTCAGTGTGCTTGCATGTAGCAAACCCAGTGCCCTCAATCTGAATTCCTTTTCTTGCCCATAGGGGTCCTCCTTTTTTACTGGAGCATTACCTTGACCTGACTCGTGTGACCTTGCAAAGGGTCAGACTATTTCCATGGTCTGATGTTATTCCAACATCCTTTTCAGAGCGTGATACTTTAGAATAATCCTTCCTTCTCATATTTCAAAACTAGATGATATGGTACCCATATTCATTGAGACCTGGAGGATGGATTAGATAAGAATTTTAAAGTGTATTTTCCCCTGATGAAATGCTTTACTGTCAATAGTAAGTATCTAAACTTGGAAGTTAAGAATTATTTTGCATTAGTTGCCATAGTTGTTGGTCCATTTTTATGTTTGAATGATCTGCTTTTTTAAAATCTTCAGTCATTTGGAATGGCCCATTAAATATTAAAACAAAATTTTTTTCCATATCTATGGCTGGTGTTGACGTTTTAGAATTAACTTCCCATATAATTAGGTTTCAGAAAGATTCACAGAGCCGTTCCGCAGTATCACATGGTCTTGAAGTTAGTCAGATTTATTGTTTCTACCGTTGCTTCACAGATTTTGGTCTTGGTTTCTAATTAAACACTACTCTTCATCCCCTGACAAAATAAATCGAGAATCCACCGAGAGTGTTTGTAGTTTATTTGCTTTTTACTGGTTTGGCCTCTTTCCCTCAATGCCCTCCTTTCTCATCGGCCACCCTCGCCCCCCCACAACCACACACACACCTCTCCCCTCCAACACACATATATCCTGAGGGCCCCCCTCCAATTCCCCAGGGGGAGAGAGGTAGCAAATTACGTTTTTGAATACAGACTATACAGAAATTTTGGCAGACATTAGGGAAACCTTTTTAAATGTAATTAGCACTAGGTAGAGCAGTAAAACTTCTTGTGACATGGCATCAATATCTGAAGCACCTATGCTTGCTGGTACTTGAACCAGCTGGGCAACTGTGCAGGATAGAAATCAGGTCAGTGAAAGGTGTGTGTTTGGGGGTAGGGATGATGGATGATGACTGTTGTCAAGTATCCAGTGTATAACACACCCACTTACTTTCCCCCATCATTCCAGTTGCTTGATGTCCTGGGAATTTTGAAGTTCCTGATGGTGTATTTGGTTTAGCTTAACAATAGATATTTACCATAGGAGGAGAGCTTGGTTTTCCGTGTTAGGTCAGAATCTTTTCAGTAGACTGGCTTCAATTCTACCTTAGTACATACTTGTACTGCTTTGTGAGTTGGATTCCCTACCCCCTCCTTTCCTCCTACCACCACTACCTTTGTTTAAATATCCAACCTGTCCAACCTGTTTGGGCTGAACAAGCTAGTGCTAGCAAACATCATAATGTACCCACTCATTGTCAGCTTTTTTTCCCCTCTGGTTTGTTAAGAAATGTCATTAGAAGCAAAAAGTTCTTCATCTAACATTTTCCTTCTGCCCCCACCCCTTCCCCAATTAAGGGGCAATATGATACAGTCTTAGCATTTTGTTTGATATTATTGGGTCCCTATTTGACCATACACAAGCGTATCTAATGAATATTTTTCCTCTCCTTTCTCTGAGAACTCTGCTGTTTAAGCAGAGGTTGTTGGCCTTCTGTGTGGAAAAATTCACATTTCCGTAAACTGGCAGAGTAGTTATATAATGGGCTTGTGCCAGAATCTGACTATTGTATAGTCATAGGTCTTTGTACTTGAATAACAATTCATTCAAGTGTATCCTTAGTCTGATTTAGATTTTACAGGTGGCAAAACTGAGGTACTGTGAGGTGTTAACTGTGATTAACTTGAAGTCTTAAAGTGAGTCATTGGGGGTCTAAAATCATGACCTGGGAACTCCTGATTACCTGCTTTGCCTTTTTTGGGGCTTTTAAAATGCCCTTAATTTCTCCATCTGTTTTCCTTTCACCAGCTCATTATTTTCAGAGATATATGTGACTCATTCCCCAGGAACGGGGTGATATCATTTTAGCCAGTGTACCTTCTGTGAAGAAAAAAGGACCAAAATGCCATATGTCACAAAGAAGAAAATAAATAGCAAAACAGGCCCTGCCCTTATGAAGCTTATATTCTAACGGGAGCAATATAAGAACTTTTATTAACTGGAAAGGATGTTTGAAATGATTTCATCTAATCCCCATATTTTATACATGTCCGAAAACAGACTCATAGTGGTAAAGTGATTTGCTGAAGGTCACAAACTAATTAGTCCAGAGCTGGGACTAGGCTTTTCCCTAACCTAGTTGTCTTTCTGCTGTTCCTCCATCAACTTATTGCTGTGTTTTGTCAGCAAGCTCTCTAGAGTTTTGAGTGGCTGAAGGTGGGAGAGCTGACCTGCCCCTCCCGACCTATGATCTTTTCTTTGGGTTTTTGTTTTTTTATTTTGTTTTTGCCCTGTGATTAATGTGATGTAATGCCCCATGCTATTTTCCATCCACTGCCTTAGTAGATGCTTTCACTGATGGTTTGTGCTTTGTTTTTCTCTCTGTGGCCTATGTCAAGTCATTCTGTGTAGCTCAGCACAAGTATTTCTCAATGGAAAAAAGATGGGTGGGCTTAGACCAGTTTCTTAGTCTAGATTCCACCCCCGCCCTTTTTTTTTTAACCTATTCTGATGCTGTTTCTCATTTTCTCTCCTCATTCTCTCATTCTGAATGTAGCCACATGGTTCCTCAGCTTTTTCACAAATTGTAAATAATTAAGTACCTTATTTTGGAGGTAGAGTTGTCCTCAGAGTCTTGATAGATGCATAAATGAATACAGCACAGGCATGATGGGTCACTTGGATGTGGTAGTGGTTTGATCATTGCTGAAAGCACCTCCGTCAGTGTTGGCTCTGGTATCACAAAATAAAGAAAAAGCTAAAGACGTGCAGCAAGGACCTTTTGTGATCTCAATCCACCAGACCTCCATTACCTGGCTTTCCTACTTACTACCTTTAATATGGCCTTGGGGAATTCACTTGACTTGTCATGTATGAAATAAAGGACTTAAAATCTCTGGGGTCTCCTCCATCTCTAAATGAGTTCTGTGCGTTTGGGGAACCTATCCCAAATAAGTAGTTGTGTCCATTGAAGATCAAGACAATTGCATAAATATGGAAAATAATCACAGAGGTGGAAGAGAGGAACTTCATACATCAACTTAGGCCCACTTTCTCATTTTATAGTTTAGGAAACTAAAATGATTTGCCTGAGGACACTTGCAGTTGTCCATAAATTAATGAAAAGAATGCTAAAAAACCTTAGAGCACATTCAGCAACAAGCTAGATTCAAAGGAGGGAATAATCTTATGCACTATATTCTTCCCTGGTGAGACTTCCCAGCCTCAGGCCCGTTAGTCCAACCCCACTTATTTGACAGGTGAGGAAAGTGAGGTATAGAGAGAGAGAAAGTGACTTAACTAATAAATATTAAATGGCTGAACTAACAATTGGACCCAAGTCATCTTATAAAACATCCATTGTTCCGTCCTCATAGTCTGAGAGGATATTAAACACATTCTGAAAAGGGCAACCAGGGTCCAGAAACTGACCTGAGGAACAACTGAAGGTACCTGGAGAAGTAAAAACTTCAGTAAGGAACATAATTACAGTCTCAAAGTATTTGTAGGGTTGTCGTAAGGAGTAAGAGAGTGGACTTCTTTGTGGCTGTGGAGCAGGGATTTTTAACCTTGGGTCCATAAACTTGTTTTTAAAAAATGTTTTGATAATTACATTTAAGCATACTTGGTTTCCTTTGTAATAGTTTGTTTTTTATTTTACACATTTGCCTTATTCTAAGAAGGGGGCCATAGGCTTCCAAAGACTATCAGAGTGATTGATGAAGCCAAAAAAGGGATGGTTTTTAGAAATCACAGGGAAGGCATGTTTATATTATTTTGTTGTTATGTGAACTATATATTTCAACTTGTCTCTCATTCTTCTCCAATCAGTCCCTTATAACAAAGAATTTTAAAAACAGAAGTTCTACAAAACTAAATAATACACCATCTAAGTTCATCATTGTTTATGTTCTGCAACCATAGTCCAGACTTCTGCAAAAATGGGATAAAAGTGCAAAGACTGAACTTTCTTATAAGCAGACATACTGATGATCCATGGAACTGGGAGAGATAATTGAAGTGGCTTCCATGTAGAATAAGGTTTCCCATTGCTAGAAATAGCCAGTCAGTCAATATTTATTAAGCCATCTGTTAGCAAATGGCATTAAGCTATAATACTACACATTGTGCTGAATATTGGGGATACAGCTAAGGGGAAGAAATAAAAGTCATTCAAGGGAAATATAAAGTCAGAGTCTGGAGGGTTAAAATCATCCTCTTCTACCATTGCCAATACTCCTCATACATAGTATCCCAGTAAGAAAAGAGGTCAGAAACTTGGGACATTGAGGATTTTTCAAAAAGGGAAAAAAAGAAACTGCAAAGTTCTCTTGTGCCTTACTCAATTAAGCTTTACCGTCGTATCTAGGAATGTTGGGATCCAAAGTATTTCATTGAGGTATATCACTTTCAAATAGCCCGACAAGATTATTGTAGAGAGGATTTTGTTGCATTGTGTGGAAGGTTGACCTGAAGACCAGTCTTAAATTCGGGCTTAATTTTAATGTGAAGATGACATTTATGGATTCTTCAGAAGTATTGTAATATTGATTTCAGGCAGACTAGTGATGCTCAGGGGGTGGCAGATATGTAGAATAAATGAGATTTTTACAGAAAACAAAGGAAGGCCAATAAAAGGCAGGAATAGGAAAAAACAGGCCAGTGAAATGCAAATGTGAGGGATACTAACTAGTAGAGGTCCAGAAATGGACCACAAGGTGATTTTTGTTAATGGAGGAACTAATTGCCACTCCCCAAAACCCTCTTCACTATTTTTTGAGAGTATTGCATGGTCTCTAGAGTTCATATTGATTTGTATTTCTCATCTTGCTCCAATAATCATTAACTGTACGTGTTTTCCCCCACTGTTATTACAACGTCAAAAGCAATAATTGAACCTTTCTTTTGACAATCACCGTATTTGGCATGTCAAGAAGGAAAGCGGTCAGCAGCTTGTCATAGAACTGTCTACACACTCAAATCAAGGTCTGATAAGATCCAAGAAGGTTTGGGGATTGGGAATAGAGAGGAAAACAGAGTTGCTAGGTCAGAAACCAGGAGGAGACCACCTTGAGGGAACTGATGGAAGGGGGTGTGCATACTAATAATAGTTTAAGAAGCCAGAATATGTCTGCCCAAAGGCCTTGAAGGAAAAGATTTTATTCCTCTGGAGGCTAAAAGCAAAGCCTCGTAGTAATGTCACATCACCATGTACCCCAACTTCTTGAGCTGCCATCAGTTATTTATTGTTTACTCAGCTTTCTGTATAACTTTTGTGAAACAGCTCAATTTACGATGTGCCTCAAGTCTAGTTTGTACCACAAGATTTCTTGACACTATGGTAAGGCTTCCTTGTCCACTTCAACTGGGCATATGTGCTGGCCATTAACGAACACATTAGGAAGGGATTCTTGCTCTCTCTACTTTTTTCTTACCATTAAAAACAAAGGGGAAAGGCAAGGACCTAGAGATTCAGTCTTGAGAATTTTCTCTTCCCCTTTTGAGCTGCAAGAGACTTGAGATCATTTAATTCAGCACTACCCTCATTTTGTAGGTGAGTACATTTGTAGGTTTGTCCTTGCTTTGTTCCATTCTCCATTTTGTGTTGCAGAAACAAAGCCAGAAGTGAATGACATGTCTAGCCTGCTAAAATTTTGCCAGGGTCTCAATTTTTTTTTAGTTGGGATCAAGATTGAGATCAGTTTAATTCACTGGCGTTATCCAAGGGAATTTTTTCAGTGTCATCATAGCCACTTGACTAGCAGAGATGTTCCCACAAAGAGCCCTCTACATATAGCAATCAGACACAGCCAAAGGGTAGGGAAATCTCTCCTTGGGATTTACAGCATCTTGCTAGGTTGACTGCTCGATATGTAGTCATCAGAGTAGCTTACGTCATAGCCAAAGCTCTGCGCACTCTGCCAGGCTGACCCGCCTGCTGGATGAGCGTGACTGGACTAGCACAACACTTGAATTACTAGAAGGTACCTTTGAGCCGGTTTGAGAGCATAGGTGGAGCAGCATTGGGAAGCTGTTAGACTCTGCTACCCTTCTCTCTCCACCCCTCCCCTGCCACTCACTACTCAGGCTGTTCTTCCCTCTTCTTCCCAATGGCAACTCCATCTCATTTGTTGTCCATTTTAATCAAGCATTTCACGCAAACACCACCTCTCCACTCTCCTGGTTACCTTGTATTCTAAGAAACTCTTCTCCAAAAACATGAATGATAGCTTGTGTGGCTGAAGTATTTTCTCTTACTGTCACGTTCACTTGGCCTCTCCTAGTGTTATCAGAAGGCTTTGTTGGGGAGGGGGGACTTCGGGGAAGTTACTGTCGAGTGTAAAGGGAAATGCAGTTATAATTTGTTAAAACTTGTTTGAACCTGTTGAAATCAGTTCAGTGGGTCAGTTGAAGTTTTTTGCTCAGTTGTCATGTGGTATATATCTTGATTGATGATAAATGGAGCTTTTTTTTTTTAACTTCCTTATAGTGCCACTCAAAATAAATAAAATCATTGGGCCTCTGGTAACATCCATAAGGAAATTATGACCTTAAAGATTCACGGATAACTGAAATTATCTGGCTATCATCTGAGATTCAGCCTGTGGTTGTAATTAGATGATCGCTTAGAAGTATTTGGAGAATCTACCATCAGGATCAATTTCCAGTGGGTGATTCCTATTCTTAGTGAAGATTTAGTTCCCCTGAAGTATCCAAAGGATTTTTTTGGGGGGGGGGGGGGCTACCTTCTTCCAGCATCCATGTCCTCCCCAGTTTTGTTGCTGTTGTCTTGGTTGAAAAGGAAACTTGGCTATTTTCTCTTTGTTTGGTACCTGGCCTGAAGAATGTATTGGGCAAGGGGCAGCTAGGTGGCACAGTAGATAGAGAGTACTGACCTTGGAGTCAGGAGGATCTGAGTTCAAATCTAGCCTCAGACACTAAATAGCTGTATGACCCAGAGCAATGACTTGACCCCAAACCCACCCACCTCCACCACCACTACCCGCCCCCCCAAAAAAGGAATACATTGGGCAAAGGTAGAAGTCAGTGATTTCAATGGTGAAATACTGTGGTTTGAAAAAATGTAGATGTTCAGGTCTGATGATTGAGGGAAAAGTTAATCCAAGATATACACTGTATAGTATGTGCTTATAAATTTTTGATTGAATGCATCAGAATGATGCACAGCTTTGACTAAATATCATTGTAACATTCTACTCATGGCTTAAAAGTTGATTAGTTAGTCAATAAACAAGCATTTAGTAAGTACCTGCTACGTTCCTGACACTGTGTAGGAGAAACTAAGACAAGCCCTTACCTTTTAGGAACTTGAATTGGTGAGGTAAGGGACACTGACATGGTACAGGTAACCTAGTAGTTCTGAGTTGAAAAATAGGTTTAAAGAGGCCGGTAGGTGGCACAGTGGATAGAACACTGGCCCTGAAGTCAGGAGGACCTGAGTTCAAATCTGGCCTCAGACACATGACACTTACTAGCTGTGTGACCCTGGGCAAGTCACTTAACCCCAATTGTCCCCCTCCCCCCCAAAAAAAGAAAAATAGGTTTAAAGCCTTGGGTAACTGTGATAACCAATTCTTTTGAAGCATTTGTTGATGAGGTTTTTCTCGACAGTGGTAGATAGAACTTATTACTGAGGATCTGAGAACAATCTGTTTGTTATTATGGTGTCCTTTGTCATATCTCTTTGTCTTTGCAGTTACTTTACAGATTTGGTGTTTTGGTGAGTTCTGATGACAGGTGTAGCAGAAGGATATTCCCTAAAAGCAGTTGCTGCACAGTATTTTGAAACCTAGAATATGAAGTTTATGGGAAAGAATGCAGTGTGAGTCTGTCTCTTGGTTTAAATCATGGCTTTGGTATTTGTTACCTTGGGCAAGTCATTTAAAATTTTCTGTGCCTCCTATAAAATGAGTTTAGACTAGATGAAATTTAGGAACCCATTCATTCAGCTCTAAAACTGTGATGCTTTCATTGCAAATGTAGGGTCTCGTATTGTATAAATGGTTAGAGAAAGACAATAGAATTTCCCAATTGGGGTAGAAATACTTCCATATATATTCCTTATTGGAAAATGGGTGGGGGAGACAAGGCCTACCACTGTCTTGGCTGTGGAAAGAACAATAGATTCTGAGGCCAAAACAATGTTGTTTTCAAATTCTACTTCTGATAATAATCTGACCTTGGGCAAGTCACTGAATGTCTCTGGTGGGGTGTAGAGGTTATGATTAGGTCCCTTTCAGTATACTCCTGATTTCTTTTAATTTCAGAATGTATTGATTTACAGCTTCCTAATAGGCTATTCAGTATTTCACTCCTTCGTACTTTTCTGCTGTCTTTGCCAGCAGTGTCCAGAAATATGGGAAGAGTTGATCTTCAAGGAATGAATTCTCTCTTAAAATAGGGACCATTTCTCTGGTGGAGAGCTTACTTAGGTGAATTGTCTACGTGACACAACTTTTTTTTTTTTTTTAAAGGCATTTGGGGTTAAGTGACTTGCCCAGGGTCACACAACTAGTAAGCGTCAAGTGTTTGGTCTGAGGCTGGGTTTGAACTCAGGTTGTCCTGACTTCAGAGCCAGTGCTCTATCCACTGCACCACCTAGCTGCCCCTTTGACACAACTCTTAAGATGTGAGTTGGGGGAGAGAGGTGTTATAAAGAGCTAAATAGAAAACCAAAGCCCATAAGAAAATGTAGGGGTTGGATACAGACTATTTCATTGTGTACTAATGCAGACTGCATTAGGTAAAAACACAGAAACATGGCCCAAGAATGAGCATGTGCCTGGGAGCCAGATTGAGAAGGCCTTGACTTCTTCTGAGAGAGGCTAAATGGGGAGCTATAGCTAAGAGCTATATTTAGGCTTGGGAAGGTGGAGATAGTGTACTATCCCTTACCATAATGCCAAAGGTCAGGGACTAGAGCAGGGGTCACGGACCCTTGTGGCAGTCCACACCTGACGGACCCCTTCTCAGAGTAATGTTTTTAAATACATAAAATGTATAGGATTGCAAAGGAAACTAATTACAATGAAAAATTATCTTTATAAATCTATGTAGCTATTTCTGTCTGTCTTGTCTAATTCATAAATTCCAGTTTGAGAACCTCTGGCTTTATTTAGGGAAGGGCCTCTACATAATAAAGTAGCTATTGATGGACTGCTGCTGGTAGTAAATGCTGTATACCTCACCCCAGAGAACTGTGTAATGTGAAATTACTCTCGATATATCTTACCATGAGATTTATTGACACAGTAGTAAGATTTGTCTTCTTGAATCGACTGTATGCTGAACAGTGTGTTACAATGGAAAGGGTGCTCAGTTTGGAATTAGAGGACCTGGATTTGAGGATCCTGACTGACCACTCACAGCCTGTATGTCCTTGCACAAGTCACTTAACCCCTTTGCACCTCCCATTTCTCATTTGTTAGGACTAGATGGCCTGTGATGACCCTTCTAGCTCCAGATCTCTGTTCCTGCGTTCCTGTGGTCTGTAATGGAGAGAACAGTGGGACGGGGTTAGGATTCCAGGCAACAGCCATTCCATTTTGTCACATGGTGTGCTTGGCATTTAGGCAATCAGATTATCATTTTCATTCAGCATGAGTGGTGCTGAATCTCAGTCATTCCAAGATTTTATGCCGCCGACTAAACGTTCTCTTTCCACTGAAGATGGGACAGAAGGAAATGGTCCTGAGATATTTAGATTATGTAAAGGAGGGAAATTTTTTTTAAGGGGAACTAAAATTATACCATGTTCATTCTTGTATCAGGCATTTTTCATCATTACTTTGTTTATTGGTTGGACTGGATTACCTGAACTTCTTTCTAATGGAGAAAGTCTGTGCTCTTTAGGATAATGTTTATTAAATTGAGTGGGGAAATATTCTAAGAGCTTCAACTTACATTGTAAGTACTGATTGGGGACCATTAGTTTGCCAGTGGTACACCAAAAATTAATTGCAGTAGGAAGAGTCTTGAGGATAAGAGTCCAGTTGGGAGGTTCTAGTAAATTGTGAGTGGTGGGGTAATATAGTCTAGGACTAGAGTGGTAGCAGAAATGAAGAAGAATGCACAAATCCAAGAGATATTTTGCAGAATCAGTAATGTGTCAAAAAAGTAAACTCTCTAAGGGCAGAGATAATATGTTCTTTTTTTTCCCTTAATTCTTGAGACTATAATCTTCCCCTGTTACGAAATGTGGCTTCATGGGTTACTGTGGCCAAAATAAAAAAAAATTATGATTTCATGGTCAGTGTCATGAAAGAGTGCCACTGAACTAACCATAAGAATAGATTCAGGAAAGCTAAAGGCTGGAATTAACAAAAAATGTAAACGTGTTGCCAGGATGGCTTTTTAAAAGTTAAATTCTGAGCCAAGGGTATCATAGTTTTAGAGCTAGAAATGACTTATTTTGTCCAACCCATTTTCCAGATGAGGAAACTGAGGCAGAGAATTGAAGCAATTTGCCCAAGGTGACACAGGAATCTACTCTTCCTCTAAATTAAAGGGGAGATAGCGTAATGTTTAAAAATGGCTTCGGGAAATCAAAACCCTTTAATTACTATTGACATTTTCTACTTTAAGGAAAATGAATTTCAATTACAAAGGGTAATGCAAATCTCATTAAGAGGAAACCAGAGTCTTGGATAGTTGAGGATATATTATTGTTGTAAATGAGTTATTTTTCCAGGCTTAGACTTAGTTCCAGGGCACTGGGGAGAAAAAAGAAAACTTGGCTGATAGTATCATAGATCTCCTGTCAGTAATATTTTTGAGGAATCATGAAGATTGCTGAATGTGCATTATGACTTGAGAAAAGACCTCTAATTTGGGGTGAGGTGGAGGAGTGCTGGGGAACATTCATGGAGTCCATCCTCCTACGGAGCATACTCGACAGCATACTCCGACAGAATTCTAGTATCTTGTTTAATTTGACAGGAGACTGGTGAGCATGGAGAAGGAGTCACTACTAGTTAACATGAATCCACTAAGAATATGCAAAACAGTTGTAAATTCTGCATAAAATAATGTTGTTTTTTTTAAATATACATATATGTTAACTGGATAGGTTTAGGAGAATGCTGCGACCCCAGTAGTCTATCTTGATTTCAGCAAAGCATTTTAACAAAAATTATCATAGCAATGTTGACAAATTGTCAGCCTTGGGCTGCAAAAAACTTGGATTTCGAGACCAGCTTTCCTATCTTACAGATGGTGATAGCATGATTGGGTGGATTCACAACTGCTTGGATAGATTTCCAATTACTGGATTGATGTCACATGTTTCAATTTGGGGAACACATCTTTTAGACATGAAGTTTAATAGAATTGATGGAGTTTTTTGTGTTTTTGTTTTGTTTTGTTTTGTTTTTTCTTCTTCTAATTTTCTGTTTCTTCCTCCTGGCCATGCTGAGAAGCTACTGTTACCTTGCTAAGTAACAATGTTGTGGACATTTTGTGAGGAAATGAATAGCAATTGTTGGTATGCCGTCTGTAAGGTGCTAGCTAAGCAGTAAGGGAGACCAGCTTCTTAAGACAGATCAGATCAGATCTGATTTCAGTATTAACTGCAACTCTCAGATCTTAGCAGTTAAAATTGGCCAAAGTGTTGAGTGAACTACTTACAAAAGTAGTTACTGCTGTTGGACTGCAAACGTTGGAAAAACTGATTGCATGTTTTAGCAAACAACTGGAGACTTAATTAGCCACACCAAGGTGTGACTGGGAGTTGGAGGAGGGTCTTAAGAATTTTTTTGGCCAGTACAGAGCTTCTCAACCTATAAATGTTCAAACCTTTTTTTCTTCTCTGCCTTTGCTTCCATCACATCTTTACCCATACACATACATAACATCTCCTCCCCCTCCCCAGTAAGAGAGAGCAATGTGTTAGACCAAATGAATGTTTGTTTGACTTTTAATGGAGCTAAGAAAGGGACATTAAAGGTGGAAATGGAAAGATGATGGAAAGTCTGAAAAAAAGTTTGACCAGCTTTGCTTTATGATGTGAAATGCACAGCTTTTATGTAATGAAGCAGGGGCTTCGCAGCTTTGGAACAGAACCTGAGGGTCTTCCTAGCTCCACTACTTAGGAGTGAGGTGACCTCAAATGGTTCACTTACCCAGTATGAGCCTCTGTTTCTTCTGTGAAACGAGGGACATAGTTTTTTTTCATGTTGACTTTCTTTTATCACCTTTTTTGACATATTTATTTATTTATTTTTAGTTTTCAACACTCACTTCCATAAGATTTTGAATTCCAAATTTTCTCCCTATCTCTCCCTTCCCCACCACGTGCAGTAAAACAGAAAGCAAATAATATGCTTCGATCTGCATTTGGACTCCATAGTTCGTTTTCTGGTTGTGGGCAGTGTTTTCCATCATTAGTCTTTTGGAGTTGTCTTGGATTGTTGCATTGCTGAGAAAAGTCCGTCACACAATGTGGCTGTTAACTGTGTACAATGTTGTCCTGGTTCTGCTCACTTCACTCAGCATCAGTCAGTTCATATAAGTCTTGGTTTTTCTGAAATCTACCTGTGAGGCATATGCAGTTTAAGTGACCCCTTGAGGGGCTATCTTGTCCCCTAGGAATGGCACAGGGTAATTATAAGGAAAGACTTTGGTTGCCTGCTAGTCAAAGGTAACACAGTTCTACCTAGTTTGCTGGGCTGGCTTGGGTTCTATCTAGTATCTTGGTTTTATCCCAGAATTCAGCTGTCTCCACACTTTCCTTAATTTCCACTTCTCCTGTTGAATGTTGGAAACAACTGTTGTAGTCCATAGATAGGATTTAGACAAGGAGTTTAAGGTAGTTTCAGCTTTTAAACGATCTTATACTGCTGAACTGTACACTAGGACCAGGAAGCCAGGCCTGTCATAGTGACCACAGCAACTTGAAATTTTTACTATGTCTGCTTTATTATTTATACGTGACTAAAGTTGAGAAAGTGCAATGCCAATGAATACTTACTAACCATATACTTTTTGCAGCTTACCATGCTAAAGTGCTGGGTGACATGTCTTCATGGAACCCATACTCTGGCAGGGGTATGTAACTCTTACTTGTACTAAAGGATCTTTTCCCTGCCTAATTCCTAGCACTTTCTGTAAGTTTTATAAATGTTATGTCAGGTTTGGGGCTAGGGAAGTTGGGGCCTGGAGATGTGGTTCAGAAGGATCATTAGCAGGGGAAATGCTTTGTGGAAGTGGTGGCATATGTGTCTTTGGTCAGATACCTTAATTTCGTCCTGACTTAAGTCCTCCTATTTACAAAATATGAAATCACAAACATCTCAAAGACACAAATTCATCAATCCTTGACTTGGCATTTCCTATTCACCTACTATGCAGGGACTGACCTAAATCAGGGATGCCTATGGGCAGAGTCAGAGGACCTAAGTTCAAATCTAGGTTCTATCACTTTGGAGCTACCTTAAATGAGTCTCTCTTTTCACCTCTTTGTATCTCTCCTTCTTCATCTATAGGATTCTGTAGAGTTTCTTCATCTATATAATTATAAATTAGAACTAGATGACCTGAGGCATGTTAGATACTGGCCAGGGGTGTTTGGCCGTAGTACAATTCGGTCCAGCTCCAAGAGGGAGACAGTGGTCTTGCCAGGCAGGGAGAAAAGGTAGCATTTTAATGAAATCCAGGCAGAGAATTATTTGGAAAACTTAGATAATGAAGCTAGCCATAGGAAGCATGGGGAAAGTGTGAAGATCACGTGATTTGGAGTCTTGAGACACTTGAACTTGAATCCTGTCTCGAGTTACTCCATGTCTCTGAAATAGTTTCCTAGAGCTCATAACAACACTGACCTCACAGGGCTATTGTGAGGTTCAAAATGACATATATGACCAGTGTATGAAAGCGCTTCGTGTTTAAGAAAAAGTGTTAGATAAATGTCAGTTCCTGTTATTGATTGCCCTTTGTTATTATTACAGATGGCCCTGTGGGGTTGCCATTGCTGTCACCCAGAGACATTGGCACAATAGAAAGCAGGGACATAAATAATAATAAACATTTCATTAGTCTTTTTGTCAGTAGCTAGTTTTTCAAGCTCTCTGAAAGGAGAGGTGGAAGGAGGTAGGTAAACAAAGCATGGCAGTACACTATGGACTTCTGTCTCTTTAAATTGTTTAAGAATGAGAAACCTTGATCTGTAGGACTTCTGAACTGGAAAGAATCTTAAACAACAGCTATTCTCTTATTTTACAAAGGAGATAAAGCCCAGCAAGTTTTAAGTGATTTGCTCAAGGTCATCTGCTATGCACACACACTTTCTCTGTCTTTCAGTCTCTTGGTCTCTGTGTGTATGTCTCTTCTTTCTCTCTCTCTTTCTCTCTCTCCCCCTCCCTATTTCTCCTTCCCTCCAGTAGGCCGTGCTGTCCATCTGTCTCTATTTATCTGTCTTCTGATCTTTGTCTCTCTGACTCTCTCCCTCCCAACCTGCTTTTCAGAAACACTGTTCTCTACCTTCTAACAAAGGAAGTTTCTGATAAAAGATGGTGACCATAGTTCTGTTTCTGGCGCTGTTTAATGCCAGTTGAACAGGGTTTTTCAGGAAGTATAACCATGTGGTAAGATGAAGATCGCTTTTCCTTTCTGTATACCTTGGGATCTTGTCATTCTTGGGTTGTTTCTTTTGGCACTTGATGAAGTGGAGTCCATTGAGCAAAGGATAAGATCACCCCCAGAGGTCCACAGATTCCAGTGATGTCGCCTCAAAACGACTGGTTTGGAATTCTTTTAAAATAAATAATTGTGTATTTCTAATAACGTAGATGGTCAAAAAGTCAGATTTTGATTTAGGCAGTAAAAGTCAAAGCCACGGTCACCACCTTTTAAAATTACAATTTATATTCATAGTTACTCTCTGGATTATACATATCGGATCCACATGATTCTGAGCAAAGTGAGCAGTATGGAAAGATTGTACTATTGTTTCGCTCCCCCAGGGTTAGGAGTTAAGATGTTCTATTAAACACTTACACTTACGAGATCTTCTCTGTGCTTGGTACATATCCAATACTTAGCAGGAGTTACATGCTTTTTGGAAAGACAGATTACTATAAATTAAAGGTTGATGTCACATGGACACGAGCTTTGCTTTTCCCATTTTCACAGTAGTTTTGCGATACACCTTATACAGGCTTACTCTTTTAAGAAATGGCCATAACTGAAATGTTTTTAATAGGCCTGGCATGTATACTAACTCTGGAGTGTGGGCCAAGGTACTGGCAAGTGGAGATATTGGTGAAGTAGAATTTGAGTATATTGTGGAATGAGATGGAATGGTTGGGTGCTGGTGGTGAGAAAACTTGGAACACTCTGAATTGTGTCTTGTTGGCTTCAGCTGAACATACATATTTCTCAATTCTGATTACAATATGATGCTACTGGGGCCATGGCCCGATGTTTGATAACTCTATGGGATATTTTGCTTTACTGTACTCCATGTATGCATAGACTCTTCTGAATGCTGGCCCACCTGCCTGCCTGCCTCCCTGTGGTCAAGAGAGGCCAAATGATAGATTATGAACAGAGCAAAGCAAAATCGTCACATGATTTCAAACATAAAACCATCAAAGAGCATGTCCCTACTGATGGTCAGAATTATCTTCAGATGACCAGAACAGTAGGTATATTATTTAACCAATACTCTGCCCCAACCTCCAGCTTTAGTTTTTGAAATAAGAGCATTTTCACACCTTTGTTTTGTTTTTACAGAAACTTATATATTTAGTTTAATTCTTCAAGGTATCTTTTTATTTAAACAACTTCTGGTTTTGGAAATTTCTGAGTAGTATGATTTATGAAAAGTACATTTTTAAAAATGTCCTCTTTCTGGTTAGCTGCATATGCTATTAGGTCTCTTGAAATAGTTTAAATTTTTCCTTTCCTGGAATCTCCAAGGGTTATCAAGGTAGCAAGTAATGGAATCTGGATTCAAACCCGGGCTGTTTAACTGCAAGACTCTTTCCATCTTTCAATCTTAGCACATTTCTCCATTTTCCTCAGGACAGGTATTTAAAGCAGTAATTGAAACATGTTGATTTTAAATGGGAATAAAGTCTATTGTGTCTCCACCTTAAAAAAAATACAAAACTACTTTACATTGTTGATTGCATTCAAGAATAACATCTTACATACAGCAAGGAAATTCCATAGCTTTTTGTTTAAGCTTTGCCACAAGTAGAAAAGGAAGGAAGCACACAGAAAGAGCTAGGAAAGTTTATAAGTTTGAAATAAATGAAAGCACATGTGTAAATTATGTTTAAAATTCTTCAATTAATTACATTTGGACTTTGGCTGTAAAACATTTTAGTACTCCTTTGTAAGAATTTAAAATGAGAAAATGATACCTGAAATGAATTTTTGTGGTTTAAAACAGATTTTTTTTTCTGGTTTTTTTTCTTCAGACATATGAAGATTCATGAGAAGGATCCCAACAGTACCACAACCACAACACCCCCATCCCCACTGAAACGCAGGCGGATGACCTCCAAAAGGAAACTAAGTCAGGAGGCTGACTCGGAGAAAGAAGATCTAACACCTGCCAAAAAGGTCTTTTGTGTTGCACAGTACAACAATTAACATGCCTAAATTTTAACTTATTCTTGATTTCTGGCTTTTCATCTTCATTTGTGCCCATTGACAGGGAACTCTTCTAATTAGTCTGACTTTCTGTTGTGTCTTTGACATGTCCGTTCAATATTAATCTTGGTTTTTAACATGTTCTTACCCATATGGTGTTGTAAAAATGCCTTCAGAAAGGGGGTGTTTGTGTGTGTGTTCTTTATAGACACCTGATCTTCTTCTGATGTACTAAAATGAATTAGTTGGCAACATATACAGAGAAATAATATGAGTGAGGACTTCTTTACCACCTTCCCATCTTACTCTGTAGACTTCATCTAAATCGAATCAGACAGAGAGTATAGAGAGAAGGTCAAGTAGGTTGGTTTTCTTTGTCAGCTAATGTTCCTTGGTCTTTGCTGAAGCAAGTGGATTTGCTTGAGAAAACTCCACATGAGGTCAGGCTTAGTGGCTTACGTTTGGTTCTTATTCTTTTTTTAAGGTGGTGGAGGATTCTCAATCAGGTGATGCAGAGAAGAAAACAGATGAAGTTTTTCACTGCCCAGTGTGTTTCAAAGAATTTGTTTGCAAGTATGGCTTGGAGACTCACATGGAGACCCATCCAGATAACTCCCTGAGGTGGGGAAAGGATCTAATGTGGTAACCTTCACTTACTTAATAGACCCTGGCTTCTTTACATGGTATTTTTTTTTGCACATGACATAGATGCTATTTTGTCCAAGCAGTTTGCTTAAACTGCCCCCCCCCTTTTCCCCTTTAAGAAGTGTGTGTCTTTTTTTGGGGGGTGGGGGGCTTGGTGTTTTGAGTTTTGGTTTTTTTTGTTTTTGGTTTGGTTTTGTTTAGTTTGTTTTTTTGTTTTGTTTCGTTTTGTTTTGTTTTTTAAAGCAAAGGCTAGAAGAAACATGGAAGGTGGAAGAGAAGGTATTTATGGCCGCGACAAGAGAGAGAAGAAAACGAGGGAGATAATTTAATCAAATACTCATTTGATCTTTTCATCAGTTTTCAGTAATTTTGATTGGATTTAAATTAAAAGACTTCTCTTTGGTTCCCTTTTGTAACTGACTGCTTTGTCAATAGACTTTATTATGTTGTCCATCACTATGATTTGAAGGTAGAATCCACCTGTTTTCCACTGATGCTATTCCACAGAAGCAAAGGGATCTTTATTAAATGTGTAAGAACAACAAAAAAAAAAGAATGAGTTTTATGTTGAAGCATTGGCAGTATTAAGTTCTTCCTGCAGGGTGTTTTTGTTTTGTCTTATAGAAGATATGAATATATGTAAAAATATACATATGCATACATACTTATATGTATAATTTCTCAAGTTCACAGAAATGTTGATTTCACAGCTTTTTATTAAGCACTTGCCATGTGCAAAGCACTGTATTAGGTCCTGGAATAATACTGAAATGAAATAAAACACAATCCTTGACCTTCTGTGTTTGATAGTCTAGTAGAATGAATTGGCACAAATACAAATAATTGCAGTACAAAATAAATACAGGAGACCTCGCAAAAATGTGCTTTGAGCCGTATTCGGGAAAAGCTCAACCAGTGGGAGGAGTCCAAGAAAGCGACATTGCTGTGAAGGAGGCATTTGAATTGGGCTTTATGGAGTAGGTAGCATGTGAGACATGCTTTGAGCATTGGAGATAGTGTTGGACCTGACCAAAAGAAGACAAGAAAGCATAAAAGTCTGAGGGATTGTGAGCTGTGTTGGAGCAGTATAGGGTACATAATGAGGATTAGTATTAGATTCCAAGGCTGGGATGGGTAGGTTGTTGCCAGCTTGTGGAAGGCTTTGAATACTGGTTAAGGACTTGACTTCGTAGGAATGGAACCATAACATGACTCTGAATAAAGAAATGGCCAAATGAGATTTGCGCATAAAGAAATCAAGCATGCCAATGGTCAGAAGCCTGGCCTAGCTTCGAAAGGGACAGAGAGTAGATATGGGAAGCCAGCTTCGGCAGCTGTCTAGGTCGATGGATGGCTGTCCAAGGCATAGAGAGGTTGGACTAAGTGATAGGACTTGGCAGATGATGGAATGTGGGATGTGAGAGAGGAAGAAGAATCAAAGATGTCTTCAGAGACTTTTTAAACCTGAAAGGTCGGGCAGGTGTTGGTACCACTGACAGAAATAGGGAAATTCATAAGGGGAGACAAGTTTTGGACACCTTGAATATGAGCTTTAAATGGGATATTTAAGTGGACGTGTCTTATAGGCAATTAGAAATGTGATGCTGGAACTTAGGAGGGTAAGTTGCAAATCTCCTATTTCTTTTCTCTTCCGTTGATATGATAGTATTCATCTGGTGAAAAGTAAATCTATGTGATCTTGAATGTGCCTTTCTCATCACCATATTGCCCATTGCCATGAATGAAATGTTTACATCACAAAGTGGTAATGTTAATTTTTGAAAATTTATTTTAGTTATCTGGGGGACTGCTCTTTGCTCTGAGGTATTTAGTTTTTTGGAAACAGGGCAGGCAGCTTGAAAATCAGAAAACAAGTCAAGTGGAAAAGATGGTAAATGTTTACAAGTAGTTGTAAATTTTTATTTTATTTTCTTGGGAGGTAGCTTTATGCATGTGAAAAAGTGGATGTCTCAGGGTTTGTTGGTTTGATTCTCAGTCAGTATTCTCACAAAATTTCATTCCTAGGGATACATGTTTAATTATAGCTCTAAAAATGAAAAGCTTTTACAAAAGTTTTTAATGCCTATTTGCTGCTGATGCAAGCCCAACTGTATGGAAACTTATAACCATGTTAGGCATCATTATCCTTAATCACAATATCGTACTGCTTTCCTGTCATAAGGAAAAATAAGATCTTGAATAGGTCACTTACCTACTCTAGGCCTCAGTATCCATAAGGAGAGGGAAAGGTGGCAGGATTAGGGGGACGACAAATTTTTCCAATCATATTGTGACCACCTATTCCCCAATAGTAGCAGCTTTTATAAAGAAAATCCTTTTCCTGTCATAGTTATAGTTGTTTGTAGGACTTTCTAAGGAGTCAGAGAACTTGAGAAGCTCCATCCCCATGAGGTGGGAAGGTGGTTTGTGAATATTGTGATAATTCTACAACCGGAGGACTTGAGGCACAAGGAGATACAGTGACTTAGCTAATGTCACATAGTAGCCAAACAAAAATAGAACATGGCACTCCTAATTCTGCTTCTGTCTGTTCGTTTTGAAATGACTTATCTGAACCAGAATCCTAAAGTTAGTTATACTGATTGTCACTCTGCTCTTTTGCACTCTTTTTAAAGATAGTTTTTATCAGAAGAGCACAAGCAAAAGAGGCTCCCCTGCCTTGAAAATTACCAGCCACATCCATTTGGGCCTGTGTGTAACCTCGTGGGTCAGGTGGTTGTTGGATATCAGAGAAATCATGCGTGGTTTGTTTATAAATACAGAAATGTCATATCTCTTAGTGAATGCAACCTTATCTTGATTGACTCCACTCTTAATTTTCTGAGTCGCTGTTTTCTGGCTAAAAAACTGACAACTCCATGGAAATTAAAACTTTTTTAAAAAAAAATTAGTATTTGTTTGTGTCCCACCGGTTTTTTTCTAGGGGAAATTTCTGTTCCCACATCTCTTAGCCTTTTAAAAATTTTTGATAGAATGTAAATTCCTTGAAGGCAGCAGGGGCTGCTTCATTTTTATCTTCTTCCAAGTCTCTGACACATAGTTGATATGAGTTGATTGGTTGATCAGGTCTGCAGAGGAACATGGAACAAGGGCAGAAGGAAGTGCCCAGGCTAACATAACTGCTGCCATTAAGCAGCGCATGTTCATGGTGGCTGCCCATTCTAGATATACTCATTAAATGAACCATTGGACTTATCAAAGGGGACAATCCACTTTGTGGTTCACATCCGGAACAGCCATAAGTGTGGTGGAAATAACATTGGACTTGGATTTGAGAGACCTGGCTATAATAGAATGGAAGTGAAAGGGCCTTTAGGGTAATCTAGTCCAGTCTTTATTTTTTTTTAGTTGAAGAAACTAAGGCTCAAATATTTTAAATGACTTACCCATAGTCACCCAGATAACTATCAGAGCTGACATCCAAGTCTTAGTCTTCTGACTGCAAGCCCAGTGCCTTTTACACCACACCGCACTTCATTTCAAAAGGTTGTCATGAGCAAATGACACACCACTTTCTGAATGCAAATCATTGTGATAATAATCCTATGGTGGAGCAATGGACAGTGATAAAAAGAAAAAAGAGCTGAAAAAGACAGCTGCCTTTGGCCCTGGGAGGAAAAGGGTTAGAAGCAGAATCTCCAGTTCTGCATGGCTATCTATCTGATGGTTACAGGGATGGATGCCCTTAGCTACACTATAATGGTGCTCATTGTTTTTGAAGAGTTGACTAAGGAAGTATTGTGTCTTCTTTGTGGATATGGCCCCTCTAGGCAGTCTTTCATCCTGTTGAACTCCCTGGAAGCCACACCCTGTCTTCTGACTTTGCCTAGGTAGAAGCAGGTTGGCTCCTACCCATGATGGGAAGAGGGGGTTTCTTTAGATTAGAGGCAGCTCTATGGACAAGTGTTGCTAGGTAGTAGGAGTGGGCTTTATAAAAGCACAGACCAAGAGGAGTCCTTAATTACAGAACAGTCCTTTAATTTCCCTGTTCCCATCTCTGACAGCTTTTGGCCTAATACATTGCTTTAAGAGGGCAGCCAACATTTGTTGGGGGCAAAAAGGGAGTAAGGGGTAAAAATAAGATAGGAGGCACAAATATAAATTACTGAGTTTAAGTGGAGAATTTTAGTTGGTCTGAATGGCAGTGGGAGTCCATCATCAATAGATGATTCAAGTCTCTACAGAACATAAAGGAAATAAGCAGTGACTCAAACCTAGCTAAGTGCGGAGCCTGTTTTTCTGTCTTCCTTGTATTGCACATTAGCAGTGTGTTGTTAACAAAAACCAGAAGATATAACCAATTATATGCTTTAAAAAACACTCTAGTGTTAGTGGGCCTGGTTACATATCATAGTGCATAGGGGTGACCAGCAATTGATTTCCAGCCTGAGAAGAAAACTGAGAGAAGAAAAGGCCAGACCAAGGGCTGACATTTAGAATGAGAGGCCTCTAGGTGGGAGTAATCAGTGTGCAAGTGCACGCAGAGGAGGACACCCGCTGTGTTGAACATGGCACATTCTGTTGAGTATCAAGCACAGCTATAAGAGTAGGCCGGGATGATGACAGGCAGAGCATTGCTGTGGCAGAAGTGTCCAGAGCTAAGGTAGGGTTTGGGGAAATTCACCTGGAGAACTATTGTGTTTCCTGCTGACCTGACTTAGGTGTCTGGGTTGTGAACAGGGGGTATGATGCTTTAAATTGGCATTAAGGCATAAAGCTATTTTTCATATGGCTAAGAAGTTGAAGAGGGGATTATTAAAAATTAGATTATGATTTAGGACAGCTTTCCAAAAGGTCTCTGTGTTGAGGTTATTAACAGTTTATTGGTATTTAAAAGCAATAAGTGTTTTATGGATGTTTTAAAGTGGAGAAATAGTAATTAATTTGTGGGCTGTTCAGGACTTCTGAAAGATGCTATAGGGCTATTAGTGATCTTTATGGCTGTCATTTTTTTGTTATTTCATTTGTAGTGTCTTGCCTTATGACCTTTAATGGAAAATAAGTTATGTACCAGATTCATGTTCTATCTGTTCTAAGGCTTTATTTAATTTGTATTTTTTTTGGATCAGTTGTTCATCTTGTTTGTCTCTTGAGTATAGAATTTTCAAGACAAAATCTTCAATCCATCTAAGGCAGAGGCTCTTAAACTGGGGACCGTGAACTTAAATTTTTTTTGTAACTGTATTTCCACATAAATGGTTTTTATTATAATCTTAGGTATTTTATGCTTTTAAAAACATTTGATCTGTGATGCAAAAAAAAAGATGTTACTCTGCTCTAAGCCGTAAAGGAGGAGACAGGCTTATGCAGCCTTTCCTTTCATCAGTCCCCTCTGAGAAAAAGTGAATTAGGCCATGGACTCAAGGCTGAAAAGTTACTCTTTGAAAAGGTGAAGAAACTATGAGGTTGAAAGACCTCACTGTAGCTCTTGATTTTCCTAAATTACAATGAAAATGAGCACTAGGGGAGCCCCAAGGTGGGATTGCCAGAAGAAGCTCCAGCAGTCAGCCGGAGGTCACATTCATCTATTCTCCACCACTTCCACCCCCCCCACCCCCCCCGCCAAATTTACAGGTTGATTTAGGTACAAAGAAAGTTAAATGTGGTATTGGGAACCCAGGCAGCCTTGTGCCCAAATCCTAAAAATAGAGGAAATATGATGAAGTGTTCTTCAGCCCCTGCCTTCATCCAAGGAGTAGGACAAAGTTGGAGGTCGGATGGGCAGTACAAGGAAGGGAGTGGCCAAATGGAGCTGGGTACATGGAAGTCCTTTATTTTTGTCTGATATGCCCGAAATCCTGGGTTCTCTGTACTAGAAAGGGACCATTTCTCCAGGTTTTTTTTTGCTCTGCACGGGGTAAGGCCTCTAACTTCTCCAGTTTCTGTGCTCATGCTTACATAAGCTCTTTGTGAAACTGGTCCGACTCTTGATGCCACTTTAAGTTGAGGTTGAAAGCCTCAGCCGGGTGTTAGAAATCTGTGTGCAGCCTGGGGTGGATTCCTGCGATCCCCTGGAGGCAAGCAGCTAGGGAGTTGTTGCTGTTGTATCTCTCTACCAGCAACTGGGAGAGAGAGATTAGTGCAGCTGTTTGATGTCTGTCCTCAGAGCTGGAGGAGGGGGTGGGAGAGAGTGGGAGCAGAATGGAGGAGGGTCAAATTCTGAAGAGAAGAATGTCGAAAACTGGGTGGGGCTACAGAGGAGGAGAATCTTTAGCACTCCTTGTCTTTTCCTGTAGACTGGGGAAAGAAAAAAGCATGAAATAAATATCCTCTAAAAATGCTAATCTCTTCATTAAAAAAAAAAAACCCACAACTCTGTAATTTCCCTTAATTTCTTAAAGAAGTAATTGGAGAATGCTACTTTTTAAAACTTGGTGATGCTGGGGACCAACTTGTGATTCTGATGGTAATGGAACAGTTGTCCTATTCCTCTTCTCCATGTACATGGACAGATGAGTCCCTGACCAGTATCTTGGCTCTAGGAGATGCAGAGGAGTTAAGGCTTCTAAGTTATAACCCCAGTTCACCTGAATTTGGACCCAAGCCCTGTGAAGATTCATGTTAAATGACAATAATATTTGGTTATTTCTGTATGTAGACATTTTCTTTTGTTTCACTGCTACTAGAGAAATGAGACTATGGGAAAACTTGAAAGAACTTCCTTTTGATTTGGACACTTTTGAAAGACTAGCTTTTATTTGGTACTTTGTTTTTACAAGGGAACAGTTGTGCAAAAATGGATGAATCTTTAGTTGGCTTGTTGCCTGTTTGTTTTAGGAACATTTGAGTTAAAATCAGATATTTGTTGTTACCATCAGTATAGAAGTGCAGTTGATCTGACGTGGTTAAGGACTGAGGTATTGGGAATAAGTGAATTTTCTAGGTAAATGAAAATTGACGTTTTAAATGTCAAAAGTTTTTTTTTTTTTTCATATAAATAGTAATTCACATTTTTGTATAGAGTTGTATGATTTATGACCTGCTTTCTTCTCAACCCTGTGAAGGGTAGTAAGGTACATACCATATTATTCCCATTTTACAGATGAACCAATTGAGACCCAGAAAATTTTAGGTGATTTGGCAGTCACATAACTAGTAAATGTCAGCCTGGACATAAACTTGGGGCTTCTCACTCCAAGACTTTTTACAGTACAATCTGTTTCTCCCCTGCCTTGAGCATACCAAAGAATAATTTAGCTTATTCATGGGCATCAATTACTCTACTATACTTTTACGCTCACAATAGCTTAGCTGTTGCTTTGTGGCATGCTATTTGCCCCTTCCTGTGACAGTTGTGCTTTTTGGAGTTGTTTTTTAAAGGTTCCCCCCCCCCTTTTTTTTTTCTCTTGTTGGTTATTTATCATCCTCATAGCCAACTATCTGTCACATGTTTGGATTTGTGAAGTCCTTTCCCATACATGATTTCATTGTATCTTCCCACTAATCCTGTGAGGTTAGTACCACAGTTATGATGATTCCTATTTTACAGATGAGGAAACTGAGATTCAAAAAAGCTAATCACCTAGCTGTACTGAGGTCAGCAGCATGATTCCAACATAGGTTTTTCCTTCCTCCAGCTCCACCACTCTTTTCTTCTGTGACTCATGGTATAAGCATTTTGATACATCAGGAAGCTTAACATCAAATCTGCTACTTTTCATATACTGAACTCTGGAACCAGTTGATCAGGTTTCTTATTTTATATAAAATAAGTGAAATAACAGATTCTAAGTGTTTAGATTTTTGTGACACCTTTTATCAGCCCAGATGGAATAGTCATTTAAATCTGTGTTAATGAGGTAAGTGAGTTAAGAGATTTAAATTATTTAAGCAGCCATATACAAATAGAGTTTTGCATACTCTCATTTTTCATTTCTGTAATTTACATTGCTTTCACATTCACCTTGGCAAACAGTTGAGAGATTGGGAAAACAGGCCCTGTGTATTATAATTTTTGTTTCTTATCTCTTGCCCTTCCCATAGGCACTAAAAATTGCATACAAAGGGTGGCTGTGCTGAAGGTTAATTAGGATAGAGGTAGGGATTGGACATGTGGTTTTCACTGGCATAGGGAACTCCCTGATTGAGAAAATTCCCACCGATGGTAGGGTGGCACCTTCTGCCATTTATTGTTTCCTGGAGCCCTAAGAGAAGATGAATGATTCATCTGGGGTCACACAGTTAGGAAATGTCAGGGATGAGACTTGAACCTAGGTCTTTTTTTTTTTTTTTTTTTGCCCTGTAAGGTTGACTTTCTATCCATTATGCCACATGATCTGAAATATGTAAAAATGTATAAACATATTATACTCGTAATATACATAAATATGTTTTATATTTACATAAAGGTGTATTGAAGAGTGGTGGAAGGATAAGATGCCTGGAGGAACCTGGGATGAGTGTGCCAGGGCTGTAAACATCTATTATAATACAGAAATTATTTAGGATTTGTGATTTCTCAAAAGCAACGGTGTTGTCTTTTAGAATTATATTCATTGCTCCAACATTACTTTGTTATGAGACCGAATTCTTCCATATCCAATCCCCCTCAATATACAGATGAAGAAATTTGAGTCGCAGAGGGGTCAGCCAGTGACTGAGCTGCCATTCAAGTCCAGGCACATTCTGATGCCCCTTTGTCTGCCCCTCCTTCCCACTGCCCTACAGCATGCTTCTAACTGCACATCAGCACCCTTTGTTTTCACACAGGCCTGATGCATGCAGAAAAGATCAGAGATTCACTTCTTTCTTCATAGGTAATAGGGATTTTCAGTCAAAGCAACAAAGAAAGTGGAAGATTGACAAAGGCTCCCACCTCTCTGGTCTTCCAAGGCAGCAGCACACAGTACATCTGCACACCATTTTCTGTAAGAAGCAGGTCAGGTTTCTTTCAGTCAAGCATAGTAGAATAAGAAGTTTACAACTGAACGTCTTTAACTGCCTTTATTGCTAACTTAGGATGTCAGCAAATGTTGGTTAGTGACTCTTATCCTCTGTGTGTGTTAGGAGACCTTGCAGATGTTTAAATAACGACTTGTTTCCCAGTGAGAGATTTTTCCACCACTTCCATGCTTGCTCTGGCTCCTATTGGCCAGTGCCACGAATGTGAGTGACTGGCTGACATTTGTGTCTGTTGTTCCACAGAAGAGGCAGGCCCTTCAATTTGCCTTGATTAACAGGCTATTCTTAAACTCTAACTGTAAACGAAGGATCATAGTGTGGACCTAAGAGGCTCTTGTTCTGAAATCCCATGCCATTGTAGAACATGTATTTCATTTGGTGGGTAGGAAATAAAAGATCTCTCTTGAATATAGTGTTGTTGTTGTTGTTGTTTATATGTTTGTTATTAAGTGATTGATTGATTAATCATTCATTAATTTGAATTCATGTCTTCCTGACTCTAGAGCTGGTGCTCTATCCATTGCACCACCTCTATCAATGAAAAGTTTTGCAACCTAAATTGTGCCATCATTATGAGCATATGGAACAAAGCAGATATAATAGGACTACTTTGTGTTCAGTGTGGTATAGTAAGGAGGAAGGGGAAGCATTTATTAATTGCCACTTGCATGCTTTACATATGTTATCTACCTTGGGAGATAAGCTATTAAATGAGGCAGACAGACACAACTAGTGTCAAGGGCCCGTTTTGAACTCAGACCCACCTGACTTCAAGCCCAGCCCTCTATCCACTGTGACATCTGGCTGCCTTTAGAACTCTGGTTTTGGAGTCAGGTTTACATCCTGCCTTTAAACTACCTTGGCCAAGTCACTTAAACCTCTCTGAGTCTCCATTTTCTCATTTGTGAAATGAGAGTGTGGGGCTGGAGGATCTCATAGATCCCTTCCAATTCGAAATCTATCTATCTATCTATCCAACTCCTATGGTTCTTGATTTCATATCCCTTATATAGATATAGCAAACTCAGCCAGTTGTCTCAGAGACCACAGAATTCTTTTTCGAATTCTCTTTCTTTTCCACTACTAAGGGGGCTCCCCTTTCAATTTGTGGCTGCAAATCCCCTTGATTCTCAAGGAGAGTTCTGTGGTGTGATTGATAGGCAGCTTGGGGTGAGGTGGGGTGGGGAGGGGAAACCAGCGGGAGGGGAGGTAAATCCTTGGAAACAAGGATTTCCCCACCTCCCCAAGCATACCCCTAGCTCACGTGAGGAAATAGCCCCAAATACTCCAAATCTGGATTTCACTGTGAAATGGAGACAAATCAAATCTTACTTGAGTCCCCTAATGTCAGAGCTGAAAGGGACTTGAGAACAGTTTAGTCTAATCCCCTCATTTTATCACTAAAGAAACTGAGGATCCTGGAGTTTAAGTACTTTGTGAGAGATTATGAATATGCATAGTCCCATCATTCCTATTTAGTACTACTTTGTCTCTCCGGATGGAGTTTAAGTAGGGGAAAGTGTAGAAATGAGCCTTTTAAACCTACTGCCCATGTTTGTAGCAGTCAAAACTTTCTAAGTCTTTTTTCTTCTCTTTTCTCTTCTTTTCTTTTTCTTTTTTTTTTTTTGGACATGCTTAAGGGACAGGAAAAGATGAGAGATTGTTATTCTATAGTGGACCAGGGAAACAGTCCCCTAGACACCAGAGTATTGGTGGGTCTGCCTGCCTGAAGTCTTTCCCGAGTCCAGTCTATCCCCTATTCAGCCCCCCAAAGTGATTTTCCTAAGTGCTGGTCCGATGGTGTCACCCACAACTAACTCCGGGATCAAATGCAGAATTTTCTGTTTGGCATCAATACTGGCTTCTTCACTGTTGAACAAACAAGATGCTCCATCTCTCAGCTCTGGCCATTTTCTCTGGTTGTCTCCTGTGACTGGAATGCCCTCTCTTCCCCTGTCTACCTACTGCCTTCCTTCCCTGGCTTCCTTTAATTCCCAACTAAAATCTCATCTTCTGCAAGAAACTTCCCCATCCTTCTTACTACTAGCACCTTCCCTCTGTTAATCATTTCCTACTTATTCTTCATGTAATTGGTACATAGTTCTTTACCTGTTGTCTCCCCTCCATTAGATTGTGAGCTTCTTGAGGGCAGGGACTATCTTTTGTCTCTTTGCATCCCCACTGCTTTGCATAGTATTGGTACCATAATTGGTACCATAGTAGGCACATAATAAATGTTTATTGATTGACTTATCCTAGTTTCAAGCTACTGGAAGCATTTGGGACAATTCTGAGAATCTAGGAACAAGGCAGTGGGAGTCCAATAAAGTGTCGCCTGGAGGTTGGTCACACTAAGTTTGGAGCTCATTTCACTCCCTCCCCTGGACCCTAACTTTAACTTCCCTTTGGAGCCATTGCCTTCAGGCCATTGTTCCTTTGGTGATTTTAAGCCGATCTCTGATTCCTGCCCATTCCATGGCTGGGATTTAGGGAAGAGATCATGCTTCAGGTTAGAACTTTTCTGTTATTTTCTGTAGAAACATAGTTGTGTAGAAGTCTTGTATTATTAGCGCATTTCTGTGCTCTTGTGGTTTTTAGACTTTTGTTGGGGTAGGTCTGGCAACTTAGTTAATCATTTGTAAAATTGTATCTGTGAGGAAATGCTTTCAGACTTTTAGAATTCAACCAACCCTTTTACAGATTGTAGGAGAGCCTGCAGGTAGAGCAGTCCTTAGTTGTTTTGTTTTGTACAGTTGTTTTTGCAGTTGTGTCTGACAAATGTGACCACATTTGGGGTTTTCTTGACAAAGAGACTGGAGTGGTTTGCTATTTCTTTCTCCAGCTCATTTTACGGATGAGAAACTGAGGCCAGCAGGGTTAAGGGACTCGCCCAGGATCACACAGCTAGTGTGTCTGAGGCCAGATTTGAATTTAGGAGGATGAGTCTTCCTGACTCCAGGCCAGTTCTGTATCCACTGAGCCACCTCGCTGCCCAGTGGTTTAAAAGATTTGATAGGGCTTCAAAGGAATGAGATAAGTGATAAGATAGGAAGCTGCCTTAGTAGCCATCTATTTAAAAAAAATTTTTTTTGGATATCTAATCATATCACCTTTAAGTCATCTTCTGGACTGGGGTCTGCAGAGATAGGCTTCTGTTGTTTTTCACTGTGAGTTATTTTTTACCATGAGATAAAATATTTTGGTCTGAAAAAAATTTTTTTTTCCCAGTGGAGAGGGGAATTTAACACATTAAGGCCTGAAAAGAAGGAACCCTTCTTCCCCCCCTTCCGCAATGTCTCTTATATGCACATGACTGCTACTATTGGTTTTTACTTATTTTGCATCACTCTTCAAAAGATGATCACCTCTGCTACTAGGAAACAAAAAAAGCAGGGTCCCCAGACACAAAGTTGTCTTTTTCCTCGTGGCACATTGTCAGCATAGTTGCAAATGAAATGGTCCTACAGCCCTTTTCTGGGTACCTTTTTGTAAAATCCTCACACCTCCTATTCCTGCTACTTCAGTTACCCAGATGTGTAGGCATTATATGCATTTTATAACAGTTCTGCTAAACCTGAATTCTTGCTGCATTATTAAATATCTTAGTTCTTAAGAGATATTAGGATGGAGCTGTGCCAGTGCATCAGTAAGGTTAACAGTTTCAAGTCATAATGAAGACTGACAAGTCCAAGTGAGGTTTGCAAATCCTCTGAGAACTGTGAGCCTGCAGCGCATACTCTGTCCTTCAGCATCAGAATCAGCTTTACAAGGACCTCCATTGTCCTTGGAGAGCTGCTTAGACACAAGGTTCCAGCCAGTTCTGCCTCAAGGCCTTGGGGGTGACTTGTTGGAGTGTTGAGTATCTTTCTTTCTAACTGATTAAGACTTTATGAGTGTTTCTGGGTGATAAGTTTTATACATTGCTTTTATTTAAGTTCTGTCAACAGGTATTGAGTGTGAAAGGAGATTTAGTAAAAGGTGTTTCTCTTGGTATTTATTTCCTCTCCTTCTAGATACATTCCTTTTAGTTTTTATTTAGGATTTTTAAAATAACCCTCTTTTCCAGAGTTTACTAGTCAGATGAGGGTACTCTTACTGCTGCTGCTGTTTTTGATCTCCCTGAGAAGGGGAACCAGATGTGCCCTTATAACATTCACATCGAGGATCTGTGGTTTCTTGCTGGCTTTCTTCCCAGTTGAAATCCCACCTTCTTCAGGAAGCTAGAAGTGGATTGGGCCAGGAGTCAGGAAGACCTGACTTCAACTCCAGCATCAGACACTTACTAATTGGGTGACTCTGGGCAAATCACTTAGTCGCTCTCTGCCTCAGTTTCCTCTTCTGTGAAATGGGTATAATAATAGCATCTAATTCCCAGGGTTGTTGTGAGAATCAAATGAGATAATGTTTGTAAAGCATTTAGCTTAGTTATTGACACTTGGTAGACATTTTCCTTGCCCAGCCTCCTTAATGCAAATACTTCTTAATGCTAGCTCATTGCCTCCATTGATGATCTCTAATTTATCCTGTCTGTATCTTGTTTGTACATTCTTGTTTACATGTTCCCTTCCATTAATGACTGTAAGCTTGAGAGCAGGGTCTGTCTTTTGCCTTTCTTTGTGTCCTCAGCACTTATGTGCCTTGCACATAGTACATGTTTAAATTGACTAGACTGGGTGTACATCTTCCACGGTTTGGAATCCCTTTTACACGCCATATACCACTTGTGACTTTTTGTGACTCCCAGCCTCTCAGCAGACACACATTGTATTACCAGCCCTGTCTTTGAAGCATTTCCGGTTTGGTGTAGGCTCTCTCTTAGCTCTTGTGCCATTATTAATGTGTACTTTTTAAGAATCCAGGCTTTCTTCTTGACTAGAAGATTTAAAGGATACAGAAAAACAATGGTGTTAATGGTTCGCCCAAAGCTTATTTAGCTCAAACTCTCCAGTATGTAGTGTTTGCCTTTCTTTTTTTAAGTATACTAAAGTCATTGTTTGTTTATCTGGCATTTTTGTAACTATGTAAGTCTCATGTTTTAGGTGGGTGTATTTATTCTGGGTGACAGTCTAAGCAAAATCTCCTGTTCTCGATTGAATTAAATACTGACAAAATAATGAGGATAAGATACAAATGACAGAAATAATACAGGTTAATGTTTAAGAGAACAGTATTTTGCCTTGTCTTGTTCCATAGTGATAAGAGAAAGTTACACTAATTATAGGTATTTCAGCAGTAAATTTTAAAAATTTAAAAATTTTTTCATCTACTTTTCCAGTGTTTTGTTAACCATTTCTCTGGGAGGAAAATAATTTTTTAAATTTTTTATTATTAATTAATTTAGAGAGGAAAAGAGTTTAAAAGCAAAAACATTTCCATTGAGGTTTACATAGCAATGCAAGTGCTGTCTTGAGAAACAGCAGTAGAATACAAAGTTTTTTGTACATAACGCATCTTTCTTTCTCTTTTGCCAAGCAGATGCCACACGAGGAATAACAGAATAAATGATAACCCATCACCACTTCTTGCAAAAAAGCAATTTTCAAAGTATGCATTCTTTTGATGTTGGCTCCATAGTTTATCTTCATATATTCAACATTTGAAAAGTTGAGTTCTTTCCACAGGAGAGTGCAGAGTCCTTTTGACTAGCATTTCAGTACCTATGTGTGGTGTATATAAACAACTATGATGAATATAAGCTATGAAAGGCGTATATAAGCAACTCTCTTCAGCACGGGACTGTACATGGCAGATTTACCTTGAGTGTTGCCAGAGAAGAAAATACAATTTGTGTGGGCAAAATGCAAAAACAATAGGCTCCACTTGCATATCTTTTCATCTTTTAATCATTCTCTGTACCTGGGAGTAGAGGAGAAAAAATTGAACAAGTGGGCAGGGTTAGAAAGACGAGATTTTTCCCAATTTAATTCATTCAGTTCCACTGGTTTTTATTGAATGCTTGTTGTCTGATACAGTATGCTGTATCATGATAATGAAGATGAAGGAGCATGATTCAGAAACTTAAGGAGTTTACAGTTTATTAAGGGAGATTAATTTAGAGATGAACACACATCAAATGTAACATGCCTAAAAAGCATTATGGGAAATTAGAGGAAGCATGGGGCAGCTGGATGGCACAGTGGATAGAGCATGGGCTCTGGCGTCAGGGGGACCTGAGTTCAAATCCAGCCACAGACACATGATACTCACTAGCTTTGTGATCCTAGGCAAGTCACTTAACCCCATTGCCTCGCCCCAAAAAAAAAAAAGAAGAAAAGAAAAGAAATTAGAGGAAGCAGAAAACAATATGTGCTGAAGGGAGCAGGAAAAGAAGCCTTCTTGGAGGAGGTGGGGTTTAAACTGGATCTTATAGGTTGGACAGGGTTTCATTAGGTAGTCAAATGAAGACCTTCTGTAGACAATATCAAGAGCCGCATTGACAGAATCTGATTACATTATTTTAATTTGAATTAATGCAATGGCATTATTGTTTGTTGTTATCACTTGCTGCCAGGTCATTTGGAGAATAATTCCAAATCTTTTTAAATGTGAGATATCCCTCTTGTTGACTTGATTGCCTTGATCTTTGAATTGATGTCTGTCTTCTTCAGCATTAACATTTACGGAGAAAGTTAAAAGAGGAAAACACCAAAATCCATAAAATTATCCATGTACGTTTTGTGGTTCAGTGAGAACAGGTCAGAAATGTGACAGGGCATTTAGATCCTCATCTGCCTTTCTATTGTCTACTCCCCTTTGATGTACACATCAGTGGTGCTTTTTTGCAGTTCTTGCAGTTTTAAGGTACAGAAAATGTTGGTATAAAGTAGTAATGAACCAGACAAGTAGGTAGTGTTACCATATATTCCACACTATCTTTTTTTTTTTTTTTTGAATTCTAAAAAACACGAAAATACTGGCAAGGCAATACATAAAGTAGGGTTCTCAGGGCTATGTGAAAGCTTACATGTAACTTGAAAACGTTGACTTGAAAGGCTTATAATGTGTTTCCTCTTTTGCCTTCAGGTGTGACATTTGTTGCATTACTTTTCGCACACATCGAGGATTGCTGCGTCATAATGCAGTTATCCACAAGCAATTTCCAAGAGACCCAACCGGAAAGCCTTTTATTCAGAACAATCCTTCAATTCCTGCTGGCTTCCATGATTTAGGATTCACTGACTTCTCTTGTAGGAAATTTCCTCGCATTTCTCAGGTATTCCCTCTTAAGTAAATTAAGAAATAGGGGTTCATTTAAAATTTTAATTTCAATCTTGGAATTTGTTTATTTGGAACCTTTCTTCTAAGAAAATAAACTTTGCATTGTTTCTTTAGAAACTTTTGGGGGGGGGGGGCGGATAAGATAAACCTTTTATAGACCCTGCAAATATTTTTACAGATTTATGAAAATCAGAACTTATAATAATATTATAATAATGTAAACTGAATATAATGTTTTTTCCTTGAGCTCCCACTATCTTTTAAGTGTTCATAGTTTTAAAACAGTGCATCTCAATTGCAGCTAAAATCCATTCTCCCTCTCTTCTTGCTGTTTTCTTATCCCTCTATTGCAGTAGTTCTTAACCCAGGTTCTGTGAACTTGTGGGTTTGTTGTTGTTGTTGTTTTTTACTCTTGATAACTATTGCAATAGAACTGGTTTGTTTTGTAATCTTGCATGTTTTGTTTTATGCATTTAAAAACATTTTTTTTTCTGAGAAGGGATCCAGAGGTCACCAGATTTCCAAAATAGTTGGAGAGGTATTCAGTTTTCATGACTAGGCTGTGCCAAGTACTATGTAAATTTTAAATGGGCTTAGAGCTATGTCAATCACACTACCAAACAGCTAACTTATAGAACTAACTAAAATAACAATAATGAAGTTTATTTGGAGAAACACTAAAGGGTCAGTCAGAAAACTCTTAGAGGCCTTAGGGATCGCCTATTCCAATCTATTCATTTTCCAGATGAACAGATTGAGGCACAAAGAATTAAGTCATTTTCCTGAGCTTTGCCAGTTGGCTGATCATATATCCTGGGCAGGAGCCCTGTCTCAGCCCACTACTCAGTATATCAAGAAGTTCAGTACAGGGGTTAAGAAAAAGGTCTCTCCTTATTAGTAGAATCATAAATTCAGAGCTAAAAAGGGATCTTAAAGATCAGTGAGTTCAATCCCTTCATTTAATAAACGAGGAGGTTGAAACTCAGAAGTTGGCCGCAGTCACAAGTAGTACTAATCACCAACCAGGATTTTAGCCCACGTTCTCTGACAGTATATACATACAGTATTTGTCATGGTAGCCAAGGATTAAGAAACATTCTAAAATTTAAAAAAATGTGCATCCTTTAAAAATCCATCTAGATTGGAGGTAAAATTCATCGTTCCCTCTTCCCCTTCAGGCCTACTTGAGTTTTGATTCTCTTTAGTTTTGTCCTCCCAACTATGACTTGTTTTTTTTCCATGCTTCTTGCAGGTCTGGTGTGAAACAAATTTGCGAAGATGCATCAGTGAATTTCATCGTTTTATTTGTGAGACCTGCAATAAGGCCTTCCCCATGCTTTCTGCACTCAGACTACACATGCAAACCCATATAGTAGGAGATCAGGGGAGTGAAAAGCACAAGTTACAGTCAAAGTCCTTGACTGATGAGAGCCCCGACCAGAAAGCCTTCATGGCAGCCCTGGGCCTACAGTCCACCAAAGACCTCCAGCCTACCCCCCAGGAGGAGCCCGTGCTAGATGACAACCAAGCAATACAGCTCGAAACCCTGAAGAGCGGCCTACCTCAGGAGCCCGGCAGCACCGGCTTGCTCGCTTTGTCCCCTCTTGGTGCAGCTTCCCTGGGGGGTTCTCTAACAGTCCTCCCTCCTACAAAGGAAAACATGAAGCATCTGTCCCTGCAACCCTTCCAGAAGGGATTCATCATCCAGCCTGACAGTAGTATTGTTGTCAAACCCATTTCCAGTGAGTCTGCCATTGAGCTGGCAGACATCCAGCAGATCCTGAAGATGGCGTCCTCAGTTCCTCCCCAGATTAGTCTTCCACCACTCTCTAAGGCTCCTGCTGCCCCCATGCAGTCGATTTTCAAACATATGCCCCCGCTGAAGCCAAAGCCCCTGGTCACTCCTCGGACGGTTGTTGCCACCTCTACCCCCCCACCCCTGATCAGCGCCCAGCAGGCTTCACCAGGCTGTATCAGCCCTAGCCTTCCCCCTCCACCATTGAGGCTGATCAAAAACTCTGTGGAAGCAACCTCCAACTCCCACCTGCTGCAGTCCAAGTCCGGGGCCAAGCTGAATCCATCCTCACAGCTCTTCCTGCAGCCTCGGGGAGAGGCATCGGGTCAGCCAGAGATGAAGACTCAGCTAGAGCAGGACAGCATCATCGAGGCCCTGCTGCCCTTGAACATGGAGGCCAAAATCAAGCAAGAAGTGACTGAGGGGGAGCTCAAGGCCATCATTGCTGGAGCAGCCAGCAAGAAGACCCAAGCCATGCGCAAGGTCCTTTACCCCTGCCGCTTTTGTGACCAAGTGTTTGCCTTCTCAGGTGTCTTACGTGCTCATGTCCGCTCCCACCTGGGTATCTCCCCTTATCAGTGTAACATCTGTGACTACATCGCTGCCGATAAAGCCGCCCTCATCCGGCACCTGCGCACGCACAGTGGCGAGAGACCATACATCTGCAAGATCTGTCATTATCCCTTCACTGTGAAGGCCAATTGTGAGCGGCACCTGAGGAAAAAGCACCTCAAAGCCACCCGGAAGGATATCGAGAAGAACATCGAGTATGTTTCCAGCAATGCAGCTGAGATGGTTGATGCCTTCTGCTCCCCGGACACTGTGTGCCGCCTGTGTGGTGAGGACCTGAAGCACTACCGGGCCCTGCGTATCCATATGAGAACCCACAGTGGAGGGGCCTCGGGCTGCCAGAAGGGGCGGAAGCCCTTTGAGTGCAAGGAATGTGGCACTGCCTTCTCCACCAAGCGAAACTGTGTTCACCATATCCTCAAACAGCACCTTCATGTGCAAGAGCGAGAGATCGAGAACTATGTCCTTGCAGTGGACTGTGGTGGGGGTCCTCGGGAAGCCCAGGCCCCAGAGGCCTCAATGCTACTCGAGGATGGTGGCTGTGTTGCCTATGGGGATCGAAAGCCCCTCACTGCCTTCCTGGAGCCCCAGAATGGATTCCTTCGAGGGGCTACTCAGCAGCCCCTGCCTTCCCACATCTCCATCAAGCTGGAACCTGCAAGCAACTTCTCGATGGACTTCAATGAGCCTCTTGACTTCTCACAGAAAGGAAAGGGCTTGGCCTTGGTCCAAGTGAAGCAAGAGAACTCCTCTTTCCTTGGTTCCTCTCCTTATGACTGTTCCATGGAACCCATTGATCTATCCATCCCCAAGAGCCTTCGGCGGGATAAGGATACAACAGTGCCAGGCGAAGCCAAAAAGCAAGAGCCAGGACCCAGCTCTAGCGACCAGCTCTATGCCTGTCCGCCACCTTGCCCCACCCTGCCTGTGACTTTAGGAGCCAATGGGAGTTTGGAGAAGCCAGCTGTGACAACAGCAGCGACTGCCACTGCCACCACCAATCTTCCACATCCTGCCCAGGCGCTTCAGGCCCCCCTCCACCTTGCAGTCCCTATCATCTCCCCGGCCCTCCTGAGCAATTCAGCCCTGCTGCGCCCTCTTCGGCCCAAGCCACCCCCACTCTTGCCAAAGCCTCCTGTGACAAAGGAGCTGCCACCTCTGGCTTCCATTGCCCAGATAATCTCATCTGTGTCATCAGCCCCTGCCTTGTTGAAAACCGAGGTGTCGGACCTCACACCCAAGACCACCAACAATCCCATCGTCTCTGACAAGCTGGGAGGCACAAAGCAGAAGGCTGCCGGCGTTGCCACCACAGGAAGCCCCAAGGAGCCCAGTGACCCGTCTCTCCAGGCCAGCAGTCCTGGTGCTACCTCTTCCATGGAGCAGGGCCCAGCTGGTCTATCAAAGAAGAGGGGTAGAAAGAAAGGGACCAAGAACCGGCCCAAGGCAAACAGTGGCAGTGTGGATTTGGAGTCCAGCGGAGAGTTTGCCAGCATTGAGAAGATGCTGGCCACCACCGATGCCAACAAGTTCAGTCCATTCCTGCAGTCGGCTGAAGATGATGTCAAAGAGGAAGCCATCACCGCTGACCAGAATGTGCCTAGTGAGGATGAGCAGGATGGTCCTGAAGAAAAGCTCCTGAGGGGGAAGCAGAATTCATATTCTACCTGCCTACAAAAGATCAGCTGTCCCTACTGTCCCCGAGTGTTTCCATGGGCCAGCTCCCTCCAGCGACACATGCTCACACACACTGGTAAGAGCGTTCTATCTATCTGTCCCTCTGTTTTCCTTGGCCCAACCTCAGCCCCAAAGGATAGCGTCTTAAACTTCTATGAGGAGCTGAGGCAAGCATTCTCCATGACTACCTCTCCTTCCCTGTGAGGGAATCTTTGGGCAGCATTGGAGGGTGACCCTGTGACTACTCTTCCCCCTTTTCCAAACCCTCAATTCTTTTCTGTCCTACATTCTAAAGAGCCATGTGTTTGCCTGACAGTTCATCCCGTTTTCCACAGGAGTGTTTTCAGGCTGTGACCACGTTTCTTCCCTTAGGTCCAACACCTTCCAGTTCTGTTCTTGCTGATGTGATATGCTAAAAGTAATTGCACACTAATCTGCAGTATCTCCTTTCTGATTTGCCTGAATTCTTTGCTTGAGAATTTATTGATGTTAATTGCTCGACTTAAACACAAGGACAATCAGGTTGAAAGGAGACTTTGTAGTAAGGTATTGAAGCATGCTTAACTCTGCGTTGATAGGAGACATTGTATCATAGTGTCCTTTACCAGGAAGCCTTTTGGCTTCGAGCAGGGAGTTTAAGCTTTCTTTTTTTTTTTTTTTTTAACCACAGTACCCTTTAGTTGTCTTATAAATGTATTTTTGTTTTGACACCAGATTTCTTACAAGAAAAGAATTTGGTTATTAACAGAAAGGAGGGTTGTGATCTTTAACTTTGACGGGATGATATTAACTGTAGATTAGTGTATTTACCAGTTTTGTTGCCTCTCCATGTTGACTTTATTCAGATCATTGCTGTCATTGTTTTTGTCCTTTTCTCTCTTCCTTCAAATCTTCACTTGTTCCTCTGAATTTTTTTTAATCCATCATTTTCATTATGACTCAGAAATATTCTATTACATTTGTGTGCCATAGATTCCAAATACCAAGAAAGAGCGAAGCTTCTTTTCTTAATCCATAAAAAGTACCCTGAATGTCACAAGAAAGAAAGGAAGGAAGAAAATGGGACTAAAACAGTTTAATGCAGTATGGAGTAAAAAGAAAATTCATTTCCCAATATTATTTGAAAGAGCTTTTAGAAGTGTGTTTCAGGTTCCTCTTATTTTTGTTACTTTAATTCTTCTTAGAAGACCTTTCAAATAAAAAAGTAAACTTTAGGTGCATCTAGAATCCAGTTAGCTCTAAAATTATTGACTCAGAAGGTGAGGTGTCCCTGCCTTTGAGACAATTCACAGTCTCAGGAATCCTATGATAGAAGGAGTGATTGCAGAATGTATGGGGAAATAGCAATGACTTGGGATTAGAGGTGAGTCCACGCCCTTGTTGCTCTTTAAAAAGGCTTATTCAGGAGGTTTTTTTGTCAAGCTAGTCTTTGAAGGGGAGAAGGGAGTTCAATGGAGAGAAAATGATGATAAAAGATAGTAGGATGAAAATGATAGAGAACTCTCTAAGAAAGGAAAGAGTCCTTGGTTGATATCAGGGGAAAGAGACAGTTAAAGTTGGATGGAGCAGAGCATGAAGGGCCAGGTAGAAAAGGTAGTCATTTGGGACTGTAGTGAATGGCATCATGATAGTCATTTACGGCTGAGGTCGTTGTAGTAGTAGAAGAGCGCTAGGGTGCTGCAGAAGGGGCACAGCAGAGCTCAGTTTTAGTCTCAGCTTCACTAGTTATACTTGCCCTGTTTGTTAGCCATCTACGAGTCATTCGACCTTCCCAACCCTTACTTTGACTTAGGAAAGAGGAGCTGGTGTGTACCAACTACCTACCTCACAGCACTCTTTCAGGTAATGGATCGGAGTAACTGGAGCATTCTTGGGTCATGAGGAGGAATAGAGCTTTCCTGGAACATTCAAGATGGACAAAAGACGGGTTAAGAGATAAAAGAGGTTGGAGGAGTGGATACAGGAGGTAAAACTTTGCAGTGCTATGGATAGTAGTGACCCTATTGCTACCTGAATGAAAATATTTTCCATCTAATTGTATTGTGTTTGGAATTTATATCGGCACTTTTCTTTCTTTGTTGGGTTGAAGTTTCATATCTGGGCGACAAACAGTGAGACATTAGGAGAATCTGTCAATATAGCGCTCTCTGGTGGGCATGTGTGTTACTTTAAAGTATCTAGGTTGATTATGAAGGTTGCTGCTGAATTTGGGATATTTTTAAATTTCCTTTCAAAGAAGTTTGTGTGACAGAGTAAAATAATAGTTCCGTCGAAGATAGCAACTTAGGAGTGATAAGGTAAGAAGTGTTAAATGCCATATGATCTGTCCTGCAATGTCACTGGTGCAGTTTTGAATGACAATCTTCTTATCGCCTGTACAGTTTATTGAGAAATAGGTCTTTCAGAGAAGCAAGTTTTCACATTTCAAGAGGCAGATTGCTGCACAGGTCTAAATACTTAACTCCGTTTCTGGTTGGGCATTCTTCTTCATCTTTCTCTTCCCCTCTGTCCCATTGTCAAAGTCAAATACCACCACATCTGATGGGCTTCTATGTCACCTGTCTGTCTCCAGCTAAGAGTCTTTTGCTTGTTGTAGATATTTTTAAAAAAAAATTTTTTTTTCCTTGTGCAAGTTACTTTACCTTTGGCCATTCTTCTGTAGGCAAACTGATGTTATCCGGAGGTACTGTAGCAGCCAGTATCTCCTTTCAGGAGTTTTACTTATGTCTTTGCGGGTGCAAGTTACCTGTCTTTACTTGTCTGTGAAGGTGTGAATCAAGGTTAGTTTCGGTTGTTTGGCTCTGGATGCCAAAATGTCACCTTGACTTAAAATGAGTTAGTGATTACACAGAGAGACATAGGATCACCAATTTAGAACTGGATGGGAGTTTAGAGGCCATCAAATCCAATCCCCTCATTTTAGAGATGAGAAAACTGAGGCACAGAGAGGTTAATGGAAACATCTTGTGGTTTTCTTTTCTATCTATAGATGTAGTTGTATCTATAGATGGATAAATAGAAATGACTTAAATTTATATTGCCTGTTCTCTTGTCTATCTCCTTTCCATATTTCTACCTATGGAAATCTTTTCCTAGCTCTGCATCTAGCCTCAGGGGCTTCCTCTTTCGTGATGTCTTCCCTCATGTCTGTCCACGCACTTTCCCTTCCGTCCCCTGGTGAAAGATATTCTCCCCTCTTCAATCTTTCATACCTTCCTCATTCTCATTTGTGTTATGCTTGTATATATATCTCATGCCTTTACAGCTTTTACTTACGGACAAGCTCTGTATGTTTTCATGGTTTCGTTGTTGATTGCCTTGTGACTTGTACATTGTGTATCAAAGGTGTCAAACTCCCTGCTGACTGCAGATCGTATGTGGCCCATAGGGATCCATTTCTGTTTGAGTTTGACACCACTGGCTTGGACAACTTAATAAAGGTTTGTTGGAGGTGCAGTGTTTTGATTAGTCCATGACATCCTAATAGCTTTTCTTAGGATGCAGACTCTGAGCATTCCTGGTTGGTAATGCTCTTCATAGGCAGAAAAGTCTCCAGTGATGATCTAATTGATGTTTTGGGGAGGGCTCACAATGGTAACAACCAAATTTCCTAATCTCCCAAAGGAATTACTCTCATCAAGATGTATAGATTGTACTGTATTCTGTATGAATATATCCAGATTATATGCTCATCAAAGTGTTCTCCAAAATCTCTTAAATTTCAAAGGGCTTTAGAATCTATGGTTTGAGGGCAGAAACAGTATGAATCATCATAGCCTTCATGAAGTACTTATGTATATACTCAGTTGTGTTTAAGCCCATATGGTGGGCACTTTGATTTTTTATTTGGATACAGTTCTAAAATAGAAACTGAATTTTAGCACCAAGCCAGAGAATCAGCATAGACTCAAAGAAAATAAAGCAGGAAGGAACTTTTGAGGTTTTCTAATCCAATGCCCTCATTTTCCTGAGGAGGAAACTGAAGCTTAGGGAGGAAGTGACTTTCCCAAGGTCACACAGATAGTGAATATGTAGAAGAACTAGGATCCAGGGTTCTTTAGAAACTGCCTCTCATAATCTTTTATTTAATAATTTTAATATATTATACAATTGTATGTAATAATAAGATAATTTTTAATTAATTTTCATGACTTGCAATGTACTTGACATTTTATTATATCAGTTTTTAAGCTCTTAGCTTTATTTGACATATTTAGAATATGGTGTCTTCTTGATGGGGAAAATATCTACTCCTTCAACATTTAAAGATCAACCTCTATAGTATATATGCTTCAATCCCTATGCTAGCCTTGAAATAAGCCATGTGTGTTTGTAATGCATGTATGTACATGCCATTTTTGCTCCAATCTGTAATATCAAGATAGAAAGCTCCCTTTGAATAAAGATCAGCAACCATTCTATAACTTAGACAGTCTGAGAAGTTGCCTAGAGCATTGAAACATCAAAAGGCTTGTCTAGGGTCACATCATCAGTACTTTCTTATGTAGGAGTTGACTCCAAAGACCACTTCTGTCCACTTTACCCCACTGCCTTTTATGGTATAGAAATTAACATTATTTTCTAAAATGTATTATAAAAACCAGAGTTTTACAAAGAAGGAGATATTTAAATCTGCTTTATATATATCTATATATCTATAGATATATAGATATATAGATTTTTTTTTTAAGTGAGGCAATTGGGGTTAAGTGACTTGCCCAGAGTCACACAGCTAGGAAATATTATGTGTCTGAGGCCGGATTTGAACTCAGGTCCTCCTTACTCCAGGGCTGGCGCTCTATCCACTGTGCCACCTAGCTGCCCCTTTAAATTTTTTTAAAATCAAAGCAATAGCCAAATTTTTGCAGATTATTACATCAACAGTACCTCTTTTGAATAATTCTTTGCCTCCTCCTGGCTCCTCAATGCAAATACTTGGTATCTACTCTTCTCTCCCTCCTTGTGTTGTTCATGGCAAGGAAAACATGGTGTCTCCATGGCCTAAGGACCAGGAACCAATGCCTCTCTTAGCAATCAGGAAGCAGGTGACTTGGCTTATTTGCCTTTTTTTTTTTCCTTCTTAATACCTACATACCAATTTTTTCATAACCAGCCTGTTTGCTTCTTTCATTTATCCAGTTTAACAATTATTTACCATCCACGATGGGTACAAGGCCATCATTTGCCTCTTTTCTTCTGCCCATGCATCCTAATTTATTCCATACAAGGGCCTGGATACAAATAAATGTGTTTTTGAAGCAGAAGAATTAGAGCATATTTTAGCAACAGATAGTTTTTTATGTAGTAGAGAGAAAGTCAAAGAGATCTGGGTTCAATCCCTACCTCTAACATGTGGTAACTAGGCCACCAAGTCACTTAGTATTTCGATGCCCCAAGTAACTTTTTAAGAAATATTGCTTGTGGGGCAGCTAGGTGGCGCAGTGGATAGAGCTCTGGCCTTGGAGTCAGGAGGACCTGAGTTCAAATCCAGCCTCAGACCAAACACTTAACACTTACTAGCTGTGTGACCCTGGGCAAGTCACAATTGCCCCTTTAAAAAAAAAAAAATATTGCTTGCCTGGGAGGTGGAAGATTATTCACTAGGAATCCTGACAGAAATGACAGAACTCAGAGCTGTGCTCTAAGATGGTTTTGTTACCACTCTGTTCCACTTTATATTTCAAGAAATCTTCAGCCCAATTCAAGCATTTTTTTAAGCATGTATTTATCATACTATCTGGGGACTAGGAAGAGAGGGGGTGTGTGTGTGTGTGTGTGTGTGTGTGTGTGTAGCAAAACAGGGGAATGTTTCATTTCTAACTAGTGGGATCAAAGGACGCTTCATGGAAAAGAAGTAGTTTCTGAATTGGTCCGTAAAAGAAGAGAAACCTGCTTGAGTTCAGATCCAGCCTCAGACATCTTACTAGCTATTGTGATTTGGGGCAAATCACTTAACCTCTGCCTGCCTCAGTTTCCTCAGTTGTAAAATGGGATAATAATAGCACCTACCTCCCAGGGTTGTTATGAGGATTAAGTATTTAGTATAGTGCCTGACACATGATAGGTGCTTAATAAATCCTTCCTGACCTTTTCCAAGTATAAGGTAGGAAGAAGTAGTGTGACTAGACTGTTGAATACCCAGAGAAGGGAGCACTAGTGGGATGTTTGTATTACATTTTTAAGAAATAGCATGTGTTTTAAAAAGGCCACAGGAATTAATTTATGAACTGCTTGACTCCTGGATTTTTTAATTTTATATTTATTTTTCTCTAGGCTTCTGGTCATTAGGTTAGGGACTTCACAGTCTGGAAACTCTTCACCGATAGGCAACTCACCTGTAACTTTTTGTTATGGAATTATCTTTATTATTTAAAAAAATACACCAAAAAATGCTTGATCTAGTTTGTATAGTTTAATAAACTAATAGTTGAAATTATCTGCTTACCTTGAGAACACTGGATTCTCTATCATTTTGGGGGTTTGTGGAAAAAAAACACCTGTGGACAAATAGAATTTTTCACATTTAGCATTCATTCAGGAGCATTGGAGTTTGTGGAAAAAATAGCTATGGAATTAGCATATTCAACAAGTAAGCTTTTTCACATTCAGCATTTGTTCAGGAGCATTGAATTCCTACTGTGTACGGAGGACTATGCTGGACTCTGGGATTGAAGTCCCCTGCCATAACAGGGTTCAAACACAAACATGATTATAATACACAGTACTATATAAGAAATGTTCCGAAAGGCCTAAGGGAGAGGGCTCCATGGTAGGACATCTCATTGGACTTGGGCTTTTAAGGAAGATAGGAATTAAAAATGAAGGGGGCATTCTGAGAAATTATGGCAGCAGTGATCCAAAGGCAGGAGAACACAGGTCAGTGTCTAGGTGATAACCTGTCTGGTGAAACCCAATGCTTGCCAAATGGTATCGAAGAATTTCTTTCCCTAGTTGCTTTTCTGAGAGAGTCAAAACCAAACATCCATTTATTTTAATCTTACATTGGGAGAAACCATATTCTTTGATACAAAGACGTCACGGACTGCTTTTTCGGGGACTCTAGTAAAAATAGAGCCTCTCATTTGAAGCTACCATTTTACTTTAATAACTGAAATTTGAAGGAAAATTTGCCAAGTTAGCCCCCTTCTGTTCATTTTTTCCTTTTTAAACAAACTTCGAAATATTCAAGTAGTAATGAAAGGATTGATAAAAGGACTGATTTTTTTTAAAACAGTGTGCTCACTCGTGTGTGCACTAATGTGTAAGAGTAACTTTTGTATAATGGTTCAAAGTTTACAGAGCATTTTAATGTACATTATTTCACTTGAGCTGCACATCAGCCTTTTGAGGTGGTTTCTGTGGGTATTAACTCCATCTTATAGATGAGGAAATAAACTCGAGGTAAAATGTCTTATCCATGGTCACACCAGGAAGCTTTAGAGGTGGCATTGGAAGCCAAGACTTATGCTTCCAGTCAAACCCTTTTAACTGCTGTGAACCACACTACCTCTGAAACTAATGCTTATGCAGTTAAGTAGTTTATTATAAGTTCATTATTGCTTTTGAGTTTTGATTAGTTGATCTACCTAGATTTTTTTTAACTTAAAGGCTTTGCTTTAAAATACAGAAAGTATCATTTGAACCCTTAAAATCTTTTCTTTCAGAAGTATATTGTCAGAAGGCATGGTGACAGTTTCTTACCATAGTAGCAGAGGAATGAAGGGGAGAGGAAGAAAAGCATTTGAAGAGAGGAAAATATAGAAACAACAGTGACGGTAGATGGTTCTGTATTTTTATGAAAGCCAATCTCTCTGGCTTTGGGATGTCATTTTCTACTTGACATCATTTGTCTTTTTTTTTTTCCAGTGAGTCCTTGGTCACTGGTAATTCTTATGACAATCACAAGGAACTGAAAATCTAGATTTATTTGATTGAAGATGGATAGCAAATATTACAGTGTTTCACACAAACACACCATGAAACACCTACTGAATTTAAGAAAACTTTGCAATATTCTGGCTTTATTTAGGAGCTAGTGGAGGTCTCATGATTTTAATAAGAATTCAGGTATTGCTAGCCTTTCCCCCCCTCTCCCCACCGTTGGCTAGGCTGTCTGGAGAGAGACAGGGACAGAGAAAAGATGAGCCAGATAGTTTCAGAAAAACCTGAGAAGACTCGTGCAAAGTAAAGTGAGCAGAAGCAGGAGAACATTGTACACAGTGATAGCAATATTGGAAAGATGATCAACTGTGAAAAGCTTAGTCACTGATCGAGACAATTCACAATAGCAGCAAAAGACCTGAGATGAAAAATGCTGTCCACATTTAGAGAGAGAACTGATGAACTCTGGTCTGAGCACAGATGCATACTTCTTTCTACTTTATCTTATTTTTTCATGTGTTTTCTTTTGCAACTTGGTAATACGGAATTTTGTTTTGCATGACTTCACATGTACAATTATAATTAAATTGCTTGTCTTATAAGGAGTGAGAGGGGCAGGAGGAGTGAAAGAATTTAGGACTCAAAATTTAAAAAAATGATTTTAAAAAATGTCTTACTCATAATTGGGAAATAGTTAACAAACAAATAAAAATAATTTTAAAAAAGGGAAAACAAGATGAGTAGTTTCAGCTGTAGCTGCTGCTTATCTGGGCGACTGACCTCTGACTTGGATACATGGGGCTCTGTCACCAGCTGTGGCTCTAAACTGTCTGAACTGTGCAAACTGGGCATTTCTAGGAGATCCTGCAAATTCCGAGCTTCTGCTTATTAAGGAAGGAGTCACTTCTTTTTAATCCAAAACTATGGGTAAAAACAAAGGCCCCCTGTATTTTTTTGTTTCAAGAAAAGCGATGCAAGGAGACCTCTGTGCTTCGTGTTTGACTTGTACATTGGTTCCAACAGTGCCAACCAAGGCTAAGGGACAAAAGGCATTGGGGCTGCAGCTGTTGAAGTCTTCGTGTTTGTCACCAAGATAGTCAGGTGAACCTTTCCCTCCTGGCAGATTGGGGGCTATAACCATAGAAGTTGGTCATAAGTATAAATGCCTAATCATCACCACCACTACCACCACCACAACCAAAAGCCTATCTTGGCTCTCCAACTCCTGTTCTTTTTCTTTATTTCCCCCCTCCCCCATATACACAGACAAGTATTAGCACAGGGACAGTTATGTCACAAGGACCTTGACTTGGACTTTGATAGATTGTATTTACAATATTTAAAAAATCCAAATAAGAAGAGAAGGTGGGGAAACCTGAACATTTTAAGCCAAACAACATAGACGTCTGGTGTGAACGACCTATTTCTTTCATCGTGTTTTGAGGATTTAAAACAAAACAGAAAATTGGCTAAGAAAGGAGAGGACTAGAGTTGAAATAGGATTTACCAGGAATTTTCGCCATTAGGCAGAGGGGGATCCCTCCTAGGGGCCATTCTTTTGGAAACACAAGTAAATTAAAGTAAATGTCATACTCTTATAATCAAATCCAGCAGATATTAGTACTTAACCTTTTGAGAGCAAGGATATCAGTCCTCTAATTCACTTGAAAGGCCAGCATATCTTTGCTCCCTGTCTTCACTTCCCCTTGAAGGCCTGTTCTGAGCCTCGGTGTCAAGGGTATGGAGCAAGGTGGTTTGTCTTACTTCCTGTTTGGTCTTCTCAGTTAGCTGCCACAGGCATCTCTGGGGCCAGAGAATCTTTGGTGTCTTAAAGGGGCTCACCATATTTTTGTCTTACCTGATTGAAAGTGACTGTTCATTTCCCTTTTCTCCTACATCTTCATCCTCTAATTGTAGAAAAATGTCTTATGGTCCATTTATCCTGTGGAAAGAGAACCATTTTCTCGTCTGATTTTAAAATTCCTTACAGTATTAAATTCAGTTGAATTTACTTTAACGTTATCGTTTCAATTAACGTGCTGTTGTTTTGTTAGTTGAACGAAAATTTCTACAGTTACATGATAATTTCCAAGTAGGTTTTACATGCAGTAGCATGGTACGAGTCCAGCAATCCTGGGTTCAATCCCTCTTACCTCTGGCATACATTGACTATGTGACCCTTTTAACAGGCATTTGTAAGCTGTAGTAGAATTACTTTCCACACTGGGAGTCCCCTCATGCCAAGACAAAACTAAAATGTTTTAATTGTGCAATAATATTTCATTCAATATTACAAAGAATAAAAGCATGTTTTGCTCTGTTTTTGAGATATTAGATGTTTCATTGTTTTGTTTTTAAAAGCTTACTGACATTCAACCGAAGTAAGGGGGCGGGAGACAACTACCAGTATTGTCCAGCAAAATAAAGTAGCTCTTACCTTTCATTAGAAAGTCAGATAAATCTATCTTTTTTCCTGCTTCAGGTCAGAAGCCCTACCCTTGTCAAAAATGCGACGCCTTCTTTTCTACCAAATCTAACTGTGAACGGCACCAATTGCGCAAACACGGAGTTGCCAACTGTTCCCTGAGAAGAAACGGGCTTATCCCCCAGTCAAAAGAAAGTGATGTTGGATCTCATGATAGCACAGGTAGTTCTTTCAGGTTATTCAGAATAAAGAAAGAAAGAAAGAAAAAAAAAAGATCATTCATGTGCTCTTCGTTAAGGTTTTTAGAGAAAGCCACCAAACCAGTCCAGGTTACACTGGGGCTGGTGGTCAGGGGTCTAAGAGATACCAGGTCAGGTATAAGCTGCTGAGATGGATTGAGCCAGACCTGTTCTGAACACATATGACGGTGGCCTGGTAGCCAGGGCACATTTGGAAATCATTTCTTGAGTTGCCTTTTATGATTTTTTTCAAAGCTCTTGCTAATGGCACTTGAAAGGGAGATTTTGTATAGCTCATGAAAGAAGGTGTAAAATATATAGTCCATGTAGATAAATGATGGAGATATTTTACTCTGGCCTAGGTGGCTTGTGTTCTTTAACTTAAGGGCCTTGCTCATCGATATTCCACATCTTTTAGGATAAATAAGGTGACCCTGTACTGGAAGGGTCAGTACTGTGGTCAGAACCTGCAAACTGAGGGATGCTTAAGCTCCTTGGCCAAGTGGGGGCGGGGGGAGGTTTTTTCCCCTCTTAACTCTCTTCCCATTGCAAAACTGCATCGTTACTTTAGAGCACTCTGCATGTCCTTTCTTCCTTAATTACATTTCTGCTCTACCTGAACAAGATGTCTTATGCTGACTCGTGCTTTGTTCCTCCAGCTTCTCCCAGAGCAATTACTGGCTGCTGCAGTTTCTACCCCTTTAGCTTGCTCTGCCCGTGGTCTTCTGTGTTTGCTCATGTTCACCACACATATGCTTTCCTCCTCTCGGCTCCTCACCTCCCACCAAGAGTGGGTACGAATTTGCTCAGTGAATATGGCTGGTAGTTGTTTAGTAACAATATTGCTGATATTTTGTAACAGTATTGCAAGAACTGGGTACAAGTCTTCTGAATATTTTAGTGATGAAATCCTTGACATTTGACCTTTTGGGGGACTGGGGGGAAATCTGGGAGTTCTCACCTTCCCATAAAATTTACATAAGATTTACAGTAGTAATTGCAGCCTTGGGACTTGGACAGTTCTCGATTTTTCTTGGTCTCACTGGGCATAAAAGTTTGAATGTTGGTTGGGGTGGGAAGCCCAGTATTCGAATTAAGTGTGCAGCAGGCCAGACCAGGCGGGTCCTTCTTAGAAACTGCTGACAGTCTTACCAGTTGGTAAGAGGAGGAGAGGAAGGTCCCCATTTGTCAATCAACAACGTTTTCCATTTTCTTGGGAGATGCTATTGAGATGATTGAGTCAAAAATAACTCTTTCTTCCTTATTCTTTGCTTATAATGCAAGAATGACTAAGGAAAAGGCAAGTAGAATCTTGGGCTCTTGGTATGCGTAGTTCTCACTGCCCTAGCCTGAGTGAATTTACTGTGTAAGTAAAGTGGTTTCGATTTAGACTTTCTAATTATTTAAAAGTTATATAGGCATAAAGCTATGCCTTTTATCCTATCTTTATTCCCACTTAACATTTTATATTTCATATATGTTATGTTGTAAATATTTTTATTTATGTTTTGTCTTTATCCCACTCTTCCACTTAATTGCATTTTACATTGGAAAACTAGCTTGCTTTCTTTATTGCATAGTAAAAGCAGATTTAGGGATTTTGCTCATTCTTGGATTCCATATGAGCCAGAATAAAAGTAATCTCATGGCCTGATTTACTCTTCAGCCTCCAGGAAATCCATGAGGATGCTGCAAATGTTAATGTTTAACTTTTGGCCACAATGCTAATTCCGTATTTCATGGCTTATGAATCCTCTGAAGTCACTCACAAACAGTAGTTCCAAGTGGATAATTCAGCTGTTATATGGCATGATAAAGACAGCCCTTGGCTTTTTAAGATATATTTTTTATTAAACACCTTGATATACAGTGAGAGCACTTTTAACCTTCCAGTGATAGAAACAATTTTTAGCCACCTAACATGATTTTTTTAAAAGTTGGTCTAAAGTTTAATTAGCAAATTTTAAAGTTGTTTTTTTTTTTAAGTTGGATCCATATGCACATTTTGTGTTTCTAAATTTTTCACCCAAAGCATGTTTATCCTTTTATCTGAGAGCACCCCTTTAAAACAATGAACTTGAGATGGACATGGGGAAGGCAGTAAAGAGAAAGTATGTATCTGCTTTAATAGTGGTAATCATCTATAGTGTGAAAGATAGTTGAGATTTAAGTCAAGGGGAGGAAAAGGGGTCGGAGAAGTAGAATTCAGAGGTTCTGCGTAGAATATTATAAAAGCAAGGTGATGGCAATGGAAAAGACAAATTATTCTGGATTCCTATCAAGTTAAAAGTGGAACTTTGGGAAGGCTTATGCAAAAAAGGAGTTGTAGATGTAGAAAGGCTTAGGGATTTCTATACTGCCTATTGTATACATTATCAAATAGATCATTTTTCTGAATTTCCAAAATATGCTTTTATATAGTCAAGTTTGAACCTTGCTGTAATGCAAGATAATAAAAGAACATATAATAAGCAGATGTTTAAAAAAAGTTAACATCCAAGTCTTCTCCCACTTCTGCCTCCTGTCTCCCTTTTAGTGAAAGCAGAAATAACAATAATAAAATTTTGGAAAAGGTAGCTTTAAATGATTGGCTAAGTCATAGTTAAACAGAAACTTGGGTTTAAATTTACTCTGAATGGTCTTTCTCTGACAAGCTGACAGTATCGATCTGTGTCAGTACTAGAGAATATGAAGTTCACACTCTTCTAGTCAAGGTTTAAAAATTCTGAGGTCTAAGAACAGGAAGCTTGTTTTCCTTCACTGACAGACTGATTCTCCTGTTTCCCTGAGGTAAGTTTAGCATCCTCACACAGGAAATTTGTGTGTGTGTGTTTTTAAGAACTTGAGCAATTTAGGTGAAATACAGACACAAAGAACTTTCTAACTATCAGTTTCATTGACTGAGAAGACAAGCTATATAAAATAGTAGGTTGTCCTGGTGATAAGTGAATAACTTATTTACAGGAAGCTGCAGAAATTTAGAAGAGATTGAAGTGACTTACCTTCTTTGCTTCATATTAGGACTGACTATAGATTTATCCTCACCTGAGTTACCAAGCTTAAAGAGACTTTGGAGAAAAAGAGATTTAAGAAATATTATTAGAGAGGACTGGGAATTGATTTCCAATATTTTAAAGCAACTTCAATTAAATTAAATAAAATATAATGTACCATGGTCCTATGCTAAGGGCTGGGGCTAAAAATTCTCAAGAAACTTAAGAGACTAATAGGGAAGATGACAACTAGGTGAAGTTATAAAAAATATAGATGCTTAACTGGCAATTTCTTTGTTTTGTGATCTTAAGTGAGGCATTGTAGCAGAATTTTGATAGCTGAAATAGAAGAGAAAGCAAGATATTTGGGGAGTAGGGGAGATGAAATGTGATCAAATAAATAACTTGTTAAATAATTTTGGTTGCTTAGACTCACAGAATGATCTTAAGAGGATTAGTTTTAGCTACTCTATGATAAAACATTCCTACTTAATATAAGTTTTATTTTAGTGTGTATTATCTGAAGTTTTAGAATATTTAAAGGAAACTAAATTATCCGTGATGTGATAGTGACGTAAATGAGAAAATTACCCAGTTATTTATTAATCTTTGATTCTAGAATCTTATTGTTTACAGAAGAGTCCCTAAAAAAAAACCAAAAACAAACTGGGGCAGGGGACAGGACAGGAAGTGTTGATGTTATTTAAATATGATAAAAGAATTAATCTGAAGAAAGTATCAGCGACAATAGGAAGTAACATTTACAAAGTCACAGTCTTATAACCTGTAGAAAATGTAAACATTTGAGAGTTGAGCATAGAGGAATTTTTTTGGGGGGGGAGGGATAAGTGGATTTTGAATTAATTAAATTTTAAATGTTTCCTTTCCTAGTATGTTTTAAATATAGGGGAACTTCTTTGATTAGTCAGTATGGCTTACATTGATTTATGTGCACATGATGTAAACACTGAGCTGGGCCAGGGTATTCATACATTAGAATGATAATTCTTTTCTTTAAATCATTCTCAAAATATTATACATATACTAGTACTTTCCCAATAGAAGACATTCAGAATTCTCCCCCAGAAATAGAGATTCGTATAAAGTCTAGCCAAAGAAGAGTGGAGTAAAATGGAAAGCCAATTATACGTAATTTAGATAAAATTTTGGAAAGTTACACCTTGATTTCCTAAGTCCAAGTAGGAGATAGACATTTGACTTTAAGCTACCTGGATTCTAAGGCTAAGTGGAAGCCCCTGAAGTATGCTGAACATAGTAAGCCCTTGATTCATACTTGTAGAATAAATAATTGTGTGTCCCTAGAGATATGAAAATCACTGAAATACAAGGAAGGAATAGCTCATGAATTTTTCATTCCATCACAACAGATTGGGTGACAAGCAATACAAGATAGGAAATTTGAGAAGAATGATAGCTATGAGTTTAATTGTAATTTTTACAGCATCCTTTCATAATCTACTCATGTAAAAAGTCTCAATTGTGAAACGTAAGTGGCCAGTCCTGTGATAATGCCTTGGGATTTGTGTTATTCAGCTGCAGAGAGCATTAAGGAAGAAAGCACAATTTAGAATCAAAATATGTAATTACAGTTCTTGGCATTTTGATGTTTTTGCATTATAACAACATTTACAACTCCTAAACTTTCATCTTGACAAAGGAAAACCTATAAGATATTTGGACCATAACCTAATGTTTATTTGACTGCAGAGAATTTATCTAAGCCTTTATCTCAGCAGTTTGTAAAATCTGACAGTGCTTTAACTAAGCTATTAGCAATTTAGTAAATAGCAAATCTTTCTGAATTAAGTATAGCACTTTAAGTGTTTTTGCTTCTGTGTTATAGCTGCTGGAATGAGTACATTTGATAATTAAATTAAAATACATGTTAACTGTGGTAGGTGGTGCAACAGCATTAATTATGATAGCTAGCATTTGTACAGCACCTACTATGTGGTGCTATGGCAGGCACCCAGCAGCGCACAGCCAGGCACTATGCTAAGCTCTTTACGCATGTTGCCACAATTGTTCCTCATAAGAAATCTAGGAGGCAGGTGTTTTTAACCCCATTATGCCATTGAGGAAGCTAAGGTAAACCTGTTAAATGACTTTCCCAGAGTCACATAGCTCGTAAGTCTTTGAGATGAGTTTTGAACTAGAGTCTTCCTGACTCCAGGCCCAGTGCTCTGTCCACTGCATCCCCGAGCTGCCCCAGAATAAAATGTGTTATTTACATTTACAAATATGGTTGACATCCAGTGCTATTTAGTTCATGCTATGTATCTAATTAGAAATAGATACAAAAACATGGACTCCAAAAATTGTGCAGCGGCCTCAGCCTGAAGTTCTCTACCCTCATAAAATTTTCAAAATCTTCATTTTACCATGTGCTTCACAAAACCAATCTTGCAGCATTCTCTACTTCCTTATTCCAGTCAAATTTCACATGACAGCATGATTATCACAACATATTATTACCTCCAGAATGATTTTTTTTCTTCTGTAATTTAAACACACATCACCTCAATGTGTTCCTAAAAACAATGAGAAATACTTTTCAAGGGAACTGTTGTCTCCTTCTACCTCTGAAATATTTTGCAGCAGGATTTTTATCATTTAGAGTGCCGTGTAGATAACACTATTTTACTAGACTTTCCAAATACATGCTAGGGGTTCATTTCTGTATTATTCTTATGCAAATGTGTATTTGAGCATTTTGGAGGATGGGAGAAGAGGATTTGTGTGTGTTTGTGCATGCATGCTTGAGTCATCCAAATGCGTAGTTAAGCAACTTAAACTATACTTACTAAGTAACCCAAAAGCTGTGCCTATCCTGAATGCACAAAGCTCTCCTTTCTTACAGATCCACTATCTCTGTCTTCATTGAGTTACTCACACTTTCCTTGTTTTTCCACCTTTGGGAGCCAGGCTTCCTATGTGAAGCAGTTCTGTGAGTTGTGAGCATCAGGAGTTGAGAAGCACCCCTAAGGAGACAGGATAGTTTGTGTAGAAGTTCTGACTGATTTGCCTTCCTTGTCAGACTAATCCTGAAAATGAGGCTTACCTGGCCTTGAAGAATTTACATGCTTTGGCCTTCAGTGGATCAGCAGAGGTGGATTAGGGCCAAGGAAGAAAAATAGCTTTACTGGGGCTGTGGGTTGGTCAATGAATGTCAGCTATGGCCCCCAGGGCCCTTGCAAAGGGATCTTGGCTTAGCATACATTTTTATTGAAACTCTCCCTTCTGTGTTTTTCCATACAGATAGCCAGTCGGACCCAGAGATCCCAGTTATAGGCAATGAAGTGCTTGACCTCACCTCAAGGGAAAAAGAGCAGCAGCAATCAGAGGGCGCTCCTGAACACAGCCAGGAAACAAAAGGCCATCCCACAGAAGAGGTGAAGGAGAAAATACCCTCACCTAAGGGAAGAGAAGAGGAGGGAGGGGAGGATCAGCAGGATGAGGAGGAGGAGGAGGAGGAAGAGAAGGAAGCTGTGGAAGGCAAACAGGAGGATCCCGAAGGCCCAGAGGAAGATTCTGTCAGCAACAAAAGCCTGGACCTCAACTTTGCCAGCAAGCTGATGGACTTCAAACTGGCTGAGAGCAACCCTGGAGTGCCTGGTGGGGGAGGCCCCTCTGAGCAGGACAAGAAGCATGCCTGTGACATCTGTGGCAAGAGCTTCAAGTTTCCTGGAACCCTAACGCGCCACCAGAAAGCCCACACTCACGAAGAGCAGAAGGAGGAGAAAGCCAGTGAGGAAGAGGGCAGGAGTGGTGGTGCTGAGGACTCCTCCAGCCCCTGCGCTGTGGAGCCAGCCCTCGAGCTGGATGAAAGCCCAGTGGATTTGAAGGTGGTGGAATCCCCCTGGGGGGGCGAAGTCCCTGGTGGGAGGGAGAATGAGGAGAGCGAGAGTGTCTCTGAAGGGGAGGGCGCCTCAGAGAGGAAGTCCTCTGAGAAGAGTGACGATGACAAGAAACCAAAGACAAACGGGACAAAGAGTGTCATCACCAAGGCCGACAAGAGGAAGAAGGTCTGCACGGTGTGCAATAAGAGATTCTGGTCCCTGCAAGACCTGACGAGACACATGAGGTCCCATACAGGTAAAGATACTGAATCTGAAGGGTGGCAGCAAATGAATCTTGGCCTCTAAAAATGTAAAATAGAAACAAACAGAATGGGGCCCTACCTGAGAAAGAGGGCTCTGCAAAACCTAGATGAAATCAGCTTAACCTTTTCCAGGACACTTTTGATAAATTCCCTTTCACCATGATTCTTTGGGAAGGACTGGCCTACCCAGCATGTAGAAGTCCTGATCTGACCACTCCAGTTTAGGCTTTATTTTTATAGAAACAAGACAATTCTTGTCCCTTCGTTTGGAATCAGTTCAGTCGGAACCATAAGTAATGGTGCTGCTAGGCTCAAAGACGGAAGCTATCTGCGACACAGATGTGTCATCATTCCCCAAATCTTTGTGTGCTGTGTATTACCTATCATTTTACACATCATTTTCAATTTAAATTGCTTCTTCAATTTCTTGATAGTGAAATGAGTTTGATTTTACAAGGACTGTGATAAGAGTCCATATTCTATAGGCAAAACGATTTTTGGGTTAGGAATTTTAACATGTTGAGATCCCAGTTTTCCTGACCACTGTGTTGTCTGGCTTTGGCTCAATCATGCCACCTCCCTGACCCCAGTGTAATATGGGGATAATACCTTTATGTAATAGGGATTGTTTAGAGGATCAAATGAAATCGTGTATGTGAAAGTGATTTGTCAGTGATAAAGCACAGTGTTTAAATGCCAGCTTATCATTGCTCTTTTCCAGGAGCATTATTAGCAAACTTTGTTTGTTTTCCACTCTTAGCATACTGTCCCACCCCCAAGGCCAGTGTTGTAGGTCCAGTGCAAAATTTGGTTTAGTGTGTGTGGAGGGTGATTGCCTTTCCCCTTGTGTGTATTCCCAAACAAGTATGTTGATGTAGTAGTACCAGCAGTCCCTGATAAGGAACTGGGAAAATTCACTGGGAAGTTTCTGCCACTGTTCACTTGGGCATCTGGGCTCTTTGCTTTCTTGAATGTGGATCTGGCCTGATGTAATGTACTGTTGCATTTGCACCTCAGCAGGGTTTTCAGGAAATCTGCAGCAGAACATATGATAAGTCTGTTATTATTGGGGTGTTTGTATAAGTTTGTGACCTCACTCCTTTTGGCTCTCATTATCTCTGGAGGTTATACCATAATCCTCAAATAAATCATAGTCAGATCTAGTAAATTAATTCTTCTGACCAGTAGAATGAGTCCCGGATGCTTATTGTAATTCAGTTTCTTAGAATTAGACTAGTTCATCTTTGCTGCATGTTGCTTTTTCTCTGTCTCTTCCACACACACACTCACATTAAGTTCATGCATGGTGAACTACACCCTAGTGTTCCTGCTTGTACGTGAGGGGTTTTACAGGACAATGGAATGTGAACCTCTTCAGAGGAGATATTCTTAGGTTTCTGAGCAGGTGGTGTCCTCAGCTGCTCAGTAGGGGCTAAGGAATGCAGCTGTTCCATTACAAGCCCACAGAGTGTTTCCTGGGAAGTACCCTATTTATTAAATGTTACTTATAATTTCTGTGCATTCTCCTTGGGCCTTTAACATTAGTGCCTACCCTGGGGAGAAGGGAAATATATTCCCATAGGCTTCTCAGATAGCTACATGGAGCCATTCAGTATACTCAGTAAGACATTAATCAAGAAGCCTAAATGAAGATTGTGGGTTTTGGCCTGCATCACTAAGAAGTGGGATCAGGAAACTCAAAGTGATAAAACATTGCTCCATTCCTTCCTGTTTCCTACATCTCCCCACCTAAGGCAAAGAAGGAGATTCTCTCTCAAGTTTAAATGATTTTTTTTTTAACCCATATCTTTTTTCCTTATCAGTTTAGATATCAAGTCTTTTACATTGGCAGATGCTATGTAATACAGCATGAGGATGCTATTCTTAGAGTAAGACTAATGTGTGCAGAAATTAATTTCTTTTCTCCTGTTACTCCAGGGGAAAGACCCTATAAATGTCAGACCTGCGAGCGGACCTTCACCTTGAAGCACAGCCTGGTTCGTCATCAGCGTATCCATCAGAAAGTAAAAAACACAAGGCACCATGGGAAGGAAAGTGACAAGGAAGATCGGGGTGAGGATGACAGTGAGAATGAGTCCATCCACAGTGGCAACAATCCACTCTCAGAAAATGAGGGAGACTCCACTCCAAATCTCAACAGCCATTCCACCATTACTCGAAGCCGGAGAGAGAGCTTGGCCAACGCAGCCAAGGATTCGGGTCGTCAGGAGGAGAAATCAGGTGGAAGGACGACTGGTGTTTGTCTAGCGGAGTCCAGCAAAAGTGCCCAGAAACCAGCCGCAGGGGCCAGCACAAAGGAGCAGGAGTCTCAGGGTAGCACAGATCGTGAGAGCCCCTCGGGCTTCATTCAGGATCTGTTGGACATGCACAGCAAGAGGCCTTCTGCAAACCACATTCTTGCCTCTTCAGATAGTGCACCCCAACTTGTGGGAATGGAATGACTCAGGGGAGGTGACCCAATCACCCGTCTGTCCCCAGCACATAGACTAAAGCCAGCAGAGCAAAAGTACTCCAGATCTGTAGCACACTGGGCCTCCTGAGTGACTCCAGTTGTCAGGGAGTGAAAGAGAGAGGGAAAGGAAGAAAAGAAGTATGGCAGACTGACTCCAGTGCCACAGCCCTTTCAGCATAATGATGCAAGAGACTACAGGATATACTGATTCCGAGTGCCTTACTACTTTATTAAATCTTTTGGTATCATTGACTTTTTTTTTTTCCAAAATGATTTTTAAAAAAAAATATTTTAATGAATTATTTGGAGAGGACCTTTTTCATTTAAGCATTAATGTTACCTTTTTGTATTGGTGTGCGTGAGCCTGTTCGCTTGGAACTTTGATAGTTGCCGTGTTTTGTTTTGTGAGCTGGAAATGGGGAAAAGAAACCAATGCCCTTGGATACCACAGCTAATAACTGGAAGAAAATGATGTGAATTTCATATACCAGAGGAAAATTTGGATGAGATGTTAATTTCTCAGAGACATTTTTGTACTTACTATGTGATGGAGCTCTAATCTGGTTCCAGGTATTAAGACAAGTGGTTAATGAAGGTATTCAAAATTGGTTCAAGCCAAAACCAGGAAAGATGCTAGCTTCAACCTCATACTTGTTTCCACTCTTTTCGGCATTAGAAATGGTGTTATTGTTCAATGTTTTAAGACTTTTTTTCTGGATTGAGCATACAGAGAAGAGTTACCTTAGCAACTTAACCTATGGAAATTATGCACAGCTGTCATATGTTTGATTTTTCTTTTTTTGCTTCAATATATGTATTATTATTATTATTGTTATTATTATTATTATTATTATTATTTTAAAATTCATCAGTTGCTAGTCTCTGCAGTCAGCAGAAACCAATGGGCAATATTTGTCCACGGAGATCTATGATGCAGCTTTGGATCCCTGTGTAAATGTTTGATTACAGCTTTCACTAGTTCACTAGCCCTCACATTGCAGTTCTTCTACTGAACCTAAATGAACCCTTCCTTCCTTAGTGACTGGAGAAATAAAGTGGAGGCCAACTAGTAATCACCACCAGTGTACAGGGGAACATCTCAGCAGTGAGTGAGACAGACAGAGAGAGAGAGAAACATACTCATTGGAGTATGTGTGTGCGTGCAAACAAATGCACTCCCATGGGGAGGTGGTAGAGGTAATGGGATGAGAGGGACCTCCAAGTGCATCAGGAAAGACTGCAAACAATTTTTGTGGAAAGAAAGGCAGTGATGAAATCTGTTACTCCCAAATAAGGTATTCAGTCTTCCAGCTCAATGAAATGCAAGCCTTAACCCATTTTTGCTACTGTCCTGTTTGCAAAGCAAGGAAATACTACTACTGGTAATAAATCTCCAAGTGCAGTTTGAGCTGGTGCTTGAAGATGAACATGTCATTTCTGATGCCCTCTCGAGAATCTGAACCCCTAGATGCAGAGAGGAAGAATTTTCTTAGAGGTATCACCCATGTAGGCAGTGAAATTCACTGCAGCCACCAACATCGAGGGGTAGAAAAAAATGTATCCTACTGTAGCTGAGCTCATGTTCAGCATCTTTTTTTGTCCTTCAGTCGTGACCTCTAGGACATAGAGCCAATAGTATTGCCAGGGCTGCCCTGTGCCGTTCCTCCACTTGAACCCCTCTTCCCCCTCTCCCACTGCAACTACAGCTGCAGCCCTTCCCACCTCTTTTTCCTTCGTTTCCTTTCTAAGATTTCTTCCTCTTTTTGGCCTTAAACCACCCTCCCTCTTTCCCTATGTCTGTATATATGTAGACACAAACGTATACATCCTTTTTAAAAATTTTTGTCCTCTAATTCTTCACCAGTTCCTGGAGGTGGAAACTTAACTGCCCAGACTTCACAAAAGAAGATAAATGTTCTTGAGATAATGAAAAGTGATATGAAAAGAAAAAAGGTTGAGATAGGCTATTTAAAAAAAAAAATGTATTGGGGATGTCTGGACCAGTTTAAAAACACGGTTTTCCTCCAGAGAAAAACAAATCAGAACCAATGATTCCCTTTCCAACTTAAACAGGGCGTGATCTCTAGAATCGAAATCTAATTCACACATCCTCCCTTCATTTTCCTTTGCTTGCTGTTGATGTTATTGTTTGGGATTTCTTGTGGGACTTTTTTTGTCGGTTTGTTTCTTTTGTGGCTCTCCACGCTAAACTGCGCAATATTGTGGGGGGATAGCCATCACTAATGTCTGTGCTGCAGTGAGATGTAGCAGATCATCGGCTCCCAGCAGTGCCGCCGGGACGACAGCTAGCAATAATCACTATTGATCTAAAGCTTTACTTAGTCTTTATATCCTAGTAGATGATAAAGTCTTGCCACATTTTTTTTTTGACATTTTTATTAGTTGAATTTGAAGATTTGTTGCTGTTTGTTGGTCTCCCTCCCTTTCCTTCTCCCCCCACCAATATTAAACTGTGAAGTTTATAATGTGTTTAAACTATGGGTGAATCTTAGACTTAGTTTGCATGTTCAGCTAATTTGTCTCTATACATTTTGTTTGATTCTTTTTTTTTTCCTCTCAGGGCTTTTACAAAAAAAAAAAATGGATCTTCTGAAATTTTTTTGTGTCTGAGGTGCAAGTTTTTTTTGTTTTGTTTTGTTTTTTGATTAATGGACTTAATGCTGAGATAATTCAATCACTACATTAAACACTTGACTGTGAAGCAAAGCAGAGAAAACTCTGTGGGGCTATTTTTTCTAATAGCTTTGGGGAGCTATATGACAGTCGAATGCCAGTTTCAGAAAGATTCATCACATTCTCTGACCCTTGTTTGTCTGTATCCTCTTTCCCTCTCTTTCTTCAAGAAGGAAGTTAATCTTAGTGATTTCAGCCCATGCATTAAACAGGAAACAATAATAAATGTGTAGAATTCATATTTTTCTAAAGGGAACTTAAAACTGCTGCTACAAGTTGTGTACAAAACTGGTCTATGCCACATGAACAGAGAATCACAAGTTTTGGTACTTTTTATTCCTCTTTTTATTTAGTTGTACAGTACTTCCAAATTCAGAATGAAAGTTAAGCTGTTCTGTATTGAACCATCTAAGCAATAAAATGTTATATTTAAAAATTACAGGTTACCAGATTCATGAGACTCTTCTTGAAAGTTTGCCCTAATTAGGCCACCTGCTCTTTTATGTTCTAAGCCTTAGCCTGCAGTGGAGAATTGCAGTGGGCTCTGGGAGAGACTGACGTGGCCGTTCCCATGTCCAAGGTTCCTCAACTGTAGGGCCCCATACTTAAATTGGAGCCCAAAAGTTGCTCCATCCAAGTCTGTGGGGTCTTTCTTAGGTAGGATTGTCTGGCTTTTGCCCAAATAGCTTCCATTGGTTGTGGTCTTGGCTGGAGCCCTCAAAGCTTCTCTATGGAATTGTTGTATGTCATTGGAACAATGAGATGAAACCCTTAGTCCCAGAATCACTGGAAATAAAATTGACTACAATCTCTACCCTCAAAGAACTTAGAGGTATTAAGAAAATAAAATTACATTAGTAAGTAACTTGTGACCAAGAACTGAAGTTCAATATTGGAAGCTTTTCACATAGTCACACAGGCTCTTATCCATCCCCATCCAATGTTTACCCAGAGAACATCAAAGTTTGACTACGTATCTTTGCAGAAAAGTAAAAGGCCCTCAGCTCTCCTACAACCATTTGGACTATCAAATAAAGGATAAGTTTTATTTCACCCAAGAGAAAATACAAAACCATAAACCTAAATCCTTAGACCTTTCTTCACTGGTGTCAATCCCTCTGCCATCTCCCCCCACCTCCAACAAGCCTATCCAGTGAGATACTCCCATCCGGGAAGTGATTTAGAGTCACTATAGTTGACTTGCCTGGGTCTGCACAGTCCCACCTCTTTGAGACACAGCAAGGAAGGGTATGGTCCAGACAATCTTCTGTATTGTGCTTATCTCTTTTTTGCTAATTAGTAAACTCCCAGGACATCATGATTTCCAGTCTTGTTCTACAGGTAGCCAATTGAACTTCATACTATTCTCTATTCCCTAATCCTTTTCTCCTGGTCCTCTCAATGGTCACACCTGGCTAACCTTGACTTAACCTCATCCACCTCTGGTGCTCCTCGTTCTGCTGAATGAAACTGGTCTCAATGAAATCATGAAATAACAAATTGCGCTGCAAATATGTTGTCTAATCTGAACTTGGCAAGGAAATGTTTTTACTCCTTCTATATGAGACTCTATCTTACGCCACCACTGAGGGTTTCTGTTCCTTACCTCCCCTAGTTCATGCTTTATTGAGAAAAGAGATGTTGGCTATAAGCAGTTAATTTTCTCCTCCCACCATCTCCTCCTCTACGCTAGCATCCAATGAAACAGTGGCCCTTTTGGCCAAGACCAACCCCTCAACAGGTACACCTCATCCCATCCTTTGCAGACTTCCCCACAATCTATCCTCTGGTATTCTTTTTAATCTCTTGCTGTGGATTCCTACAGGCTACCAACATTCCCAAATCTTTCCCATCTGTTTGCTGTAAAGTACTCCTGTTTTCTTCATCTCAAAACCTCTTAACATCTCCCACTTTTCCCTTAGTCCCAAGAGTTGGCCCCTTGTCATGCCAAAATCATCCTTGCATATGCACTTGATTTCATCCTCTCTTTCGTCCAGCAGATAACATCTTCAATCATCTCCCATTCTAATGAATCTTCATTGCTTCCTATCAACTTTCCCCCCATTATTGCCTTCAAACATGCCCAAGTCTCCATCCTTTAAGGCAAGGCTTTTTAAACTTTTTCCACTCGTAACTCCTTTGCCTTTCAGGAGTGTTAGTTGGCCTGGTGTGACGGCATGCTCAGTGTGCACATTTCACACAGGCAAGTGCTGCCAGAAACCACCTCGGATTCATTGCACATTTAATTTTTAATTTTTGGTCATTGTGCATTAAGAAATCTTTTACTGTTGCCAGTTTTTTTCCCGATCCTATATGGGATCACAGCCCATAGTTTAAAAAATGTTGCTTTAGGGAACCTTATCATCCCTTAAAACTGCCATTCAATATATCTCTGCCCTGTCTCAAACTCCTAAAACAAGCTATTTATCCTTAACTGCTTCCTCTTAGTACCTCTGCTTTACTCACCAGTCCTTTGCCATCTGGCTTTCAGCCTCATCAATCAACTGAAACTACTTTCATAATTGCCAAACCTGATGTACTTTCTTAGTCTTCATCATTCTTGACCTGTCTCATACATTTGATACTTGACCAACTTTTCCTAGATAATCTGTCTGCATTTTCATGACTCTATTCTAGTTTCCCTGTCCTAGTACCTGTCCCATTATTTCTCCTTTGTTGATTCATCTATATTATGCTCCCTAACTGAATGTTGCTCTAGGCCCTTTTCTCTATGCTATCTCATACTTGATAACCCCATCAGCTCTCATAAGTTTAACTATCAATATCTAAGCATTTGGCTCCCAGATTTATCCAGCCCTAGTTTCTCCCTTGATTTTTAGTACCACACCAATCAGTTGCCTATTGGGCACTTCAAAACACAACTCGTTCTGTTTCCCCCTAAGCCCTCCCTCTTCAGGCTTCCATATTTCTGTCAAAGGCACCACCATCCTTCCAGTCTTCCAAGTTTATACCTTCAGTATTTCCTTGGACTCCTCACTCTCATGCTGTGATCTTGCTGTTTGTAATTTAAGCCCTTCTATCCGCACAGAAGTACTGCCTCTTCCTAATTGTTAAACTCTAGTTTGTAAAGCCTTACATATCCTGATCCCAAGCCTATCTTACTAGACTCATTGGATGTTACTCCCCTTTCCACACTCTGTGACCCACCCAAATCCCGGTTCCTCACTGATTCCATTTCCTTAGTATGTTTTCACTGGTTCCCTATGCATTGGATGCAGCCCTTCCTTACCTAGACAACCTCTTAGGTTCTAGGACACCAACCAAGCACTACTTAACTAAATGAAGAATTTACTGAGCCCCACAACTGCCAGTGCCTTCCTTCCCTAACCATGTGCTTAATTATTTTGTATATATGTGTATTAGCTATGCTGTGTATTTTTATGTAGATACTTTTGTCCCCCATTAAAATATAAGCCCCTTATGGGTAGAGATCCTTTTATTCTTTGTGCATAAATCCTCAGCATTTGGCACACTTGCTTGATTCAAAGAACACTCATTGCACCCTTTAGTTCTTGTCCAGTATTTCTCCTTCTTTCACAGGCAAACACAGGTTGCCTATGCTCCTTCCCTCCACTTTGCAGCCCTGACATCTTGCTTCTGATCTTATTACTCTGTTGCAACTATTCTCTACAACATTACCAATGACCTTTTATTTGTCATATGTTTGCTCAGTTCTGACTCTTGCAGGCTTAAGTGCTACATTTGGCACTGTTGGCCATCACATCTTAATCTCAAGACACTATTCTCCCCTGGTTCCCCTCTTACCTGAGCGCTCCTCATTCTCCTTTCCTAGGTCATCACCCATATCCTATCCACTGTACTTCACCAGTTGCGTCCCCAGGTGGTGTTTTCACCTTCATAACAGCTCTGCCTCCTCCCCCTTTTCTCCACTCAGTCACCTTCTTAGTTCCAGCACTTCTCATCTATGCCTCATCTTTTATCACTCTAATCCATCCTCACAGCTGTTAAAGCAATTCCTAAGGCTCTTTGACCATGTCTTTACTTAAACTCGGATGTCTTTATGATCAAATATAAAGTGTTTGACTTTTAAGTTCATAGATACCCTTGGCCCAACTTTGCTTTCTAATCTTTTGTTACTCTCCTTGCACTCCCAAGTTCATTCAGAGGGGCCTTCTATACCTCTTTGTGCCTTTACACATTCTGTTGCCCCATACCCTACATGCATCTCCCTTGGCCTCTTAGAATCTGTTGTTTAAAAACTGCTCCTGCACCACCTTCAATGTGAGACTTTCCTACCCTTGAAGACTACCTAGTATTTATTTTATGTGTGTTTCGCATGTACGTGTTGTCTCCCCAGATAGAAGGTGATGTTGAAGCCCAGGACACTCATTTATGTCTTTGTATCTCCAGAGCCTGACACATATTAGCCCTTAATAAACGCTTGTTGGTTGATGGAAAGTCTGCTCCACTTCATTCTTCCTCCAGGAACTCGTGTTAATCAGGAATTCTGCTGGCTTCAAGAGGCTTGGATCTGAAATTCCTTAGTGGTTCTCCCACTGCTGGCTTGTATTCTTTCAAATGCAGGTTTGACCTTGGAACTCCTCATAAATTACATCCGTTGCTGGCACTAGAGGCGTTTGGTTCCTAGTTCACTTTCTTACCTGGAATGTCAAGAGTTACTCATGTGTAGCTGAGGTCATAGAAATATTCGCAGACAAGGTGGCACCTGAAGAAGAGAAAGACTTCGGCTGGTGGATATGAAGATATATGTCTGTCAGTCACTAAACATTTATTAAGCAGACACTGTGCTAAGTGCTCAGAGTACGGAAGGAGGCAAAAAGCAATCTCAAAATCAGTAGGGGAGACAAGCAAACAAATGTGTACAAAATAAGCTACATACAGGATAAAAGGGAAATATGTAACAGAAAAGGCACTAGAATTAAAAGGGGTTTAGAAAGGCTTCCTGTAGAACACTGGATTTTAGTTAGAACTTGAAGCCAGGGGAGTTAATAGGCAGAAATGAGGGAGGACATTACAGGCATGGGGCATAGCCAGTGAAAATGCTGGCAGCATTTTGTTTGTGGGACAGGAAGGAGACCAGTGTCACTGGATCCAAGAATACACGGTGGAGAGAAAGGTTTAAGAAGACGGCAAAGGTAGGCAGCTGGGTCATGGGAAGGTTTTGAATGCCAAACAGCATTTTCTATTTGATCCTGGAGGCAATAGGGAGCCATTGGAGCTTTTTGAGTGTATATGGGGTTGGGGTACAATGTAGGCTTTGGGAAAATAACTGGTGGCTGAATGGAGGAGAGATTGGAGGGGGAGTGATTTCAAGGTTGGCAGACCCACGAGCAGGTTATTGCAGTAGATCAGGCACGAGGTAATAAGGGACTACATCAGAGAGGTGACTGTCCGGAGAGAATGCAAAGCTCCTTAAACTGTATACACTCGAGACCCCTTCAGTGCTGTGGGTTGAGTTTAAGAAGCACTGGAATAGAGCACATTCAAGAGATGGTGCAAAAGTAACATTGGCAGGCCTTGGCAAAAGTTTGGTTATGTCGGGGTATGTGATAGGGGTTAGGGTGAGAGATAGTGAGGAGTTGAAGATGACATGTAGATTGTGAGCCTGGATGACATGGAGATTGGAAGGATTGTAGTGCCCTCTGTCTTTCTGAAGAGGACCAATGAAATCATAAGTTATGTCTTGATTTGTGCGCAAATTGAATTTAAGTGAGGTAGAGTTGCACAAAATCGTCAGCCTCGCTCTCTCTTCAGTCATCAAAGTCCAGTGGCAAGACAAAAGTCAAGACAACTGGTGGTGGTTGGGGATGCAGTGAATGACTTTGGCATTCAATGTGCGACCAAGCTCTAAACGTTCCACAGCACCTGCTTCAGCCAGCTTCTTGGCTATTGGAATAAATTTTTATCATCTACCCATTGTATCAGGGAAGTCTTCACATGCTTGGAGTAGACATTTCCCTAACTGAATGATGGTTTTGAAGCCTGTCAGTTACCCTCAATCTGGTTTAGCCAGTTCTACCAAGACAGTTTCCTGGGGCGTGCTACAATTTCTTGGAGCCACAGGTGAGAGTTGTCAAAGATGGATGAGCAATCCTGAAGAGGGCTTGGCAAGCCATCACACCAGAGATGCTAGATCTCCCAGAACACTCCGTACACCCAGGTAGTGCCTTCTAAAGAAACAGAAGTTAGGGGTGGGAAGGGTTGGGGGGAAAAATGAAAATGCAATGGGGAGCAAGGAGTATTCCAACTCCCGTGCCTCAACCAGTGAGCTAAAGGGAATGAGTGACAATGTCTTCACTGGAACTTCACAGGATTATGGGTGGCCAGGGAGGTTGTTTCATCTTGGGGGCTAGATTTCAATAATTGTTAGAGGGAGGGAGGAGTGGGAGAGGAAAAGATTTAGAATGAAGGGAAGTTTGTTGCCTATGGAATAGGCATTCCAGAGGGCACAGTGGAAGGGTTTGGTTGGAACTTTGTACTGGGAAGGTTGAGGAGGATGAGAATAAGGAATGCAGTGGTGGGTTTTGGGGAATGGGCTTTGGATGATGATCTACTGGAGTTCGGAGTCATTGGGATGCATAAGGTATGACCAGGTAGGTGTAAGAAGGTTCATCACTGAGCAGAAGGTGTCACCCTTCTCAAAGGAGGCTGGTGACCAGTGTGGCATGAGATGGAAGGCACAAGGTCAAATGGGGGACACCATTTCACTATTCTTCACTCAGTAAAGGGCACCAAGGGAGATGGGAGTCAAACATTTCAAGCAAAAGTAAGGCCCATTCCTCCCTGACTTTCATCTTCCTTTTCCCTCAAAGGACAGGAGCCACAGGAGATGGAAGGATCGAGGTCAAAGGTAAGGTTGCTCCTCTTTGCACAGTGGAAGTTGACTCATGGTTGGCCTGGCCTTGCCCCTTGCCACCTTCCCTCAGGGGACACGAAGCCAGAGAAGGAAGGCACTTGGTCAGAGCGGTGTCCGGCTCCTCTTCTCACCTGAAGCTAGACATTAGGCAGTGAAGTACTAGGTGTTCAGGAGGAAGTTACTTTGGGACACACGGGTGTTGCCTGGCTAGGTCCCTTACCACCTTCCCTTAGGGACAAGAGAGCAGATGAGTTCAGGATGAGACTGGGGGAAAAAACAGTTCAATTTGACCAGAACCTAGAATGCGAGAAGGGGAGTGGTGTAAAATAAGGCTGGAAAGAAGCTTAGATGCAGATTGGAGAAAGTTTCAAATGGGTAGGATCAGTGGCACACTGGATCTGGCTTGGGTAAATCATAGAATCTGTCTCCCTCAGTTTCCTCATCTGTAAGATGGAAGTAATAGCATCTGATTCCTAACATGTTAAAATAAAATGAGATTATATTTAAATACTCTGCAATCCTTAAAACACTATGCAAATGCTAGCTATTATTATTTTGTGGTCAAGGAAATTGTGACCCAGGGCTATATAAATAGCAATAGTGCTATATGAATGTTAGTTGTTATTATTATCCTGTAGGCCATAGGAAGGCACTAGGGGTTTTCATGCTGACAGGAGTGTCAGAGCTGTGCAGATAGGAAGATTATGCTGGTGCCATTATGAAGGAGATATTTAAAATGGGAGCCCAGAAGACTGTTTTAAGAGGCTGTTGGGATAATCCCAGGAATAGGACTTGAGGGCATGAACTCTGGTGGTAGTAGTGGGAGTGGAGAGGAGACAGATGGGACAGAGGTAGTTGAAGTCATCGTAGCTAACATTTAGATAGGTTTACAATGGTGCTTCACATCAATGTCTCATTGGATCTATGCAACAGTCATAGAAAGTAAGTGCTGGTATTGAACCCATTTTCATAGTGAGACTAAGAGTAGGTAAGTGGCCTGCTCAGTCACACATAATAAGTCAGGATTCAAAATTCAGTTCTCTCCTCCAACTCTAACACTCTATCCCCTCCCCTGTTAAAGCACTCAGAAGACTCCAAGGAGGACCTCTAACTGAGCCTTTCTTTCTCTTCTCTTCCTCCTATCCCTAATCACAATGTACCTTTCTTGCAACCTATTCCACTAAACAAGGGCAGCAAGGTGGCAGAGTGGATAGAGTGCTGGGGGAAGACTCATCTTCCCAAGTTCAAACCTGGCCACAGACACTAGCTGTGTGACTCTGGGCAAGTCACTTAGCCCTGTTTGCCTCAGTTTCCTCATCTGTAAAATGAACCGGAGAAGGAAATGGCAAACCACTCCAGTATCTCTGCCCAAGCAAACCCCAAATGGGGTCACAAAGAGTTGGACACAACTGAAACAAATGAACAACAGCAACAACATCCCCCTAAACTGTCTGTTGGGCTGACATAAGTCTGCTGAGCTAATACCTACCCAAAGTGTTAATTTGGTTAACAATGAATGTGTTACATTGCCAAGGGGGAAGGGGGGGGTTGATTCTGACCAGCGTTCCTTTCCACTGCAAGTGACAGACTCTGGTGATGGAATCTGAGCCATAATACCCTTGATGGCATTCCATGTTAAGGGACTAATTGCTCTGTCTAGGGGAGAGGCCAGGCTTGAGCCAGCACCCTGGAATCTCAGGGATAGGTCCACGAGAGAATGAGAGTATTTATTAGCCACTTCCTGTATGTGCCAGACATGGTGATAAGCATTGGGAGGTGAAAAACAAGCGAGACAGTCCCTACCCTTAAGGACCTTAGAACATATCAAGGAGAGCTGTAGGGAAGTGGGGGATGGGGAGGGGAGCAGTTGTACTGGCAAGGGAACAGTTCAGGTCAGTTCAAGCAAGAGTGAGGAGAAGCATGGCTGGGGTCCTTCCCAAAATGAATATGTGTGTGCAATCACACAGCAGAACTCGGGAAAACTTGAGATGTGCAACCTGAGCCCAGATAAAGCCTTCAAGTACAGGGCAAGTTAGAGAATCTGCCACCTTTGGTCCTAAACAGTGTGGTGCTATGGATAGAGCACTGTCTCTGTTCCTTGACTGTTCAACAATAGCAATAACAATCCCTAATATTTATATAGTGCTTTTTATGTGCCAGGCACTGTGCTAAGTGTTTTACAACTATCTTATTTGTTTCTCACAAAAATTCTGCACTATTATCCCCATTTTATAGTTGAGGAAACTGAGGCAAACAGAGGTTAAGTGCCAAGGGTCACACAGCTAGTAAATGTCTGAGGTCAGATTTGAACCCAGGACCGACTATATCACCTGTCTCCGTTAATTTCCCTAAAGCCTCAGTTTCTTCAAAGTGAAGGGTTTAGATGAGATAGCTTCAGGGGCTCCTTCCGGTTCTAGATTGATTACTTTTTTCCCTCTCTATCAGATATGCATGTCTCCTGTCTAGAAGTTTAAATTGGGGACTAGAGAGGACGTGGTTACTTACTATCTCCAGGAAAGCTGGCCACTCTTTAGGATATACTATGTATATGCTGGACGCTGTGGTAAGTTCTGGAGATGCAAAGAGAAAAATAAAACAATCCCTGCCCCCCAAAAGTTTTCTTTCTAACAGAAAGGACAACAGGGATACATATAAGAATATACAATATACAGGATATCCCAGATGGCTTGGTGTAGTTTTAAGCTTAAAAACTACACATAAAAGCTTAAGTATACATTTAAGCCTAATGTATGCCAAAGTATATAAAATAATATGTAAATTTAATTAATTTTATTATTAAAGCTCTGTAATTAATATAAAAATAAGCAAAAGATAGTATGAGGCATTGTAGGCATGGGGACAACCTGTGCACAATGTGCCTCTGTGGGATGGAAAGGCATGAGTGAGGAACAGCAAGGCTGGTTTGGCTGGACAACAGAGGGAAAGATAGAAATGTATAATACCAGAAAAAGTAGGTTGGAACCAGATTTTGGAAGGCTCTAATGTCAAATAGGAATTTGTATTTGATTGTACAAATAGCAGGAAGTCACTGGAGTTAATTGAGCAGGGTGTGACAAGGTCAGGTCTGTATCCTTGTGTGGAAAATGGATTGGAAGGGGGTAAGGCTGGAGAGAGGGAGACCAAGGAGGAAGATATTGTCATAGTACAGGTGAGAAGTGATGAGGACCTGAACTAGGGTAGTTGTGGGATGAGTAGAGAGGGTCGTCAGATGTGGGAGATGCTGTGAAGGGAGAATCAATTGTTGCAGTCCAGTTGTGTCTTACTCTTGGTGACTCCATTTGGGCTTTTCTTGACAAAGATACTGGAGTGGTTTGCCATTTCTTTCTCCAGCTCATTTTACAGATGAGGAAACTGAGGCAAACAGGGTGAAGTGACTTGACCAAAGTCACACAGCTAGTAAGTGTCTGAGGCCTTGCAACTGACTGGAAATATTGAGGTGAGAGAGAAGGAAAAGTCAAGGAAGACTTTGAACTTTGAACCAGGTGACTAGAAGGATGATGGAGCCCTTGAAAGAAACAGGGAAATTCAGAAGAGGAGTAGAATAGGGGGGGAAGGTAACAAGCTCTATTCTGGACATGGTATCTTGGAAAAGAAGGCTAGACTTGAACCTGGGTTCAGATCTATTCAGTTGCTTACTTGCTGTTTGCCCTCGTAAGTCACTTAAATTCACAGTTTACTTATCTTTAAAATGATGGAATTGGAGTGAGTGCTTTAGGACCATTCAAGCTCTAAAGTATTTGTATATGTAACACATATGGAATAGCTACCCAAAGGGATACTCTGTACCTTGCATAATCACTGACAAGGGAACAAAAGATAATGTTTACTTGTTTTCTCTAATTAGCTAGACATTTTAATGCAAAAGCATTTAATGAAAAAACAAAGCAAGAAAAATGCTGAGAACATGCACCCCCTCCCATTCCAAGTAAACCTAGGGCACGCTATCCTGCAAATAAACGTAAGTGGGTTGAGTGGAAGTGAAGAGGGATCACACCTGTGGGATACACACATAAGGAACACATAGCCAGGACATATGCATGGAAGATCAGCTCATGGCCACCTATGTCTTCTGGGGTTTTCATCGAACTGCTCTCAATGGGCTGCTCCCTCCTAGCTCTAAACCACTGCTTCAGGGCCACCCTCTGGCCACCTTAGATCCAGCTGGCCAGAGCAGAATGACTAGAATTTCTCCCTCATTAGGGTAGACGGTCAGAACCACCACTGGGAACTAACAGAAGTCAAGGTGAGCATCTCCAGGCTAAGATCGTCTTTACTTTTTTATTCCTATGTTGGGTAGATCAATGTTGACTGGTACAGACAACTATCTAACTTGAGTGTGAGGGCTGGCGCATGATCAGACCCGAGCTAATAGAAGAGATTCCGTGTTTGATGACTGAGTGACACATCAATGAGAATTTCTTGCCATAGGGAAGTTCCTCTGTACCCAGTAGCTTGTTTAAGTCAACTTCATTTAGTCAAGGTCTTCCAGGCTCTCCTAATCATAAACCATTTAGCAAACTTCCTTTCATCAAGTTATGCAAAATATGCTAGGCTCTCCTGGTCATAATCAAGTTAGTAAGCTTTGTTAATTAGCAATGCCCTTATAGTCAATAAGTACATTTTTTTGGGGGGGAGCAGGGTAGTCTACCACTTGCTTATTGACTTCTTTTAAGGTTCTGTTTCCTCTCAGTCCTTGTAAATCTGCCCAGCAACAGCAATCAGATACAAGGGCAGAGAGACAGGGTTCTGAGTCCTCCATTGGTGTATGCATCCCCATCTGTTGCCTGATCCACCTCCAGGGCTTGCCTGTGGGACTGGAGGCTTACAGAGCTGTGTTTGCTTGTCTGGACGTAATGAACTGCCCAACTCATGATCCTTGAATGTTTATATTTCCTTTTGATACCTCACCCACAGTTCCCTCACATTAGGTTTAGGTATTTCCAGGATGTCTGATTTTGCATGCCAGGGAATTTGAGTTTGAAGAAAAGGTTAGCTAGGGAAAGAAGGCCACTGTTCTGTACCCACCTAGGCCACACTCCTACCTTCTGCCTTCTAGTGTACATATCTGATGACAGCAAAGCTAGGTTGCTATATTTTGTCCCCGTACATTTGTATGCATGTAGAACACAATTGGTGATCATTTAACCTTTCACCTTTTCTCCCCAGTTTTGTGCTGCTAATTCAAGCTACCTACACTAATGGCCCTCAGGAGCTAGAGGGTCTTCAATAATAATGCTCCTCTTCTTCTCAGGCTTGTAGGTTTTCTCAGATTCATTCATTTGGTTCAACAAATATTTACTAAATGGTTTTATTTAATAAAGGCTTAAATGCTAGACCCTGTGTAGAATATAAAGAAAATATATTCTCTACCCTTATGGAGTTTTCTAAGTTTCAGTTTAAAGCAGCAGCTTTCAAATTTTTTGGATCCCTTTACATGCTTTAAAAATGATTGAGAGGGCAGCTAGGTGGTACAGTGGATAGAGCACCGGCCCTGGATTCAGGAGGACCCAAGTTCAAATCTGGCCTCAGATGCATAACCCTTACTAGCTGTGTGATTCTGGGCAAGTCACTTAACCCCACTGCCTAGCCAAAAAAAAAAAAAAAAAGATTGAGGACCCCAAATGGCTTTTGTTTATGTGGGTTATATTTATCAGTATTTACTGTATTAGAAATTAAGATGGATAATTTTTTTAAAAATGTATTAATTTAAAATAATAAAACCATTACACATTAACATAAATAAATTTTTTATAAAATATAACTATTTTTCCAGAATAAAATTTGAAAAAGAGTGGCATTGTTTTAAAAATTTTTGCAAATCACTATGATGTCTAAAACATAGCTTCTTAAACTTTTTCCACTAGGGACCCCTTTTTGAGTTAGTTGCTGTTGCATGGCCTGAGGGCCATGTACAGTGCAAAGTGCACATGCTTTGTGTTCAGAACCAAGGCTACAGTGAAGTTGCACATGTGTACATGCTTTGTGTTCAGAACCAAGGCTACAGTGAAGTTGCACGATGAAACACAGCAAGCACTGTCAGAAACACCTCGGATTCATTACATGTTTGATTTTGAATTAATTTTTGGTCGTTGCGCATTCAAAAACCAAATTGCTGTTACCAAATTTTTCACAACCCCATATGGGGTCATGACCCAACTGATCTAGAAGATAACTAGATTCTCACATCCTGCTTCTACATTCAATCTGTTGTGATATATTGTTTTCATTAAAGCATATGAACAAAATCTAATGTTTTTGGAAAAGAGAGGAGTATTTTAATAGGAAAATAACATCTTAGCTTTATCATGAAAATAGTTTTTACTCTATGGACCCCAAAAAACGTCTTGGGAACACCCAGGGGTTTTCAGAGTACACTTTGAAAATTGCTGGTCTAAGAGATATGAAAAGAAAGGTGCACAAGCTATAATACAGACATATCATATAATATATAACATATAACATATATAAAATATAACATATTATACAAACTTGCATTTATGTACTGTTTTATTTAAAAAGTTACAAAATGTTCTACATACATTCTCATTTGATCCTTGCACTACCATGAGTTTTACCATGTTATAGGTGAGGAAACTGAGATTCAAAGAAATTATGACTTAGTCACGTAATACATAGTAGAGCTAAGTATCAGAACCAGGTCTTTGGATTCTGAGCCTAGTTCCCTTTCTGCTCAACCTGGCAGCCTCAAGGTAGACCAAAAGCATAAAAGTTCAAAAGAGGAGAAGGAAAGATTACTTTTAGCTACTGGACCTTTAAGAAAAGTAGGAACTGGTCAGGCAGTTACCATTATATAAATAACATATTTTTATGAAAAATAATTATTTTCCCAAAACAAAATTAGTGAGAAGAGTGGTGTTATTTCACTTATTTTTGCAAAACTCTTTAATGTCTAGCCATGAAAGGAAGATAGAAATGAAGGAACTAGAGTGGAGAACTGGCATTCCAGATGTAAGCAAAGTGGAGCAGAGATAGAAGATGATTTGTGTTTGGGGAACTTTGAGTTTATCTGCAGTGTAGAGGTATAGGAATGATCAACTAAAAGGCTTTAAAGTAAGTTGAGGCCAACCCATGGAGTCCACTGTATGCCAAATGAAGGAAATTGAATTTAATTCTGTAGCTAATGGGGAGCCATTGAAGAATTTTGAGCAGGCTACTAATTTAATGAGGGTTTCAAGGTGATAGAATAACCTGGTATTCATATATAGGACTGATTAGAACAGGGGCCCTTAACCATTTTGTGTGTGCGTGCATGTGTGTGTGATGGACCCTTTTTCTGAGAGTACCCCTTCTCAGAAAAATATTGTGTTGGGTTTTTTAAAAGTTCGTAATTGAAAAAAAATTGCTCAATTGAGTCGGAGGTTAGTGAAAATAATTATGTAATTTTCCCCACTATTCAAATTCACAGACCCATCTGTGGAGCCCAGGTTAAGAACCTATGGATTAGAGGAAAAACACCTGGAAACCTGAGAAACCAGTGATGAAGATATTATGATGCTCTAGGGGAGAAATGAGGACCTGAACTAGGGTGGTGCAATGGAAGAGGAAAGAGCAATGGATTTGTAATCAGATGGCCTGAATGGGAATCCTGGCTCTGCCACTCATACCTGTGTGACCATGGGCACATCACTTAACCTTTCAGTGCTCAGTTCTTCATTTATAAAGTGAAGGGATTAGACTAGAACTAGATGATCTCTAAGGTTCCTTCAAGCTCCAAACCTGTTATCCTGTAATTTTATGACAGATATGAGAGACACTAGGGATACAGGAACAGAATTTGTTGACTAATCAGTTGTGTAGGGTATGCTGCCCTAACTCCCTTCTGCCCACCGTGTCTGCATGTGCTTGCTATATGCCAGGGTCAGAGGAGCTGACTGCCGTGCTTCCTCCATCCTTTCATCTTGGGGAGGGTGAGGGGTGCAGTTGGGAAGAGTCAAAGGTCCAGGCAAGACTCCGGGAAGGAATGGGCTGCCCCTCTGCCATATGACGGTACTCCACCACAAGAAGGCTCACAAGAAGGTTCGTAGGCCACAAAGGTGGAGGTGAAACCTAATGCCTGTATCCCAGTACCCTAGGCAAGTTCTTCCTAGGCTTGGCCCTGCCTTGGTCTCTTCTTGTCGCTACTCTTGAGGCCTCTCCCCAGGTTTCACACCCACTTTGTCCCACGTAGAAGAATTTCAACTTACGGCTATGTGGACAGCATCACCAAGAGCATCGTATGGTCTACAAGTCATATGATGAAGGGATAATGGACCTTGATCTAGAAGGGACCTCAAAGGTTGTTTAGTTCAATCCTCCCATTTTACAGAATAAGGAACAGAGGCCCAGGAGATGTTAAATGCTTTACCTAAGGTCACATGGGTAGTAAATATCAGAGGCAAGATTTGAACCCAGGTCCTCTGACTGCAGAGCTAGTGTTCTTTAATATTTTTTTAAATTTTGAATTGAACACCAAATAAAATGAACATTTCCATATACAAAGCAGAACAGAGAAGACTGTACATGGAGCTGGGAGTCTCTTTTATGTACAACTTCTTCTTTAAACATATAATAAATTCAAAATGTATCTTTCAAAGCTTTCCTTCCCTGTGTTTCCTTCTGGTGTTCAGTGTGTTTAAAAAAAAATGCTTCAATTGCTTCCTTCCTTCCTTCTCTCTCTCCTTTCTCTTTTCCTACTTTCCCCTTCCTTCCTTCCTTCCTTCCTTCTTTCCTTCCTTCCTTCCTTCCTTCCTTCCTTCCTTCCTTCCTTCCTTC